>NW_008352485.1:1693332-1700422 GCF_000622305.1 Nannospalax galili | reverse complement strand
TGCTTTTATTTATTTATTTACTTATTATTTATTATTTTATTCCAAAGAGAAGCAATTTTTAACACATTTTCCAGAAATAACTTGAAGCAGATTACATAAAAATATACACAATGAAGTTTAAAGGGGGAAAAATAGGAATAAGAAATTGAAGACCAAAGGATTTGCCAACATGGAGTCAACTTTGGTGGAATAATGAAGGTTTCCATTAGCCCTGTTTTTTTTTTTTTAAATCCTAATGGGTTTATTGGGATTACTAACACAGCATAGGGTTGGGGTTTATTTACAGAAGAATGCCCCTCCCATTATGGCTGTACTGGAAAGTCCACACTCAAATATGGATCCTTTTACTTACTGGCAGCTGCACAAAATGGCGAGAGAGGTGCCTCATGGTGCTCTCAGCTTGTATATCCTTAGTCCCTCTCCCCACATGCAACTACAGTCGATTTATTGGGTGGGAGGGGTAACTGACTCCCATCAAGTACTTGACAAGTGTGGGAAGGAGGTGTGACTATAGCTTGCTGGCATAGTGGTCAGAGGACACTTCCAGGTAACACTCCACCCCTTCCTCCAGCTCTTACATTCTCTTTGCAACCTCTTCCACAAAAGTCCCTTAGCCTTGGAGAGGGTGATAGGTGTGGGATGATCTTCCTCCCATTATGGCAAGGCACTGAACTTTCGGGTCTCTGCATCATCTGTTTTCCGTGGGCTGTTGACTCCTTTCAGTGGGATTCCATCTAATATAAAAACACAAACAGCAAGAAGCAAGAACATCTAAACAGTCACTGCTACAATAACTTAACCTATGGCCTTAAATATAAATGCTTGGATGGTACTTTAGCATGTGCATTACACCCATCTAACAAAACAATTGCAGTGGCTTTCCCACTGGGGTCTATATCCTCCCCTGTGATGGGCAGGGGCGGAGGGGTTGGCCTGGTCTACAGTACCAGATGTGTGTTCCATCCCCTAGGAGTCGGCATTATATCCAATTGAAAATTTGCTGGTTGTACATACACTAGATGTGGCACTATGAAAGCCACCCATTCAGTGGCAGGGAATTTCCAGCTTAGCCCTAGCTTGATTTCTCCCTCTCCCATGCTCACATTATGCCATGTGTTCAGCAATAGGATTTTACCGTCCACTTCCAGTGTACAACCAACATTATTGACAATAGCCTTTATTGTTTTGGGGACCTCTAAGGGGTCCAACAGCTAATGGAGGGGGGAACCCACTTCTGGTACTGGGATTTTCATTTAACAACTGTACAGCTTCTGGAAGGACTTTCTTCCATCCCCACAGGGTTCCTTCCTTCTGTACTCAAGGCTTTATTTTTTTAATGTGTTTTGAGAGAAGTTTTTCCCCCTTTAGTCCCATAGTTCTTTGTATAGCTCTCCTTCCCCCTGCCCTTTTAACTACCCCCTTTTTACATATTTCTCCCTTAGTAACACCTTTCTTCTACTATTCTTCTCTCTTGGGTTCTTTCTTTCCCTTTACCTCCCTGGTTCCCTTCCATATTCCTGGTTCCTGCAGTTGCATCAGGATGTGCACTCACATATAAGGAATAGGTGCTAGGATCCACAAATGAGAGAGAACATACATCTTTTGTTTTTCTGAGTCTGTGTTACTTCACTTAGTATAACAGTTTCTAGATCCATCTATATGCCTTTAGGAAAAAGTATAGAACTGTAGAGGTAGAGCTCTGAATTTCTACAAACTGAACACAGTTAGGTGACCAACACCCAAATCTTAGCATAATCTTTGACTGGGAACCAAAAGAGTTCAGGGTAGAAAATAATTACTAATGAAATTTGGAGATAAAGATGGCTGTAGCAACTTTAAAGAAGTTACTGACTTTTAACAGTTAATGCTGTTGCATAGTTAAAAATTCAAAAATGCAAAGGCTTTGCAGAGGTAAGGCTTCCCAGTTCTTTGTACCTCTAGTTTACCTCCGTGAGTCAGCCACCATAGTGCATCCTTACAGAGGTGTCATAGGGCTCATGACATCATCTATAAGCTGTTAAATTTATATATCTTCCTATCAAGGACTTGTCTTAGGAACATAAGCATATTGTCATGAAACAGTTATGGAAAAGTTAACTATGAAGCCTTTTGATATTGACTTTAGATAATTGTCCTTCCAGTATAGGAAGGACAGGATCAAAGATGGATTTTTATAGGAAGGTATATCAGCAAGAGAATGCAGTATATGTAAGTTCATAGAAGTATATGTTAAAAGAAAAGGTCTTCCTTATTAATCTGGCTTATTTATAAATGAATGTTGTTAAACATCCTTACATCATTTGCCTGGGATTTTTTTTTTAAACTTACGTAAGGAGTAATGTGTCTCTTAACTACTGGGTGTCCTGGACATGATTGGAGTTTTTATGCCTTCCTTATTCATTTAGATTACATCCATTCACTTCACCTACCGCCCCTCCCTGACCCCAGTGGCTAGACTAGATGTTCCAAAGACAACAGTAATGAATAACACACTGTATGAACTGAATTAACTGAAAAAGTGATACAACTCTATGCTGCATATCACTTCCAGATACAGAGCCTTACAAACTTATACCTGAGCCCTGGCTAGACCAGGCTGACCTCCAACTCAGAGAGGCCTGCCTGCCTCTGCTTTTGCCTCCCAAGTGCTGGCATTAAAGTGTGTACCATCACACCCAACCCTTGAGCTTTATTTTTTTGTTCCATGAGTTTGGTGGTTCAATTTCTTATCATCTGCTGGATTAGAGTAGCAAATTAGGAGCTGGGGAGATGGCTCAATTGGTTAAGTGCTTGCTCTGTAAGCTGGAGGACCTGAGCTTAGATCCCCAGGTACTTTTGAAATACCAGAGCTGAGGAGGCAGAAGTGAATCTTAAAGCTTCCTGGCCAGCTTGTCTAACCAAGTCAGAGAGGTATAGTGAGAGAGCTTGTCTCAAAAAAATAAAATGGAGAGCAATACAAATATGAACATGTACACACATACACAGGCAAGAAGTAGCAGATTAGCATGCATAAAAGAGGGCTACTCTGAAAAGAAAGTGGAGAGTAGAAGAGGGGAAAGAGAAACATTGGAGAAAGGGAGATAGTGAACAGTATAGCAGTCTAAGACCATCCATTGTGCTATGGAATTCTAAATTGGAGAATGCATTTTGTATCATTTTGATTATTTTAAATGTGTTGAGACTTTCTGACTCAACATATGGTGTATCCTGGAAAATATTCCATATGTACTTGAATATAATGATTCTTGTGCTGCTGATGAATTAAGCTTCCAGAGATACATTAGATTTAGTTAAAGTTTTGGTCAAGGGGCTGGGGAGATGGCTCAGTCTGTGAAGTGCTTGCTATGCATAAGGACCTCAGTTTGGATCCCCATGACCCACATCAAAAGCTGAATGCAATAGTTAGTACTAGACAGACATATCCTTGAAGTTCATTGGCCACGCAGCCTAGCTGATTGCTAAGCTCCCAGTTAGTGAAAGACTGTCTCAAAGATAAGGTCTATAGAGACCAGTCAAAGAAGATGTCCATTGTTGACCTCTCCACATATGTGCCTGTGTACTTGCACACTCACATGCACTATACATGTTTACATTCACATACTCAAAATATTGACTAAATCTTCTGTCTTCTTACTGATTTTTGTCTAGTATTCTTATCAGTTATTAAAAGTGGAACATTGGAGTCTTCTATATTGTTGAATTAAATGTTTTTCCCATTAGTTTTGTAATTTGGAGCTCTGTTTTTAGGTGCATGTATTTTTATAATTATTCTATTTTCCTGATGGATGGATCCTTTTATTATTATAAAATTTCATCTTTGCCTCTGTTAACAGTTTTTATCCTGAATCTATTTTGTCTGATACTAGTTTTGGTGGTTTGAATGAGAATGTCCCCCATAGGCTCCAAGTATTTGGACATTTGTCCCCAGTTGGTGGCAGTGTTTTGGGAGGTCGTAGAAGGTGTGGCCATACTGGAGGAAGCACATCACCGGGAGCAGGCTTAGAGAGTTCTTATGCCTTGCCAGATCTCCAGTCACTCTCTGCTTCTTGTGCCTGCTTGAAAATGTGAGAGCTTAGCTTCTGGTCTGCCTCCAGCCACCCCTGCTGCCATGCCTCTGTGCCATGATGGACTCTTGCACCTTTGGAACTGTAAGCTAAATAAACTCTTCCTTTTATAAGTTCCCTTGATCATGGTGTTTCTATCATAGCAACAGAAAAGTAACTAATACACTAGTATAACCTTTCCAGTTCTTTGGTTACCATTTGCATGGTAGATCCTTTTCTGTCCTTTAAAATTATTTGTGTCTTTGACTCTAAAGTGTGTCTCTAGTAGACAGCCTGTAGTGGATCACTTTTTAAGTTTTTCTGTCAATTCTGCTGTAAATTGGAGCTTTGTCCATTTGCATTTGATATAACTGCTGGTGAAGTCAACTGTAGACCTGCCATCTTGTTGTTTGTTTTCTGTGTGTATTCTTTTCCTTCTTTCTTCAATACTGCTGTATTTTGTGTTAAACATATTTTCTAGTGGGTCATTTAAATCCCCTTGTCATTTTCCTTAGACTACATTATGAAACTTTTCCTCGTAGTTACCCTGGGAGTTATGGTTAATCTCAATTGATACATTAGTCCATATTGGTACAAGTTTAGTATGAATAGTAAACCGGTCTTTGTTTCTTTCATTGCTTCATTCTCTCTCTCTCACTTGTGCTGTTATCATGTAAATTATATATCTTTGTACATGGCATGCCCATCAACACAGATGTCTAATCATTGTTTTATTGTAAATAAAGCAGTTTTTTAATGTTTTAAAAATCAGATTAAAAATACATTTATATCATCTTTCATATTTACCTGTGTACTTACCTTATTATGTATATTTAAATTACTGAAGAATCATTTTCTCAAATTTAGCCTGAAAAAGTTCCTTTAATATTTCTTTTTAAAATATTTTATTTATTAATTTTCTGTGTGTGAGTGTATTGCCTGCATATGTGTAAGTGCACCCATGTCATGCAGTGCCTGAGGAGGTCAGAAGAGGGTGTCAGACCTCCTGGAATTGGAGTTATGGACAGTTGTTAACTACCATGTGGGTGCTGGGACTCAAACCTAGGTCTTCTACAAGAACAGTCAGTGCTCTTAACCACTGAGCCATCTCTCCAGACCCTCCTCCCCCGCTTTAATATTTCTTTTTTTGGGGTATTTTTGAGACAAGGTCTCCCCGTAGCCCCAGCTGGCCTAGAACTCACTATATAGACCAGGCTGGCCTTGGACTCACAGAGATCTGCCTGCCTCTGCCTCCTGAGTGCTGGGATTAAAGGAGTGTGTTACCACTTTAATATTTCTTGTAAGGTGGGTTTGCTAGTGACTAATTTATCTGGGAATGTCCTAATTTCTCCACTTTTGAATGATAATTTTGTTGGGTTTGGTTTGGTTTGGTTTGGTTTGGTGGGGTGTTTTTGTTTTTATTTTTTGGTCTTATTGTGTAACCCATCCCAGGCTGTCCTGGAACTTGCCATCCTTATGCCTTGACTTCCCACGTGCTGGGATTATAGGTGCCTGCCGGCACATCTAGCTTTGAAAGTTAGTTCTGTGGGATGTAGAATTTTTGGTGGCAGCCTTTTCCTTTTAGCACTTTGAGTGGGTACTTTCAGGCATCCAAGGTATCTACAGCCAACAGTTGTCAGCCTTATTGAAGGTGCCTTGTGTTTGATGTATCTCTTACCTTGCTGCCTTCAAGATGTTCCCTTTGGCTCTCCCTAGTCTGATGTGTCTGGATGGGGATCTCTTTGTGTTTATCATCTTGCAGTTTGTTGAGCTTCTTGTGTGTATGGTTTACTTTTTCATTGGTTTTGAGAATTTCTCAGCCATTTTTAAAGTATTTTTTCTGTCACTCCCACCCTCTTTCCCATCCTTCCCTTCTAGAACTCCCATGATCCATATGCTGAGGCTCCGTTCATTTTTGCTCATTCTGTTTTCTTTCTCTTCCTCACATTGAATAATTTCAGCTGACCTGGCTTCAGGCTCACTGTCTCTTCTGTCTGCCTGTTGTGCGTTTGTCATTTCAAGTATTGTACTTTTCAAACTCCAGAATTTCTGTTTGACTCGTAAAAGCAGCAATTTCTGTATTTTGTTAGCAGCCCCCTCCCCATGTTTGGACTGTTCCTTGCAGTTCTCAAAATTTTGTTGGAAATTAGACATTTATTGTTAAAGTTTGGTAATTGTAGGAATTAGATTCTGTCCCTTATTTGGAATGCTACTGCTGCTTAGTGACTTTTCAGAGATAATTCTGTGAAATATGTGTTCTCTTTTATAAGCCACTGCCTGGTATATTTAGTGCTCACCTAAATGATGGGGGCGGAGAGAGATTTCTTAGACACCTAGAACAGTTAAGTCTACACCTTTTGCTGAGCAGCTTTCATATGTTTTGGTGCTTGCCCCCAGCACTCCATCAGACAGTTGATAACTCTGCCTTACCCTTCCTGCTTGGGCAGAGCCTCAAGGTCAGCCAAATGAGAACTTAGGGTTTTCTCAGGTCT
Source organism: Nannospalax galili (assembly GCF_000622305.1). NCBI lineage: Eukaryota > Metazoa > Chordata > Mammalia > Rodentia > Spalacidae > Nannospalax > Nannospalax galili. The sequence goes on along the minus strand of NW_008352485.1, from coordinate 1,693,887 downwards.
TTCCAAAGCATGCACACAACCCCCATGTGATTATGGTCTTCGAGATTCCCAGTATAATTTTCCAAAATCTTTTTTGAAAGTCTTATTTTCCACCTTTTTAAAATTTTATTTTTTATTATTATGTGGTAGTGAAGGCATGTGTATTAGAGTGTGTGTGTGTGGAGAGGTCACAGGATAGCTTTGTGGAGTCAGTTCTCTCCTTCCACTTTTATGTGGGTTCTGGGGATTGAACTCAGGCTATCAGGCTTGTGTTTTGGGATAGCAAGTGCCTTTACCTGCTGACTCCTCTACCCTGCACCCTCCTCCCACCTTTTAAAAAAAAAGCTTTTTCATTAGCCTGTCTTTTGCCCTGTTAGTCATCCCCTTGGACAATGTAATAATCAGTTGCTTGGGACAAATACCATATTTTCACCCCTCTTTTGTTGGGGGGGTGTTTTTTGGGGAATTTTTGTTTTGTTTAGTTTTTTTTTTTAATTAAAAGAAGCATTTCATTACAACAGCATTAACCTATTCAATAACATTTTTCCAGAGCTAAGATACATCTCTTTCAAAATT
>NW_008352485.1:1688278-1693023 GCF_000622305.1 Nannospalax galili | reverse complement strand
TCTGCCCTTCTGGTAAATCTAGTCAGCCAGAGGTCCCTGTTCCAGGAGGGTCAGCTGTTCCTCATCTACTGCAATCCATTGTCAGTATTCCTTTGGATAGAATTGGGGCCTGCTGTTCATTTTTCCAGTAGTATGTTAGGTTACTGTCTGGAAGAGCCTTTATCTATCCTGGCCAAGAACTTGACTGAAGGTATCGCCTGTCTGACTTTGCTGTTTGTCAAGTAACTTTTAGTTATATATGTGTGCTCTTATGAAATTATATTGGCCCCTTTAATTTGTTTTGTTTAGTTTTTTGAGACAAGGTCTCCCTGTATCTCCAGCTGGGCTGGAATTCACTATATAGACCAATCTGGCCTCAGTCTCACAGAGATTACCCTCCTCTCCCTCCTGACTTCTGGGATTAAGGATATGCATCACCATGCCTGGCCCTTCATTCCTCTCTTAACCAAAGATGCTATTTGCATTTGGGAAAGCTTGGAGTCAGGTCAAATAAAGACAGCCTTGTAAGTGGGGTCTTTCAGGAATCCACCAGACAGGTCGGAGAAGTACAGTCTATGGGAATTGGGTTTTGAAGAAATTCCAGCCCCTTTCTAACCCCTCCAGGGACTTCTAGGCTGCTCAGTTTCACTGTGGTCATGAACTATTATTTTCCAAGGTTAGTGTAGATCTGGAAAATAGGATATAGAGTAAGTTCAGAGGCTACAAAGCTCACTGTTTGCATAATTTTACTGGTTTTCTTACATAAGGGTTCCCTGGATTACTGCAGAACTTTAGATAAAATTCAAAGTCCTGAAAAGGTTGCTTTTGAGCACTCTTGCCAATGCTTTTACTTGTACAGAAAACTGAAGTTTATGGTTGTTTTTTACTTTGTACTTTTGTTTTTTTAAAAAATATTTTTTTATTTTTATTTTATGTGTATGAATATATTGCCTACATGTGTGTAAGTGCACCCGTGTCATGCAGTGCCCACAGACATCAGAAGAAAGTGTCAGATCCCCTGGAACTGGAGTTACCGATGGTTGTTAACTACCATGTAGGTGCTGGAAATCGAACCCGGGTGCTCTGCAAGAGCAGTCAGTGTTCTTAACCACTGAGCCATCTCTCCAGGCCCCCCCCCCCCCTTTTTGGTATTTTTGAGAAAGTGTCTTCCTATAGCCCAGGTGGCCTGGAGCTTGCTATGTAGACCAGGCTGGCCTTGAACTCACAGAGATCTACCTGCCTCTGCCTCCCGAGTGCTAGGATTAAAGGTGTGTGCCACCACACCCAGATAGTTTGCACTTTTCATTGAAGTCACCCAAGACTGACTCTTTATTGGGTACTAGGTCACAGTATAAATTTTCTTTTTTCAATAAGATAAATTATTTTATCTCTTTATACTTTAAGAAGTGAAATAGTTGTGCCCTAAAAGTCAGGAAGACTTCTAATCACTGAGTTACAATTTTGGACTTCTGTTAGCAGTGCACAACTCCAGGAACACTAAGCAGAAAGCAAAAACCCTGCTGTCTTCTGTTCTAGAGGGGAAGTCTTCAGTGCAAGGAAACAGGCAGAGGGAAGAGTGTGTGGGGTTTGTAAGACACAACAGGACAGCTAGAATGATAGTGGCAAAGGTGAGGCCAAGGGGCACAGATGTTGAGACATGGTGAAGGACGGTGAGGACTTTCTCACAGATAGGCCTGGACACGAATCACAGTGCTTCATTTATTTTCGTTTCTCATTTAGCTGTGTCATCTTGGGCAACAAGTTACCTAACTTCCTGAATCTCAATTTTCTTCAGAATGGGACAGGGTAGAAACTGCCCACTATGAGGGGTGGGTTCAAGGGTTTTGACAATTCACATAATAGCTACAGCAGGATAAGGCTTGTGAAATATGAGAGCTGTCACAGGGTATCCTCAGAACTGAAAAACAGCCGTTCAGATGCATTGCCTGAGAGTTCTATGGACATAGATTTCAACCTGTATAAACATTTACTTGACTGTGTTTGGTAGAAACATCATAGTCTTGAAATCCCTGATCTTGAACTTTCACTTAGAGACTAGAATTTAGAAAACATGAAAATGTTAGTTGCTTTGGCTCTGCAGTTTGCAACCACAACAAAAGCTCTACAGCAATTCTAAAATGGTGTCACACTTATGTATTGGTAGATTATGCTTGAGAGGGAGGTAGACTGGCATGTGGCTTCATAACACTCAGATTTGAAAGGACTATGTTCAAGGTGTTACGGGCTTTATTTCTTAATCACTTGTTGGAAGGTCATCACTGGACATATTTAATGTGTTAAATTTAGTTGACAAGAAAGGATTCTTTAAAGAAGCACACTAGCAAGAGGTAAAACAGACACGTTATTTTCTTACCTTAAATATAGCCCAGTGGCATTTCCTACTTGAAAAGTTGAGATTGCAGATTTTATCATCCTAATTCCTGTGGTAGAGTTTTTAATCTACCTGCTAAATGTAATTGGTATTCAAAGTGAGTATACAAGTCATTTGGGGATAACAAAAAAAAAATTATTCCTGAATACTAAGAACTTAACTGTCAACATAAAAATGGACTGTTTGTGCAGAAAAATATCCCTGTCTAGTTGACAAATCAATAATAACCAGGACAAAATACTGTCAACTACAGAGGAAATCAAGGGGAGTTAGGGAACAGTTGAGAGGGGCAACATGAGTTGGGGGCAATAGAAAGAGCTTTAGTGGCCGTTAGACCCCTTTCTCTAAAAGCAGTTGGATGCTGGATTCCGATTTAGGTGTATTTAAAGCTCAAGCACAACTCTAGACTGTTTCAAACAAGGTAATGATGGTATCCTTTTCCATTTTTAAGAGGCCTAGGGATGGCAATATTTAGTCATCTTTATTGATAAGTCAGTCTGGTATATGCAAAGCAGCAAGTGAGGAGACAGGCAAGAAGGAATCTGATGGTGTGGGATTGGTGGCAAAGACCATGTTGCGTGGAATAGGGAAATTGGATAAAGTTGCTTAAAGTTTAGAAGTGTGTTGTAAGCTGGTATTTCTCAAGCTTGAGCAACAGATTATTTTTCAATGAAAAAGTTGTGTATGTGTGTTTGTTTCAAGTAGTGGCCCACCTCAGGTTGGAGTTTATCAAAGGTAGATGGTTTCTGGGGGATGCACTTGTATAGCTCATAGGTGAGCAGTCTCCACTTCCTAACCTAGAACCAGGCTCTTCCTGACTAGAGTCTCACTGTCCTGGCACAGGCTTCTCTGTGATTCTTACAGCAGCTAATGTTTAGGAGTGCTCACTTACTTATTTACTGAGAATGTTTCTTACAAAGCAGTGGTGTTTTCGAATTGAGTAGAAGCTGGCATTATTTGACATTCCCATTTAACCTTTGTCCTGGTTAGCAGAAAAGGAATTTGAATTTGACTTTGATTTCCCAATAAATAGCTTGTAATTAGGTTGTGGGAAAACCAAACATGGCACCAAATGATCCCATCAGCCTGTTTTATAAATTTAATACTATTTACTTCCTTCCTTTTCTCCTCTCCTCTCTGTTAATGGCCATGAGTTGTGTGACCAAATAAAAGCGAGAATGAAGGGCTAGCAGTGGGTCCCTGAGTGACAGCGTGGGAAGATGCAGGAGATGATGCCGCACAGTTTTTTGACTAGAGATTTTTTTTTCTTTGCTCATACTTGGCCTCACTGTGTAGCCCAGGCTGCCTTCAAACTCCCAGTCCTCATGCCTTCAATCTTCTGAGGCCTGTACCACTTCACAAGGTATTAGACTGGTACTTTAAAGTTAAGACTAAGCAATATTTTATAATTTGTCTCTGTATTAGTGGTTTTGCAAATGCTTGTTTATGATGTGGTTTGGTTGTTAAGTAATGAGGTTTATTTATCGAACTAGTCACATTTTTAAGTTGTTACAGAATATTACTATGATATTTGTAACTAGCAGATTGTTTGATACTTTTCCCTACTCCTGCTGTGGGTGGGTTCAGTGGCTCACTTAAGATGATGGGCAGAATGGGAGCCTGGCATTCACCAGCATAGCATCACAGTGGGGAGTGTGTCCTAGTTATACACTCCCCAGTGCTGTGGAGTATGAGCATAGCTTACCTCCTCAAACTTAAATCTGTAGGCCTGTCTAATCAGGAGAACACTTGAAACAAACTCCTCCAAGACACCTGACCAGTGTTTCTTCCGGAGTGTCAGGGTTATGAAAAGCAAGGAAATATAGAGAAACAGAGTAGAAACTGTGGGAGACATGAGAACTCAGTTCACTGAGGGCCTCTAGGTTAGAAGAGAAAAGGGGTATGGGTGGGAAAGCTGCCCGATTGGGTACAAAGTCTACAACTCAGTGACTACTGTGGTATGAGTGTTAATTTCCTCATTTTTGCCATGTATGCCGTAGTTAAGATGTGAAACAGGATGAGGGATAATTCTCCTTACTGTGTTTACAACTCTCTGTAGTCTAAAATTATTTCAATAAAAATTTACTACATTTATTTATTCTGTGTGTGCCACAGCGTTTATGTAGAGGTCCTTTCACCATGTTGGTCCTGGAGATCAAACTCAGGCTGTCAGGCTTGGCAGCAAGTGCATTAACCAGCTGAACTATCTTGCTAACACCTAAAATTATTTTGAAATAAAAAATGGAGCCATGAGTAACAGAGACTACCTATAATCCTAGCATTTGGGAGGAGGTGGAGGAAGATCAGGAGTTCAAAGTCATCTTCAGCTACATTGTAAGTTTGTGGCCAGCCTAAGCTATTACATGAGATCCTG
>NW_008352485.1:1676815-1688104 GCF_000622305.1 Nannospalax galili | reverse complement strand
CCCCCCCCCCCCCCCCCCGCTCCCCCACAAAAGGCAGATGGCAGAGATCATGTAATTGGAAACAAAGGAATGCTGCTTTAGCTGCCCGTAAAGCTGCTGCATCCGGTGATGGCTCTGTGCTGGGACACTGGGCAAACAGTAGAAGACTGGCTCCTCTATGACTCAAAGTGGATATTGTACAGGATGTGATTTGTAGCTTATTGACTTCTAGGAAATCTAAGACAGAAGGTCTTTGTTTGAGAGGCCTACAGACTTGTAGCCCTCATAAAGAGCTTATCATTGAGCAAGCTTATAATGTGCCGTGTCATGACTGTAAAAAATTTGTAATGGAACCATTAGAGCCAAACTTTCTCCTGGCTAGCAAGACTTCCAGTATCCACACAGCAATTTCATGCTAATCCTCCTGTTGACATCACCAGGGTTAACCCTGTAGGCCTCGGCCTCTGTGTTAAACCTTGTACAGATAAAGAAATCACTAGAGTTCCTTCTTTGATGTCTGGCACTTATTTCTAAAGCTTTTTTCTTTGAAAAAATTAAAATCTCACGGGAAAACACTGCCTTACCTTTTCTTTCATATTTATGAGCATGTATTTCCTTTTAAAAATTCAGATTCGAAAGACATAAAGGTTAGTTTGTGGTTTAGGGATTTAACTCAGTTGGTGGAATGCTAGTCTATCCAGTGTCAGGTCCCCAGTCAGTTCCCAGTCCCCTGTCTGACCCCAGAGTAAGCTTAGTTTCATTTGTAACAATGTAATTTAAAGACAGCAAGCTGGAGCACAGTTCTGTTCTTTTTAGCATCTGAAGGTACTTATAAATGGATGCTGTAATAACTTAGAGTCCTGGTTGTTCTGTTAGTGTAAGATGAATATGGATATTAGAATACCCAGGTGATGCAAATATACTGGTTTTTTAATAGTTAATAAAATTAAAAACAGTATGCCTGCCTGCCCTAAATGTTGGGACTGTGGGAGTGAGCACAGCAGAACCCTGCAGTCACCACATTTTTATGTCTTTACTTCTCTGTGGAAATGCTAGAAAACAAGAGTCAGGCCTGTGATGGCAGGTGGCACTCAGTCCTGAAAAAACACAGACATGAGGGAGAGGAGGTAGAGTTATGGGGCCATGTGGCTGGTCCAGCTGCCATGTGGCTGGTCCATCTGAGAGAGTAAGAAGTAACCCTTTTTTACTTGTGGTCAAAAATCATTTGGAGGAGAGAAAACGAGGTGTGCAAAAGCCCTGGGGCAGGGGAATGTGTGAGGATCAGGACCAGGAAGCTGAGTGGCTGGATGACAAGAGAGAAAGGGCTAGATCCTGTGGGGCTTGTCCATGGTGAGGGCATTGCTAGCTGAATGAACCATGCCCTGGGGTCAGGGACAGGCATGCAGGAACCTAATGTTTGCAAACTAGCCCCCTACATCTCTAGTTGATATGTGGGGACGAAACCCCAGGGGTGCAAGAGTGGGAGCAGGTCTTTAGTAGAGAAGGAGAGGAAGCAGGGAGGCTGTTAGACTGTGGGTTACTTTTGTAGGTAGAGCTGCTAGGATACGGGAAAAGATGAGCTGCCCAAGCAGTTGAATAGATGGTGTTCCTAGTAATGAGAAAGCCTGGGGATGGTCAAGCTATGGTTAAAAATTTGTCTTACCCTGGAGATGGTGCTTAAAGGACAAGGATACGTGGTTCTAGGACTGGGCTGGAGAATTTTCTGCCTCTTTTTTAAAAAGGGAATCCCTGGGTATAGATCGATAATACTTGAGAATAAAAACCTTTGGTGACGCCTTAGGACCAGTGGGGCACAGATGACTAGGAATTAGTATCCAAGGCCAAAGTGGTATTATAGAAGTTTTAATTATTATGATTTTTTTTAAAGGCAAGTTCTTACTACATTACCTAGGCTAGTCTTAAACTTTGAGTTCAAGTGATTCTCCTACCTCAGCTTCTCTAACAGCTAGCCCCACAGGTGAATGCCACTGTGCCTGTCATAAAATTTGATGTGCAGTTACATTAATTTAGAGCTGTAAGGTTTTGTTTATTTTTGAAAAGATAAGACACTTGCCTCCATGGACTGCATGTATTCCCAGACAGCTTCTCTATACCCTCTACTAAATGCTCTCTGAATGTACCAGGGGCTCAACCTTTCTTTCATAATCTTTGGTCCATGCAACTCCCTAATAGGCTTACAGCTTGCTAATCAACAGACTGTCAGAGTTGTTTTGTAACAGTGGCAGTAGATGAATAGACTTTCTAAATGGCCCTTAACCAGAAAGGCAGAAATCACTATTATATTCTGTAGACAGTTATAACTGAACATGGATTCAGCTAAGCCCGTGTAGTAAAGCATTTTTACATAGTTTATTTTTTTAAAGGACATCTTATGCTTTTGTTAAACAGAGAAAACATCTGTGTTCTAATCCTGTTTCCTCTGAAACAGGTGCTTGACTTGTACTGGTTTTCACTGTTCATAAAGAGATTCAGAATTTGAATCTGAGTAGGCTCACTTCACTGCAAGGTGTACAGTTTTAATTATAATGGTCATATTTTCTTTTTCTTTGTAATATTGTACTTGTTATATTGCTATAAAGTACTTTTATTGTAAATATTTCTAGAATTCATTTGAAGATAACCAAGAAAATTCAGTTGTGAAGCGTTTTAGACAGGGGAAATCTTAACAGTGCTTCCATTTCTTGTTTGCTGGAGGTTTTTTGTTTGTTTGTTTGTTTGTTTGTTTGTTTTTTTGGTATGGTCTTATGTTTAAGCTAATATCTGGTGGTAACAGTTAAACCTGATGGTCTTATGTCAATTTGTGAGCCTCTTGCTAAGCTGGGATCAACAGCTTGCTCAAAGCAATGGTGCAGTGGACTTTACAGTGGAGGAAGGGAAGTTATCTGGTGTGCAACCCCAGAGTTCCTCAGGAAGTTTTCAGGGTTCTTGGATAGTTTCTCAAAAAGCCATTACTCTTAAACTTCCTAATGTCTCTCGATACAGGTGCTGGCAGGGTTTTCCAGAGCCCTCTGGCCTTGTTTCAGGTGTTTTAACTGTATAAATAGGGTTTAGATAGTTTAGAGGGTGGCGCTATTCCACATTGGCAGCAGAGTACTCTGGACATTAAGTGTTGATCATTAAAAAAAAAAAGTCTGTCATATCCTTGTTGAGAATATAATTCTCTGCTATAATTTGTATGAGAAATCCATTGGGTGTCATTTTGTGTGTGTCATCAGTTGAATGGTGGTCACCCAGAGACAGCAAGTCCTAAGTAAATGTTACCTCATTTGAAAAGGGACTTCACAGATATATTTAAGCTGGGGATCTTAGGTGAAGACATTACCCTGGGTTGTCTTGGTGGGTCCAAAATGCCATCACAAGTGTTCTTACACAACAGAAGCATGGGGGATAACAGGCACACAGACAAGAATGTGAAGGCAGCAGAGATGGGAGCCACAAGCTAAGGCATGGCAGCAGCCATCAGACTCTGGAACAAGCCAATAAACTTCTGGAGAAAGTACAGCCCCGCTGCATGTCAGACTTCTAGTAAAGCCCAGTACTGTGAGAGAATCCATTTCTGGGTTTATGTGAATCTGTCTGTGTCTGTGTAGTGTATGTGTTAGGCTTGCTCTTGCAAGTGTCTAGAGATGAGGTTGATGGTGGGATGTCTTCCTCACCTTATTTTTTGGAGACAGGTTCTCTCAGTGAATCTGGAGCTTACAGATTTGTACAGACTGGCCAGCAACCTCCAGGTATCTTCATGTCTCCACTGCCTCTTCCCTGCATTGGGGCTACAGAGACACTTTGAGACAACTGGCTTTTTGTGTAGGTTCTGGAGATCCAAACTCAGGTCCTCATGCTTACACAGCAAGCACTTTACTCATTGAACCATCTCTCCAGCTCGACATTTCTCTTTTAAGCCAGCAGGTCAGTGGAGGTGTGTTACAGCAGACTTATGCAACAAAAGTAGTATGCTACACAGAAAAGGAGCCCTCATGAGTGCAAGAGAGACTCCATCACCCTATCAAGGAACTGTGGGTCTTGAGGACTGCTCTTGCTAAGCTTGTCCTATCTCTGATAACAGGACCCTTGTAGGTATGTTATGTTAAGTCCCTAGCATGTATTGAGCACTGGTAGTGGCCACTCTTTCTGCTTGGTTTGTCTAAAGTAGTGATTCCCTTATTGTGGTCCCAGACCAGCAGCCTCAGCATCATCTGATCTCAAGTTTCTCCCCAATCCTGTATCAGAAGCCAGGGCCACTGTGTCCCCAGAGTGTATCGCATACTGGAATTATCTGGGGACTTTCTCTTTTTCTTTTCTTTTTTTTCCCCCTTTTTTCTTCTTCCATTTATTTATTTATTTATTTATTTTACTTACTTACAGGCAGGGACTCACTATATAGACCAGGCTAGATTCAACCTCATGATCTTTCTGCCTCAGTCTCCCAAGTTCTGGCATAACTGATATGTACCATCATGCCTGGGGTGAGGTTTGTCCTCATCTTCCTTCTCCTCTCCATTGAGGTATACCCCAGTCCTGAAAGCAGGTATACCTGCTTAGCACATCTGGGTGAAGCATGGGAAGGAGTGTTTATTTTCTTTCTTTTCTTTTCGAGACAGGGTTTCCTTATAGCCCCAGCTAGCCTGGAACTCTATATAGAATTGGACTGGCCTCTGTTTCACAGATAACTGCCTACCTCTGCCTCCTGAGTACTGAAATTAGTGATGTGTACCATCACACTTGGATTTTTCTTTCTTTTAAAAAAATTTTGTTTATTTATTTTCATTTTATATGTATGAGTGTTTTGCCTGCATGTAGGTAAGTGCACCACATGCATGCAATGCCCTGGAGGCCAGAAGAGGGCTTCAGATCCCCTGGAGCTAGAGTTATAGATAGTTGTTAGTTACCATGTTGGTGTAGGGAATTGACCCCAGGTCCTCTACAAGAGCAGCTACTGCTCCTAACTGCTGAGCCATCTCTTCAGCTCCTTCTCTCTTCTCTCTCTCTTTTGTTTCTCTTAAAAAAAACAAAACAAAACAGAGTCTCTTGTAGCCTATGTTGGCATCAAACTTGTTCTGTAGCCAAGGCTAGCCTTGAACTCCTGATCTTCCTGTGTCACCTCCCAAATATTGGGATTACAGGTGTGCCCACCATGCTTGCTTTGGAAAGGGGCATTCTAAGCGTGTTTCCAACTGCTGCTGCTGACTGAGGATCACACTCTGAGAACCTCCGGTCTAAGATTTGGTTGACTAAACAATGGATGGAAGAATTTTTTTTTGCTTGTTTCTTTTTTAAAAAGTATTTTATTATTTTTATTTTATGTGTATGTTGTATTGCCTGCATGTAGGTAAGTGCACCCGTGTCATACAGTGCCCATGGAGGACAGAAGAGGCTATCAGATCCCCTGGAACTGGAGTTATGGATAGTTGTTAGCTGCCATGTGGGTGCTGGGATTTGAACATGAGTCTTCTGCAAGAACAACCAGTGTTCTTAACTGCTGAGCCATTTCTCCAGCCCCTTTTGTTTGTTTCTTTTGTTCTAAAATTTTTAATTTTAAGGAAATTTGTAAATTTATAAATTATAAAGACAAAGTCTATATTTTATTCATCTATCTGGGAGGTTTTAAAAATTTAAGATAGCCCAGGCTGTCCTGAATTTAGGACCATCCTGCCTCGACTTTCCTAGTGCTGGGATTACAGGCTGTGCCACCAAACCCAGCTGTAGTTTTCATATGCTGTCCCTTCATATGTGTCTCCTTTGACTCTTCTTGCCTGTGACAGTGTCTTAGGCTTCCTTACTTTTTGATGACCGTGATAGTTTTGGGGAGTGCTGGTCAAATATTTTGTGAAATATTCCTCTATTGGGATTTATCCCATGTTTCATCATGACTAGACTGGGATTAGGAGTGTTTGAAAGGAAGACCACGGAGACAGAATGCTGTTTTCCTCGCCTTGTGTTGAGATATGTACTGGTAGCTGCTTGGTCACTGTCGATGCTGACCTGGCTGTGGTGTAGAAAGTCACCCTGTATACCCACCCTCTGCTGTGCCTCCTGAGCTCTTAGAAAGGAAGTCACTATGCCACTTACCCTGAAGCGGGGGGGGGGCGGTATGCCTCAGCCTACTTGAGGTTGGGATATTGATGTAATTATAGAATTCTATGGATGTTTTATTTAGGCAGGGTCTCAGACTGTAATTAAGACAGGCTTGAAGCTCACTGTGTAGCCCAGGCTGACCTGGAATTCATGGATGATTCTCGTGCCTCAGCCTCCCAAGTGCTAAGATTGCAGATATGAGCCATCATGCCTAACTAGAATTTTTGGGTTCAGGAGAGTGAGCTCTTCACCCCATGTTCAGTTATTAATAACAGCGTGAACTCAAGAATATCTTATCTTATATGGCCTGTACCCTATTTTTTTCACTTAAATTGCTGCTATTTTGGCCTTTGGAAGCTCTTCCAGTTGAGCTTGCCTGCCTTTTTTCTGTTCCTTGCTTTCTGATGCTAGCTAGATATTCTAGCTTTGTCTTGTGCACCTTCTGCCCTGTCCTAGAATTGTTGGTTTCTTAAGGGAACCCAGGCTTTTGTTTGAGAACATGATTGGAATTTAAGATCTTGGTGCTTAGAATGCTTGTTGTATTAGGGAGTTCTTTGCATCTAGGCCCCCTCAGATAACAGAGCAAGGGAATATGTATGTGATAACCCACATATGTACATATTTCTATAAATATTTATGTCTGTGACCATCTGGTGCTACATCAAGGTAAACATGAATCAATACTGTTGTCTCCAACTCTAATCTCTACCACATGAATCATTCTAGCCTCCTTCCTCTGCTCAATTACCAACTTCCTACTGCAGTAGAAGCCTTGCTTTTACCATCTGACATCCATCTACTTAATCCTTTACTTCCAGTATTGCTGTTCAGTGGTTTTAGAATTGTTGCCTATATCCCTGTGGGAAGCAACAGCATCATCTAGAGCATGGTGCTTATGTAACTGCATTTGCCTTTAGTTTCACAGTCTCTACTCATCTTTAAAGCTACTTAGGTCAACCTTCTTTCAACTCCCTTCTCGCTCTGTTTTGTTCCTTTTATTCTTGTTTTGGTTTGTTTGTTTTTTGTGGGTATGTATGAGTGCTGGGCAAGTGTTCTTCCACAGAGCTGTGTGCTCCCCAGCCTCCTTCAGTGATGTTTCATACATTTGTGATGCAGTAAGATTGCTTGTCACAGTCTGTGTTCTATCCTGAGATCCCTTGACTTCCTAAATTATTTTTTTACTTATTTGCTGTAAGGTTCATTATTTACACCGTGACGTGCTATGGGTGTTGACAGATGCAGTGTTGTGGATCTACCATTAACAACTACATCTGCATAGAGTAGCTTCACCACCTAAAAGTCGCTCTGCTTCACCTGCTTCAGGGATCTTCCTCCTCCCACATCTTACTAAGGTTTAGCAACCACTGATCTTTTACTCTCTCCTTGGTTTTGTCTTTTCCAGAATGTCATATAATTGGAAGCATACAGCATAGACATCTTCATATTGGCTTCTTTCACTTTGAAATATTCATCTGGATCCCTCATGCCTTATTGCAGTTTGATACTTCCTTTTTATAACAGTTATATTCCATGGTAGGGATACACTATTATCTATTCACCTACTGAAGGGTATCTTGGTTGCTTCCAGTTTTTTTTTTCTTACAAGAACCTATTTATTAAGTAAATCATATAAGCAATAATCACAAAATACAAAAAGTAAATTCCTTGAAACTTTTGCAAAGCAAAAAACCTTGATATATATTTATGTTAATTAGATCCTTGCATTTTTTTAAAGAAAATCCTAACTAGTTTATTGGGCTTGCTAAATAGGGCATAGGGTGGGGAATTATTTACAGAAGAGTATGCCCCCCCCCCCCCGATTTATGGCTGTGCTGGAAAGTCCACACTCAAATACAGATTCTGTGACTTCCCACCAGCCACACAAAATAGCGAGAGAGGTGCCTCATGGCATTCTCAGCTTATATATCCTTAGCCCCTCCCCCACATGCAGCTAAGGTCGACTGATTGGGTGGGAGAGGTAACTGACTCCCCCCTTGACTCTGACAAGCATGGGAAGGAGGTGTGACTATAGCTTGCTGGCATAGTGGCCTGAGGACACTTCCAGTTAACACTCCACCCCTTCCTCTGGCTCTTACATTCTTTCCACCAACCTCTTAAAAGTCCCTGAGCCTTGGAGGGGGTGGTAGGGTTGGGATGATCTTCCTCACCTTGTGGCAAGGCACTGAACTTTTGGGTCTCTGCATCATCTGTTTTCCATGGATTTTGGCCATCTACTATAAAAACACAAACAGCATGAAGCAAGAACATCTGAACAGTGGCTGCTATAATAACTTAACCTATGGGTGTAAACACAAATGCTTGGATGGTATTTTAGCAGGTGCATCACATCCATCTAACAAAACAATTGCAGTGGCTTTCCACTAGGGCCTGTATTCTCCCCTGCCATGGGGGATTGGTCTGGTCTACAGTACCAGATGTGTGTTCCACCCCTAGTAGCGGGCATTATGTCCAATTGAAAATTTGCTGGTTATACATACCCTAGACGCTCCACTATTGCACCACCAGGAACATCTTGTTTGGTATGTTTCCAGTTTTTATAGTTATAAATGAAACATACATAAATACATGCATTTCTCTCCCTGCAGACATGAGTTTTAAAAATATTTTATTATTTTTATTTTATGTGTTTGAGTGTTTTGCTTGCCTGTATGTAAGTGAACCCATGTTGTACAATGCCTGAGGCTGTCAGAAGAGGGCGTCAAATTCCCCTGGAACTGGAGTTATAGATGGTTGTTAGCCACCATGTGGGTGCTGGGAATCAATCCCAGGTCCACTGCATGAGCAGCCCCCAGTGCTCTTAACTGCTGAGCCATCTCTCCAGCCCTGACATGAGTTTTCAATGAGCTGAGTAAACACTGTGATTGTGGATAGTTCATAGCTTAGAAGTAGCCATGCTGCCTTTCAGTGTGACTTCCCCATTATGTGCACCCCAGCAGCACTGAATGTTTGGGTTTTATGCTGTTACTTGTGTGGTAGCATCATACTTTAATTTTAGGAAGAAGTTTTTGTTTTGTTTTGTTTTGTTTTTAATGTGTTCATATTTAGCTCAGGCTGAGGTGCTTTTATTTGGCACCATGTTTCTCACTGTTTATAATTTGGGCACATGGCACTTTCCACTTTTGTATCTTAATAATATTAAGCTTGGACATGTTTATACTTGACTATAATGAAGGTATGGAAAATTGTTCATCCAATCTTCTTTGAGGTTGTGTTTGATTTGTTTTCCCTCTCTATTCTTTTTATGACTGTTCATATGCCTTAGGCATCTGTAATATTAATAGAGTGCTTAACATTAATGGACATGTAAAAATTTTAAAGACAAGCCTAAACAACTTATAGAAGATGATCACATTCCATGTTTCATACCTGGATGGTTTTAGCAAGCTGAAAAGGCTTTTGAAGAGATGTCCATGAATTGTTCATTTGTCCCTCACAAGATCATTATTAAATACCTTCTGTGTGATAATGATACTTTTGGCCAGAATGCCAGCTTGGGGAAATGTATTGATTCTTCCAGTGTGGAATTTATCTGAGACAGAAGACTTCTGTTATCATTCAGTTACAGAAATACATAGCTTTTAAAAGACTGGTTCTTTCACATAGATTATGCATTTCTTCTTTGAAATCAGCATTCAATAAATACTTATGTGCCTACTCTGTACTACACCGGGGGTGGGGGGAACAGGGGTGAACAGTAGACAAATGGCACTTTCCACTTTTGTATCAAAATAATATTAAGCTTGGGCAGGTTTATGCTTGACTATAATGAAGGTATGGAAAATTGTTCAACCAATCCAGAGCAGTATCTGCCCCTCTGGAATTTGTCTGGTTATAAGAAGGATTGTGGTGTATCACAGTTGTGGTGCTCCAGCAAGGCAAAGTACAGCATGTGAGCATGTGAGCAAGACACTTCTTCTCCCAGGCTGGAGGTAATGAGTCTGAAGATTGAGGAGGACCTAAATAGGCTCAGGTGGCATGGGTGGGCTGCTGGGAAAGCCCAGTAAAGTTGACAAAATTGTGGATAGTCAAGTAGCAGAGCTGTGAGTACAGCGTCAGTTCACTTGTTTTAATTTGGTCAGTATCCCCAGCAAGTATTATTTCTGTGCTTCACTTCCATCCGTTCATTTCATAAGTAAAATATTAGTGGTATATTCAATATACTATTGCAGAAGGTGGATTATTTTATAATACATTTTTATTGTCATAAAATAAAACGTACAAATTTACAGTAAAAACATTCCCTAATTTCAGGCAACCCAAGAACATCAAAGATGGTAAGATAAGAATCTCACCTCCAAGAGCCTGTCCCCCAGAGGAAAGGGCATGTGTAATAGTACATCTCAGTTAAAACTACAAAAGAACTCAGAGCTGGAAAGCAAAATAAAGTGGATAGAGCAGATCCACAGAGTGACTGTTATTCCAGAGCTTTGTATGAAGGTATGAAGAAATGGCTCAGGCGATGCATGCAGTGATGTCATATGGATTGTGACCATGTTCAAGGTCACATGCAAGGGATAAGGAAAAGATTCAAGATTAAATTGGGGCTAGAGATGTATCTCAGTCAGTAGAGTGCTCAGCTAGTATACATGAAATTCTAGGTTAGAACCTAGCACCACATAAACAACTGTACACACACAACATAAATGTAATAAAAAAATTTTTTCAACATATTTATTTTTAATAAAATATTTTTTTTCAATTATAAGAAGCATTTCATTACAACAGCATTAACCTATTCAATAACATTTTTCTGAGCTAGGGTACATCTCTTTCAAAATTGGCTGTACATTTCTAGGTTTACAGATGAATTATTACCCTTATATAATCTTTTACTCATTATAAACTCTATAAGACATAAAATTAAATGAGGTTCCAACGTTTAAAAAAGATCTCCACTTCGTTGTCAAAACACACAGTTTCATACAGAAAAATTCATTCCAAGGCAATTGACATTGAGACATTTTCACATACATTTCTAATCTCTATATACATGACTATCACTGGTCACAGTCGCCCACCTTCTGAGCTCCTCGGCATCTGAGCATGAATAAAAACTCGTCAGATAAACAGCCTTCCTCTCCCACTAGAGCCTCCATACTCTGCCATCCCTGCCACTGTCCACTGTGCTGTCAGCACCCCCATCCATTCCCCCCTATCTGCCCTTCTGGTAAATCTAGTCAGCCAGAGGTCCCTGAT
>NW_008352485.1:1673247-1673689 GCF_000622305.1 Nannospalax galili | reverse complement strand
TGTTGAGGTATGTTCCCTCCAGTCCAATTCCCTCTAGGTCTTTAAACATAAAAGCATGTTGAATTTTGTCAAAGGCCTTCTTTGCATCAGTTGAGATGACCATGTGGTTCTTGTCATTGAGCCCATTTATGTGACTTATGACATTTATTGACTTACGTATATTGAACCATCCCTGCATCTCTGGAATAAAGCCAGCTTGATCATCGTGGATGATCCTTTTGATGTTTGTCTGTATGCGGTTTGCAAGTATTTTATTGAGAATTTTTGCATCTATGTTCATTAAGGATATGGGTCTATAGTTTTCTTTTTTGGTTGTATCTTTACCAAGCTTTGGTATGAGAGTGATGCTGGCTTCATAGAAGGAATTTGGAAGTTTTCCCTCCATTTCTATTTTTTTGAATAAATTAAGTAGTATTGGATGTAGATCTTCTTTAAATGTCTG
>NW_008352485.1:1658966-1671676 GCF_000622305.1 Nannospalax galili | reverse complement strand
GTCTTCAGGAGTTCCGCGGTGGCCCAATTCCAATGTGGGTCAGAAGTTTTCAGACTTTCTCCTTAGGTCTGGAATCTTCTAAGAATGATTTTGGCCTCAGGTACTTGGGTGTTGGACAGACCTGAGATCCTGGCCGTGGCCGTGCCACGCAGGGATGCAAGAGCAAATGGAGTGGGAAGAAGCCCCAAGATTTCCCAGGGAGTGGATTGAGTAGCTGGGTTGTACTGGATGCAAAGGATCAGGGAGCAGAAAGGTAAGCCTCGGAGCCCCAGAAAGAGGCTGTCAGCCCCAGAAAGAGGCTAGCGGGTGTTGCAGGATCAGGGAAGTAAAGGGAGGTGAGGGCGGGGCCACGTCCAGAAGCAGTGCTCCTAGGGCTCAGGGAAGGCATTAAGTTGGTCTGGGTGAAAAAGATCAGGAAGCAGTATTGGTTCCCCAGGTGTCTGGGGCCTCAAGACTAGGAATGGCGCAGGGCCCAAACTAGGAGTAGAGAACAGCTGGGGAGATGGAAGGGTGAATGTGGCTTGGGGAGTCAAAGCACGGAGGGCTGTGCTATAGACTTACCCCAAGAGGTCTGAGGATGGGAGTGCACGTAATAAAAATTTTAAAACAAGCTGAGCCTGGTGGCTCATGCCTTTAATTCCAGCACTTGAGAGGCAGAAGCAGGTGGATCTCTATGAGTTCGAGGCCATCCTGGTCTGCATAGTGAGTTCCAGGACAGCTGGGGCTACAGGGAGACCCTGTCTCAAAAAGACCAAAAAATATAAAATAAAATAAAACAAAAAAATCAAATGGTAATAAGTTAGAAGCAGGTAATAAGAATGCTATAAGTTTGTTTATCGTTGAAAATTATTTTGGTTACACAAACATAATTTTGGAAAACATTTACTTTACTTTTCCCCATATTTTAAAAATATTTTTATGAGTATGAATGTATTGCCTGCATGTGTGTTAAGTGCACTAGTGTCATGCAGTGTCCTCAGAGCTAGAAGAGAGTGTCAGATCCCCTGGAACTGGAGTTATAGATGGTTGTTAGCTACCATGTGGGTGCTGGGAGTCGAACCTGGGTCCCCTGCAAGAGCAGCCAGTGCTCTTAAACTCTGAGCCATCTCTCCAGGCCCTCCTCCCACACATTTTAAGATTATAGAAGCTTCTGTAGCATGAGAGTTCAGTGGAAGGATTCCTTAGTAGCTATGAAATTTTGTATATTTACTCGTTTATTTTCCTCCTTGATTTTTAAGGCCTTTTAAACTTGTTTGTTCCTTCTGACATTGTAAGTTCACGTTGATGGCATACTCTAGAAAACTTGATTAAGTTAAGCTCTGTGATTTAGTCTTACCTGGTATTTTTAGTTATTTACACATGGCATTCATATACCAAAGTTTGTAAACATTAGCATAAAGGGTGTGCCCAGGTGAAAAATAAGTTGCTATTTTCTTTTAAGATAGCAAATGGAAACAGGAAGGCTTTGAATGAGGCTAACAGAGATCTTAATCTCTGTCTCCCAGAAAGAGGTCATTACAGGTGCTTCGTTATAGAAACATCAGTGAAATAAGCATCCCTGCATTTTATTTTGTGCAAGCTTTTGTCAACTGGTGAACAATGTGACTGGTAGGACTGGTAGGTGAGTGAGATGGACCTAGCCCAGTGATGTGAGGTTGATGGATGTAGGTCCGTGCTCACTGATGGCTGTGCCTGGAGCATTTCACAGGCCCTTTTTTCTATACCTGTACTACAGATGGTAGATTCTAGTCACTTGGGCTGGCACGGGGAAATGGGTTTGCAGTACCTGAACTCTCTGGGTAGGATGAAGAGACTGTTCTCACTGGGGAGAAAATGAGACAGTGGCTAGACTACTGTTTTCCTTTGAGCACTTTTGCTTTGTTAACCATATTAGGAAAAGTAAAGTAAGACTTGAAATACCAAATCTAGGAAACTACCACAGTAGAACTCAGTGAATATTTGTTGGCATGGGAATTGCTTTTCTTTGTGCCTGTGCCATGTTTTCACCTTGCCTCATGTTCTGCTGTTTTAGAATAGTTGGTATTGGAATATCAGTCTGTTTTTGTTTCTTTTGTCTAAACTGGTTTTTGCTTTAGACCATAGGTTAGCTATAGCATGGAATACATTTGATAAGCATAGGACTTATCTGTTTGACACATTTATTTTTCTGGTATCACATCTCGTTTTTTTCAGTTTAAGAATGGTCTAATGGTGGGCCAGACACAGTGGTACACACCTATAATCACAGCACTCAGGAGGTTGAGGCAGGAAGATTCCTGGAAGTACCAGGCCAGTCAGGGCTGTCTAGTGAGACCCTGTATAAAACAGCAGCAACAACAAAGAACAGTCTTCGTGTGGCACCCAGTCTGTTTACATTCTTTAAAATAATGGATGATATTTGGGTCTAGATACAGCATTTTGCAACTTTTTAAAAATTGGTCTTTTTATTGGCACCGGCTTTCTTTTTCCCTTGTTTTAGGTTATATTTTATTCTGTATGTTTCCTTCTATGTATATAGTGGTTAACTCTAGTTAAGACTGTATCATGCAGTTTTGACTTATTTAAAGACTCTCTCTCCAGTTGGGCTGGAGAAACACCTCAGTGGTTAATAGTGCATACTGCTCTTTCCGAGGACCTGGGGTCAGTTTCCAATACCCATGTCAGGCAGCATAAAACCACCAAATTAGCTCCAGGGGCTCCATGCCCTCTTCTGGTCTCTCTGGGCACCTGCACACATGTGGTACTCTTATATGCATGCAGGCAAGCCCTCAGTACACTTAAAATAAAACATAAATCCTTTTCATTTTTTTCCCCCAAAACTATAGGTTAATCTCAATTCCCAGGAAGGGAGTACAAGGATTTTTAGAACACTATAATTCCATTTTACTTCCTCTGTCATTTGGTCTGTTGCCACCCGTCTACATATCCTGCAAGACATGGTTAAAAATATCATGAACTTGAGGGGGAGTAAAAATATATATATATCATGAACTTGTATTTCAGTTTTCATTAGTAATTACCCATTCTTTTATTCTTTATACTTTTTAAAAAAATTTTAAATTTATATTTTTATTTTTTTATGTGTATGCATGTATTGCCTTCATGTAGGTAAGTGCACCCATGTCATGCAATGCCCGCAGAGGTCAGTAGAGGCTGTCAGATCCCCTGGGACTGGAGTTTTGGACAGTTGTTAGCTGCCATGTGGGTGCTGGTATTCGAACCCAGGTCTTCTGCAAGAACAACCAATTTCTTAACCACTGAGCCATCTCTTCAGCCCCATATTCTTTACATTTTTTATGTCTCTGTTCTCCCACCTGGATTATTTCTCTCCATTCAGAAGAATTTAACTCCTTCAAATTCTCTTTAATGCCAGCCTTGTGTCGATAAATTTTGTTAGAAAAATAAATTTCATCTTCATATTTTGTACAGCATTTAAAGAGTCTACCAATAACATTTTATTATATTTGCTTTTTATATATCTGCTGTCTTATCTGTCCACCATCTATACATCTCTCTATTTTTGGATACATTTCAAAGTATGACAGTGGCACACTAACTTCCAAGGATTTCAAAATGCCTATTATTACTAGATTTTATTGTTGTTGTTGTTGTATATATGTGGGTTATAATATGTGTATGTATGCTTTGGTGTACATGGGTGCTGTGTGTGGGTTCACATTGTCTGCCCATGGGCAAGAGTTCAGAGGTTGATTTTGGGTGTCTCTCTCAGTCACTCTCCATATTAATTTTTGAGACAGGATCTCTCATTCAACCTAGAACTGACCAGTTCAGCTAGGCTGACAGACCTGTGAACTTCAGGGATCTTCCTGTTTCTTGCTCCAACATTTTACACGGGTGCTGGGGATCCAAACTCAGGTCCTCATGCTTGTAAAGCAAGCTCTTTACTAATGAGTTATCTCCCCAACCTCCATTACCTTGACTTCACTATAATTTGTTAAATTATTTACATATAATGAAATGAACAAATCATGCAAATATAGTCACCTCTTTTAACAAGTGTATATACCTGGTTCCTGATCTCCTTAAAGGATGTTTATATGCTCTTCCCAGGATAGCTCCCTTTCAGAACAACCACCTTCAAGATGTTTTTCCACCAACGACTAATTTTGTCTCCTCTAGAACTTCATTTTCATTGAGTCATACATGTATACTCTTTTGTGTAAAACTTGTCTCACTGTAGCAACATGTTTTTGAGGCTTATCTACATGATTGTGTGTATTCATAGTTTGTCTCTTTGATTGTTGGGTAGTATTCCACATGAAATGTTTCCAGTGTTAAAAAATTTTACTCTTATGAATGAACAAACCTGCAACAGTTCATTCTTATATATGGCTTGTTTTGTGAATGTTTGCTTTTATTTATTTTTTTTGAATAAATATCTAGTAGTGGAATTTCTGAGTCACAGATTAAGTGTACATAATTTTATTGCTTTGCTTTTTTCTTCATTTTTTTATTTGTAGGAATATTTTGCCTGCATATGTATGTGTACCACTTGCATGCAATGCCAGCAGAGGCCAGAAGAGGATGTCAGATCCTTTAGAACTAGAGTTATGGACAGTTGATAGCCACTATATGGGTGCTAGGAACCGAACCTGGGTCCTCTGCAAAAGCATTCAGTGCTTTTAACTGATGAGCTATTTCTCAGCCCCTAGGTTTTGGTTTTTTTGAGACAGGGTCTCACTGTTTAACCCTGGCTGGCCTGAAACTCACTATGTAGACCAAACTGGCCTCAAACTCACAGAGATCTACCTGCCTCTGCCTCCCAAGTACTGGGATTAAAGGCACGTGTCACCACACCTAGCAAGTGTGTAGAATTTTATAAGAAATGTCTGTGTGTTTTTCCCTAAGGTAGCTATGCCATGTTAACTCTCAACTCTCAACAGCATTGTATGAGAATTCTGGTCATTTTTCTTCATGTCCTCTACAGCATCTGTCTTTCTTTATGTGTGGTGCATATGAGTATGTATGTGTACAGGTGTGGAGGTCATAGCTCTCTGCCCTGTTTTTTGAGACAGGATCACTCTTTTAAACATAAAGCTTGCTGTTTTAGCTAGACTGACTGACCACAGAGTCCCTGGGATCCACTTGTTACCACACACACACACACACACACACACACACGCGCGCGCGCGCGCCCAGTACTAACTTCACATATGTACATTGCTATTCCTGACTTTCCAGCAGGGGATTTGTGTTGGGGATTTGAGCTAAGATCTTCATGCTCCCAAGGCAAGCACTTTACCCACTGAGACATCTCCCCAGTCCACCCCTACCCCTGCCCACTGCCTACCTTTGTCTTTTGTGTTTTAAACATTTCGCTGGGAGGTTGTGTTTACTTCATTGTGATTTAAGTTTGTTCCCTGACCCCATCCCTTACCATAACTTTGAGAGCCTTTCAGGTCATTGATCTTGTGTAGATCTTAGGAAGTTGTTCAGATCTGTTGCCCATCTTTTATATTGACGTTTTTTATTCTTATTAATGAGTTGTATGGGATTTTTTTGATATACTGGATTCTAGTCATTTTTCAGATTATGTATTTAATGAGCATATTGTTCCAGTCTTATCTGTTTTCCTAGTGGAAAACCAGAAGTTGTACGTTTTATATGAAATTCATTTATTTTTTTCTTCTTAGTGGTTGATTTCTGTATCCTTAGAAACTTTTGCATGTCCCTAAGTCATGAAGATTTTTTGTTGTTGTTCTGTTTCTGATTTTGGACAGAGTCATACTATCCTTGGCTATCCTGTAACTCAATATGTAGGCTAGGCTGGCCTTGAACTTGGAATGATTCTCCTGTAATGGCCCAAGCACCTCCATTTTGTGTAAGTTTAACTGGTCAATCATCTGGTCATAGAACCACCCCTAGGAAGGCGGGTTATGCTAAATGGATGGGAGGAATACTTGGTGTGTTAATGAGATAATGAATTTTTTCTGCCTGGAATCCCACCTTCTGGCACAGAACTTTTGGACCAGCCTCAGTCATGTAGTCTGAAGTCTGCCCACTTTTCTGAATTGTTCACAAGAGTGTGATCTTTTCGTTTCATCTCCATATTCCTTTTCTAAACATGCTTTCTTTAAGGCTTTGGGCTGCCCCTAGAATCTTGTATTTCTTTACTGTCTCTAAAACTTCCTTCTCCCAGCTATGTGGCTGCCAGACAGCCTCGTGTCTGACCCTCCATGCAGGCTGTAAACCTGCATGGCTTCATGGCTTTCTTTCCTTCTCCCCTCCATTCTCCTCTTCAGAGCACTTGCCAAGATTACCAGCTTGCCTGTCCCCCTGAGGATTTTTTCTTTTAAAATTCTAATAAAATTGTAAAAGCTTAAATCTTGTACCAAGGACTTTATCTTTTAGTCTTTACCTTTATCCTGTCTCCTTCCAGTTAGGAAGTGCTTAGAGAGTGCTAGCCTGCTAAATAGATTCGGCTGATTGGGAACTTTTTGAGTCTGAGTGGTCCTTCCTGGTGATCCCAAACTCTGTAACACTCTTCCCTCTGCCTTCTGAGTACTGGCATTGTAAATGTACAGGACCATGCACAGCTGGTCTTGTTTTGTTTTTAACATTTATTTTATTTGTGTGTATGGGCATGCACATATTATGGCACACATGGAAACCAGAAAATAAATTTGAGGAGTCGGTTTTCTCCTTCAACCATGTCAGTCCAGGGGGATCAAATTCAGGATGTATCAGGATTAGAAGCAGGTGTCTTTACCTACTAAACCAGCTTGTGAGCCCTGGTTTCGTTGTTGAGACAGAATCTCACTATGCAGCCCAGGCTGCCTTAAAATTTCACCTCCCTGCTTTTGGCTCCCAAGGGCTGGGATCACAGGCATATGCCACCATGTCCAGCTTAGTGGTATATATCAGATTGGGATTTTCTGTTTGCTATTTTTAGTTGCCTGCTAAAATTGTCTGTCTTGTCATTTACTTCTTGTTTTTGTGTCTTTTTTTTTTTTTTTTTTTTTGTCTTTTTGAGAGAGGGTCCCTGTAGCCCCAGCTGGCCTAGAACTCACTATGTAGACCAGGCTGACCTTGAACTCAGAGATCCACCTGCCTCTACCTCCCAAGTGCTGGGATTAAAGGAGTGTGCCTCCACGCCCGGCATTGTCATCTACTTCTTAAACATATTAATCATATTATTCTTAAGTCTGTATCTAAGAAGTACAGGTTTCTCATGCCCACACCCCCACCTTAGTTTTCAGTCATTTAGTCTTTGTGATAGTTAATTGGTTGTCATCTTGACTGGATTGAGACCTGCCTAGGACTAGTAAGTATACCTCCTGTTGTCCATAAGAGCATTCCCAGAGAGGACTGGCATATGGGATAGTAACTGAGGGGAAAGACCTGCTCTGAATGTGGTCAGCACCATCCAGTAGGCTGTGGCCTGAAAGTCAACCATTTCTTTTTGATGCTTCCTGATGGAACATGTGCTCTCCTCTGCCAGAGGCTCCTGTTGTGATGATTTGCCCAGGCATCCTATGGACATGCCTCTAGAAGCACAAACAAAGTAAATTAATTGCTCCCTTTAAGTTACTTGTGTCAGGTATTTGACCACAGTTTTACAACTGGTATGTCTAACAACTCTGACAAATTACAAACATGTTTAAAAAATTGGCAAGTCTGGATATGTTTATTGTCCCCAAGTAAAGATGTGATTATGCCGCTGACAATGTGGGGACATATTACCTCACTCCAAATGGGGATTTATCTGATACAGAGCTGCTTCATCTTTCTAAGATGGTTCTATTCCAGTTCATTTCTGCTCTGAAAATACATCTGGATTCTTCCTCCATTGTCCTCTTTTCCTCTTTTGTTTGCTTGTTTTTGAGTGAGGACTGTAACCAGGGGCTCACAAGTACTAAGCATATATTCTACCACTGGGTCATATCCCTCCCAGTGTTTTTGTTTTGTTTTGTTTTAAATTACAACTTGTGTTATAATTTCCTTTGAGTCACAGAATCTAATTATAAGACAAAAAAAATAAGGATTTGAGATGGAGAAGAATACTTTGGGGCATCTTCTCTAGATTGTTATTTTGTTACTTACATTAGGAAATTTTTTTTTACTCCTCTTCAGGTTTTCACATTGACTGGATGGCCTCTCTGGAAGCTGATTTTCAAGATACGGTGGAGCCCTTAGTTTCTTGTTCTGCTGTACAGTTTTGCATTGTATGTTATATGAAAGCATGAGTGTTATATACCTCACTTACTTCCTGGGGCCAAGTATTAAAACAAACAAACAAACAAACAAACAAACCCTTCAACTCTACCAATAAAAGGTGCTGGCTAATCAAAAACTAGTTTAATTCATGTAATTATAATCAGATTTTGTACCAAGATGTGTATGGGCATGCACATATCATGGCAGATCTTGTTTTTGAGCCCCCCCTTTCTGTACCAATTGACTTGTTTTTAGCACTGATGTTATTACACCCCTTGTCCCTCCTCCCCACTGCTAAACTGAAGAGTGCTATTGTGTGGTTTCCTAGGGTAGGTAACAAGCTATTGGAACACTTTCTGATTTGATTGTTACCTGCCCTGGAAATCCAACATAAAAACTATAAACAGATTCATTTTTTACCATTCTCTCTCCCCTTTGCTTAACTTGATGTAGACATATCTTATTGTTGCATAGCAACTGACCTTGATTTCGTTATTTTTCTTTAGGATTTTTTTTTCCTAAATTTTTTTCCCACTGAATTTCTGTGATTTTCAGTCTCATAAACATCAGTATTTAACCCCTTTAAGTTAGAAAAAGCCTCATGGTACATATGAATACATCTTTTGTTTTTTTTTGTAAGTCTGTGTATAAGTCTGTGTTTTATTAAAATGCATGGACTTTTAAATGTCCTGAGTGTTATGTCTCTTGCTTTATGTTCAGTCTAAAACAGGTTCTCAAATTTGATTTTTATGACTGACACTTCTGACACTCACAGATCAGTGTATTAGTCAGTTTTCATTTTTATTTTCTGCAGATTCACATTCTGCATTTTGGGGGGAAATACTACTGAAGCGGCACTGTTTTAATATTCTAACAGCTCGTGGTTTTGTTTTGCTCCATTATTGGAGGTGTGGGTCAGTTCCTCCACTATAAATTAGTCTCTTTTTATAATTAATAAGCATCTTTGTAAATAAGCTATTTAGAGCCTATGTAAATATCCTATTCCACATCAAACTCACACCCGCTGGTTTCAGCACTCATTGATGTTTCCTGGCTGAATATACTGTGGTGTTAGCTAAGTGATTCAGTAATCCAGTTGTTCCTTCTGCTTTTATTACTTGAAATTTCAGGGTGTTTCTAATTCTTGTTTGCTTGTTCTAGCATTTGTATGCCTGTACTCTTAACATTCCATTTCATGTAACAGGTTATAGTCTGTTTCCTGTTCAAAGCATCTCAGGTTTGTCCGCTAGCAGCACTTTCTTGCTGGTATGTTTCTAATATGCCTCTATCCTTCTGGAGCAGTGTCTTGCTTTCTGGTGTAATAACATGTTCCAAACTTCTATTTTTTGTGCCGTAATCTGGCAGTCTCTCATTTCTCTGAGACCCTTGTTCTGTATAGTAGAACATGTAGAAGCCAAGATCTGGGCACCAGGGGTGCTCATTGCTTTGGGGTATTGGTGTTTGCAGCACTGTTCTATGGACTAGAGAAAAATCAGAGTTCATGTGTGTGTATGTGAACCTGTGTGTCTATTTGTTCTTCTGTCTGTAAGTTCACACTGATACTAGAAATTCCATCCAGAGTTCTTTCTAGTTATGTTTTCCACATCTGTAACTTCTTTTGACAGTTGAAAAACCTACTTCCCATGGTTCTGATGCTTTTATTTACCGCATCCTGTGTGTGAGCAATCTGTTGCTGCCACATTCTCTCTGTGCTTTCTTGGCCTTTCTCACTGTCTGGAATTTGACACACACCTTTGAATTTCTGAGCCTGTGTCCTCGAACCTTGCACTCAAACCTTGGCTTTTTTACTTCAGGGAAAAAAAAGGCTCAGGCGGTCTCAAACCTGAATCCATCTTGAAATCAACTGTCTATTTGGTGCTAGAGATTGAAGACAGAGTCTCCTACTTGTTAAGCACCACTAAGTTACATTTCTGGCCCCTTGAAATAGGCTTTTAATTTTAGTCCCTCACTGGTTCGTATATTAATAGAACCTCCATTTTGAGTTTCTTTTTAAAAAACATAGTTGGTAAATTTCAAAATCAATCAGCTATTTCTATTTTGATAGTTTTTTTTCTTTTTCTTCTTTTGAGGAAATATTGTCTTTGGTGTAGTGTTTATGTTGAGCGTTTATTTGTCTTTTTAAAAAATAGATTTCAGCCAGGAAGGCGGGTGGCACACACCTTTAATCCCAGTACTCAGGAGGCAGAGGCAGGCTGATCTCTGTTAGTTCAAGGCCAGCCTGGTCTATATAGTGAGTTGCACTCCAGCCGGGGCTACAGGGAGACCCTGTCTCAAAAAGACCAACCACCCCCAAAATAGATTTCAGTATTCTTTTTTGTTAATATATTTGACACCTAATTTATTTTTATTTTTTAGAAGAAGCATTTCATTACAGCTTTAACGTATTCAATAACAATTTCCAGAGATAAGATACATCTCTTTCAAAATTGGCTGTAAATTTTTAGGTTTACAGTTGAATTAATAGAGTTATACAATATTGAACTCAGTATAAACCCTGTAAGACATAAAATTGAATGAGTTTTTAACCTTTAAAAAAAGATCTCCATTTCATTTTAAAACATACTGTTTCTTACAGAAGGACTCATTGTTTTTGCTAGTAACACTTAGATGTTGATGCATGTGTCTGTAATCTGTATGTATCTGATTATTACTAGTCATGGTCAGTTGCACTCGGATCCTTGGCACCTGTGTATGGATATAAAGTCATTGAGTAGATTTCAATGGTAATGTTTATCACCTCTACTAATTAACATAATGTAAATTTTTATGCTTCCTCCTCAAGTATAACTCATTTTTTAAATTTGTTGATTTTTTTTGTGTGTATATCACATAGAATATCCCAAACTGTCTTATTCAACTATACACCCACTTCCAGGATGGCACCCTCCCACAGCCTCCCTCCCCCAACTAGAGCCCTCATACTCTTAGATATCCCTGCTACTGTCTGCTGTGGTGTTGGCACCACAGCCGTTCCCCACTACTTGTCCATCCAATGAATCTAGTCAGCTTATCTAGAGGTCTTTGTTTTAGGAAGGTCAGCTGTTCCTCATCTAGCAGCCATCAATTGTCAATATTCCTTTAGATAAGATTGTGATCTGCTGTTCATTTTCCCAGTTCTATGCTGGGTTACTATCTGGGAGTCCCTTGGGCCACCCTGGCAAACAGCTCAAAAGAAGGTATCTCCTATCTGGCATTGTTGCTTGTTATGTAGCCTTTAGCTATACATATGGACTCTTAAAAAATTATATTGGCCCCTTTAATCTTTGGTCATACTTTCCTTTTGGGCATTTAAGACCATACAGTTCGCCCAGATAAACCAATTTATTTTTACTCTTAATGTCGTTTGAGGATCTGTCCCTCAGGGGTCACATGGGCTTGGGAGGATCCCCTGGCTCCTTTCTTTTACCAGTTCCATCTATGTGAAGATAAGTCAAAGATCCTGCTCGAGC
The DNA here is from genome assembly GCF_000622305.1 of Nannospalax galili. Classification (NCBI taxonomy): domain Eukaryota; kingdom Metazoa; phylum Chordata; class Mammalia; order Rodentia; family Spalacidae; genus Nannospalax; species Nannospalax galili. Next base: position 1,660,028 of record NW_008352485.1, on the reverse strand, counting down.
ATGGCTGGCTTTGCTTGGAAGCATGGAGGAAATGTTTTCCTCTGTATTGACCCTCCTCTTTGTAGACTGGACACTGGTTCAAGTCCATCTCATGGGGTCTCCACAGCCTCCTTGATCAAGAGGATGGGTGACTCACCACAGTTACAGGACATTTTGAGAGATGCTCATAGTCCCCTGGAACTAGCTGACCTAGGAGGGCAAGGAGCAAAAACTGTCCTTTATGTCCTTCTGCCCAAATTAGTATAGGTCTCAAAGTATGTCTGTTAAACATCCAAGAAAATTAGTTCCACCAGTCTGGTACTTTTAATTATCATGTGCCGTGTAGATAAAGCTTGGTAAAGACCAGTTGTTCTCAGATAAACCTTGCCTAGATATATATTTCTTGATCTGGTATGTATAATTTGTCAGTAGGTTTTTGGACTAATATGGTTCCCTCTGGTTTTTAAAACTAGCTAGGCATTATTTATCTCTCGCATTCTCTAACCCTTTCACCATGATTTCCCCAATTGAGGTGCCCCATTTTTCCCATTTCTCCCTTAATAATACCGTTCTCCTATGGTCCTACCTCTCTTGAGCTCCTTCTTTCCCTTTATCCTCTAGGTTCTTGTATATCCTTCCCTCCCCTGCCCCTTAAACTAACCCAATTTTTATCCATATCACGCTTATTAACTCTTGTTTCCTAGTGTTCTCTTTCAGATTCCTTCTTTTCCTTTACCTCCCTGTTTCCTTTCCATTATCTTGGTTCCTGTAGTTGACACACATATGAGGGAGAACATACGTCAGGTTTGTTTTTGTTTTTGTTGTACTTCACTTAGTATAAGTTTCTAGCTCCATCCATTTACCTGCAAACTTTGTAATTTCATCTTTCCTTATCACTGAGTAGAACTCCATTGTGTAAATGTACCGCATGAAAATTTTAATTAAAAAAAAATAAGTAGAGGAAGACACCAGGAGATGGAAGGCCCTACTGTGTTCATGGATTGATAGAATTAATATTGTGAAAATGACAATCCTACCAAAAGCAATCTATAGATTCTATGGAATATCAAACAAAATCCTCAT
>NW_008352485.1:1657283-1658721 GCF_000622305.1 Nannospalax galili | reverse complement strand
CCACCTACCTCTGCCTCCCAAGTGCTAGGATTAAAGGCATGCACCACCATGCCTGGCTAGCCCATCTTTTAATTGGGTTACTTCCATTCTTGATTCTTTGTTTTTTGAGTTTGTAATATATTCTGGATGTTAAGCCTCTGTCAGATGTGTCCCTGGTGAAGATTTTCTCCCATTCTATGGGTTTTCTGTTCACTTCCCTGGTTACCTCCTTTGATGTACAGAAGCTTTTTAGTTTAATGAGGTCCCATTTGTTGATTCTTGACCTTGTTTCCTGTGCAATTGATGTCCAGTTTAGAAAATCCTTTCCTACACATACATCCTTTAGGTTTTTGCCAATGTTTTCTTCTAACAGTTTCAGAGTTTCAGGCTTTACATTGAGGTCTTTGATCCATTTGGAATTGACTTTTGTGCAGGGTGAAAGATAGGGGTTTAGTTTCATTCTTCTACAAGTGGAGATCCAGTTTTGCCAGCACCATTTGCTGAACATGGTGTCTTTCCTCCGGTTAATGTACCATGTTGTTTTTATGACTATAGCTCTGTAATACAGTTTAAAATCTGTTATAGTAATCCCCCCAGCATTGCTCTTAGTGCTCAGGGTTGCTTTGGCTATCCGAGGTCTTTTGTGCTTCCATGTGAATCTTAGTATGGTTTTTTCCAATTATGTGAAAAATGTCATGGGGATTTTGATTGGCTTTGCATTGAGTCTATAAATGGCTTTTGATAGGATGGACATTTTCACAACATTAATTCTTCCAATCCATGAGCATGCCAGGTCCTTCCATCTTCTGATGTCTTCCTCAGTCTCTTCAAAGATTTTAAAATTTTCATCATAGAGGTCTTAATTTTGGTTAGGTTTATTCTGAGATATTTTATGTTTTTTTGCAGCTGTTGTGAAGGGGAGTGTTTCCATGTACTCTTTCTCTGATTGCTTGTTATTGGTATATATTAAGTCTACACACTTTTGTAGATTAATTTTCTAACTTGCCACTTTAATGAATGTGTAAATAATTTCCAGGAGTTTTCTCCTGGAATTTTTGGCATCTCTTAGATATAACATCATATCATATGCAAAAGGGATAATTTGATCTTTTCCAATTATTACTCCTTTAATTTCCTTCTCTTGTCTTACTGCTCTTGCAAGAGTTTCAAGTACTATGTTAAAGAGAAATGGAGAAAGTGAACAGCCTTGTCTGGTTCCTGATTTGAATGGGAATGCTTCCAGTTTTTCTCTGTTTAGAATGATGTTGGCTGTGAGTTTATTTTTTATAGCTTTAATTATGTTGGGGTATGTTCCCTCCAGTCCATTTCCCTCTAGGACTTTGCATATAAATGCATGCTGAATTTTGTCAAGAGCCTTTCCTGAATCTATTTAGATGACAGTGTGGTTTTTGTCTTTGAGTCCATTCATATGACTAATGACGTTTCTTGACTTGCATTT
>NW_008352485.1:1655877-1656362 GCF_000622305.1 Nannospalax galili | reverse complement strand
ACTGTGCTGTCAGCACCCCCATCCATTCCCCCCTATCTGCCCTTCTGGTAAATCTAGTCAGCCAGAGGTCCCTGTTCCAGGAGGGTCAGCTGTTCCTCATCTACAGCAATCTATTGTCAATATTCCTTTGGATAGAATTGGGGTCTGCTGTTCAATTTTCCGGTAGTATCTTGGAGCTGTCTGGAAGAGCCTTTATCCATCCTGTTCAACAACTCGACTGAAGGTATCGCCTGTCTGGCTTTGCTGTTTGTCAAGTAGCTTTTAGTTATATATGTATGCTCTTATGAAATTATATTGGCCCCTTTAATCTTTGGTTACACTTCCCTTTTGGGTGTTTAAGGACATACAATTGGACCAGAGAAACTGATTTGTTTTTACTCTTGAGGTCATTTGAGGATCTGTTCCTCAGGGGTCCCATGGGCTTGGGAGGAGCCCCTGGCTCCTTTCTTCTACCAGGTCCATCTATGTGAAGATAAGTCAAAGGT
>NW_008352485.1:1655164-1655787 GCF_000622305.1 Nannospalax galili | reverse complement strand
AGTCCATCTGGTGGGGTCTCCTTGGCCTCCTTGATCAAGAGGTCAGATTACGGTGGGTGATCTTTTTGATGTGCGACTGTATGTGGTTTGCAAGTATCTTGTTGAGAATTTTTGCATCTATGTTCATTAAGGATATGGGTCTATAGTTTTCTTTTTTGGTTGTATCTTTACCTGGCTTTGGTATTAGAGTGATGCTGGCTTCATAGAAGGAATTTGGAAGTTCTCCCTCCATTTCTATCTTTTTGAATAAATTAAGTAGTATTGGATGTAGATCTTCTTTAAATGTCTGATAGAATTCTGTTGTAAATCCATCTGGTCCTGGGCTTTTTTTAGTCGGGAGGTTTTGTATTACTGTTCAAATTTTTTTGTGTGTTATGGGTCTGTTTAAGATGTTAATTTCCTCTTGGTTTAGTTTTGGTGGTTCCCATGCCTTTAGATATCTGTTCATTTATTTTAGGTTTTCTAATTTAGTAGCATATAGGTTTTTTAAGTATTCCCTTATAATGTTGTGTATCTTTCTGGTGTCTGTTGTGATGTTTCCCCTTTTATCTCTGATTTTGTTGATTTGGAGGTGCTCTTTCTTTCTTTTGGTTAACTGGGCTAAGGGTCTGTCTATCTTGTTT
>NW_008352485.1:1617799-1655061 GCF_000622305.1 Nannospalax galili | reverse complement strand
TTGTTATTTCTTCTTGTCTGCAGGGTTTGGGTTTTGTTTGCTGTTGCTTTTCAAGTGTGTTGAGTTGCAATATTAAGTCATTTATTTGTGTTCTTTCTGATTTTTTTAATATAGACACTTAGAGCTATAAACTTCCCTCTAAGGACAGCATTTAGCATGTCCCATAGGTTTTGTTGTGTTGTATTGGTCTTTTCATTTAGTTCCAGGAATACTTTTATTTCTTTCTTAATATCTCTTTTGACCCATTCATCATTCAGGAGTCTGTTGTTTAATCTCCATGTGTTCATGTGGTGACTAGGGCTTCTTCTGGTGTTGATTTTTAAGCTTTATTGCATTGTGGGCTGATAGAATGCATGGAATTATTTCAATCTTTTTGTATTTGTTGAGCTTTGTTTTGTGCCCTAGTATATGGTCAATTTTGGAGAAGGTTCCATGGGGTGCTGAATAGAACGTATATCCTTTGATGCTTGGGTAGACTATTCGGTAGATGTCTGTTACGTCCATTTGATGTATGGTATTGTTTAATTCATTTGCCTCTCTGTTAACTCTCTGTCCTGTTGATCTACCTAATGAAGACAGTAGGGTATTGAATTCTCCTACTGTTAATGAGTTGGGATCAATCTGGGTCTTAAAGTCCTCTAGTATTGTTTTTATGAAGTTGGGTACACCAATGTTTGGTGAATATATGTTCATGATTGTAATATCTTATTGGTTTATTGTTTCTTTTATCAGAATGAAGTGGCCCTCTTTTATCTTTTTCTGATTAGTTTCAGTTTAAAGTCTGTTTTGTCAGATATTAGAATTGCAATGCTTGCTCTTTTCTTAGTATCATTCGCTTGGTATATTTTTTTCCATCCTTTCCCCTTAAGGTAGCTCCTGTCCTTGAAAGTGAGGTGAGTTTCTTGCAGACAACAAAAAGATGGATTGTTTTTCTTAACCCCTTCACCTAGTCTTTGTCTTTTGACTGGGGAGGTCAATCTGTTGATATTTAAATTCATTCATGAAAGATGTGTATTGAATCCTGTCATTTTTATTTCTGTTCACCTTCTTGATATTGCTCTGCTTTTCCACAGGTATACCTTCATCGAATTTCTTTCCGCAACCCCTTGGGTATAATCATTCCCTTCTTCAGCTCTTTGTATTACTTCAAGAACTCCCTGAAGGGCTGGTTTTGTGGACATGAATTCTTTCAGCCTATTTATGTCATGGAAGATTTTTCTTTCTCCTTTGACTGTAATAGACACTTTGGTTGGGTATAGTAATCTGGGCTGGCATCTGTGGTCATTTAAAACTGGGAATACTTTGGTACAGGCTCTTCTGGCTTTCATAGTTTGCACTGAAAAGTCAGCTGTAAACCTGATGGAATTTCCTTTATATGTGACTTGTTTTTCTTTTGCAGCTTTCAGTATTGTCTCTTTGTTCTGTAGGTTTGGTGTTTTTACAAATGATGTGCCATGGAGAGCTTCTTTTCTGGTCCTGTCTATTTGGTGTTTTATATGTTTCTTGTATTTGTATGGGCATGTCTTTCTTTAATTCTGGGAATTTTTCTTCTACAATTCTGTTGAAGATCTGGTCCATACCATTGTCTTGAGATTCTTCTCCTTCCTGTATGCCTATAATTTGTAAGTTTGGTCTTTTTATGGTATCACACAATTCCTGCATATTCCATTCTTGTGTTTTCTTAAATTTTTCATAATATTTGCTTGAGTGGTCTAATTCATCCACTTCATCTTTTAGTCTTGATATTTTGTTTTCCATTTCATTCATCGTATTTGTGAGGCTTTCTCCTGTTGTTTCTCATTGGCTTACTGAGTGTTTCATTTTCTTCTTCATTTGAGCCTGAGTAGTCTTCAATATTTCTAACTCTTCTTAATTCATTCAGAAGTTTATCCGTATCTTCCTTCAGTTCTTTGATTTCTTTGTGTGTCCTTTAAATTCACTGAATTCTTTGATCATGTTTATAATTTTTCTTTGAGTTCCATGTCCTGCATTATCTCTAGGGGGTTCTCATTGTACTCCTGTAGAGGAGTATTGGTATATGGTGGGGATATGTTATTTTGGTTTTTCATGTTACTATTTTTCCTCTGTGACTTTGACATATGAATTTCTTTTGTAATTTCTGATTCTTGTGTGAGACTCATGCCTTCAAATTTAGTTCTGCTTCTTTTTGTGAACTTTATGTGACTTTGTCGTTTACTTGTTGGGCATTAAAAGTTGGTTGGTCTAGGCTTTTGGTTCTCTCTTTTGATTTTATATTCGAGTGGCCAAATTGCTTTCGTCTTCAGGAGTTCCCCACAGAGGCCCAAGTCTGATGAGGATCAGATGCTCTCAGGCTTTCTTCTAAGGTCTGGATCCCTCCAGGAAAGATGTCCTCAGGAATTTAGGGGCTGGGCTGGACTGGCCTGGGAGCAGGGCCCAGGAAAAAATGCTGGTCCCGGGCAGCTGGTGGCTGTGCCACCCAGAGAAGCAGAGGGAGGTGAGGCCGGGATTAGGCCCAGATGGTTCCTGGGGACCTCAATAAGGAACTGGGTTTGTCTGGATGCAGAGAATCAGGAAGCAGTGGTGGCTCCGAGCCTAGCCATCAGCCCCACTGTCTGGGGTGCCAAGCAAGAAATGGGCTAGGAGGAGAGACGGGGCGGGGGAGCTGGGAGTGTGAATGAGACTGGGGGTGTCAAGGTGTGGTGGGCACCACTGGACTTACCCAGGAGAGAGGCTGGCGGGTTGTGCAGCCCAGAGAAGCAGAGGGATGTGAGGGTGGGACCAGGCCCAGAGGGCTTTTAGGGACCATGAGAAGAAGCTGGGTTGGTCTGGATGGAAAGGATCAGGAAGCAGTAGTGGTTCCGGGCCAAGAGGTCTGCCCTGGTTGACACCTAATTTTCCAAAAAAGTTTTATTATTTTTTAGAGTATGTGTATATGAGGATATATACACTTGAGTACAGACACCTACAGAGACCAGATTGGGCATTGAATCCCCTGGAGCTAGAGTCATAGGTGGTTGTAAGCTGCTCTTTGTGGGTGCTGGGAACTGAACACAGGTCCTCTCCAAAGAGTAGTATACACTCTTAGCCACTGAGCCAGCTCTCTAGTCCTATAGTACTTAATGTTTGATAAATTTGCATGTGTAAACCATTTGATAAGGGTGCCTTGACTTTTAAGAAAATATTCTGCTGATATTGAAAGGAAATGCTATGTAACTTGCAAATGTTGTTGGCAGCCAGCCAGCATCATGAACTGTACTCTGAAAATTCCTTCAGATGATTTCTAAAGTGCAGCTGTTAGTTGACCCTATGGAGAACCAGTGGTGATTAGTTCTTCCCATTCTGAAGATTCACATGGGTGCAATTCTTCATCTTCTTCAGCCAAACTCTTAATTTCTACAAATGAAGTATAGAAAAGCCTTGTAGTCCCACCTCAGGCAGTGAGTGGTTTCTTCTTTTTGACTCTAGATTTCTGTTAATATTTTAAAAAAAAAAAAGTTAGGAATAGGCTTTCTGAGAAATATGCAGATTTATTTCCGATTTCCTCTTAGTATCTCTCCCCATTTCTGTGATGTCTTCTGTTTGTTGTGGCTTGGTTTCTCTTAAAATTTTGATTTGGAACCAGGTCTCTCCATGGCATGAGTAGTCGTGCCTGGGAGGAATGGAGTAGAGGTTGATGGCCGGGTCCAAGCTTTTGGGGTTTTAGCTCTACCTGAAGCTCAGGAGAGGAGGGGCATGTTTAGCATGACATGCCATGGGTATCATAGAGCATCACAGATGTCTACACACATGTATGTGTATTTGGGGGAGTAAACATGGGAAAATAACTTCAGTACTTATTGGAGGACGTCTTTAGACTATGTCCCTAGATCATGGAGTATTTCCTCACTTCTCTGCTGTCAGGAGCAGTGTTCTGTGGGATAAAATCCAGGAAATTTCATTTTCTCACAACTGATAAAGTCATCTTTCTGTGGTCAGTTCATTTATGTGGTCCACCACTGCTGCTCTGCCTGCTCCCCGGCCCCTGTAGTTACTTTTTTCTGCAGAACACAATATTCTTTAAGGGCATAATTTGATGACTTTATTTTTTGAACTATTATTTGAATTGTTTAGTTTTGTTTGGTTTTTGTATTTTGTCAGACAGGGTCTCTGTATAGCCCCAACTGGCCTAGAACTCGCTATGTAGACCAGATTGGCCTCTATCTCACAGGATTAAAGGCATGTGCCACCATGCTTGGCTCAAGCATTGCTTGTATGGTGTCATCCACATAAATGCTTAACTTCTTTCCAGAGCACTCACAGGAAGCAGGCTTAGTGATGACCATAGCCTTTAGCAGACCTGGGCCTCAGCATCGTCTCAGTCACTCAGCTCCTTCCTTCAGTGAATCATGTGACTCTTGAGAAACAAGCCCTGGGACCATCTGGGAATTAGCCCTGGTCATTTGAGATCAGTTCAGTTTCCTCTTGCCTGTCTAATTTGACACCATGGAATAAGAGCCATCCCTGCCTATATGGCCTCAATTCCATTTCTGAAATCATTCCTCTTGGCTCAGAGCCTGCCCTGGGGGAGAGAAAGGGCACAGATGCAGGCTTGGATTTGAAATGAAACTTCTCATTTAGCAGTACAAATATTGTGTACTGTACATCAAAAAAATACTACTCTCATTATTTTAAGGATAGAGCATGGTACTAGTTGTTTGGAAATTAATGCTATACTAGGAACATGCGAGGTAGAGCAATTTATTAAACCATCTCCAAAATTGAAGTTCTTTACTTTGAATAAATGACTTGTTTAAATGCCTGCCAAATGCTGGTAATAATCATTTACAGAAATGCTAGGCTTGTTTGGTTTTATCACAATACCCTTGAGGTTTGAGTATCAAATCTTTAAACAGCATGTATAAACCCAGTAAAAGGCCAGGCATGGTGGTGCACACCTTTAATCCCAGCACTCAGGAGGCAGAGGCAGGCAGATCTCTGTAAGTTCAAAGCCAACCTAGTCTACATAGTGAGTTCCAGGCCAGCTGGGACTACAGGGAGGCCCTGTCTCAAAAAGACCAAAAACAAAACAAAACAGATGAGTAAAACTGCATTTCCTTTACTTGTCAGGAAGCTCTACACAATCTTTGTAGATTGATAACTTGCATGTTTATAGTGAAGGTTGGAGGAGAAATATATAAAGACTAGGATTTTCATGACATAACTGACAGACCTGCTGGCTATACTTGTATAAACTAGTTTTTTCCTCTGAGTCATCAGAGTGTGTGGTGGTAATTTGGTGACTAGAAGGCACTGTAAATTATTGGTTATAATAAATTGATGTCATGCCCACAGCACAGAATTCAAGAAGGATGAATTAGGTACAGAAATAGTACTGGGTTTTTGTCCAGGAAACCTCAAAGTACATAATGAGATATTACCATCTTATGTTTAAAAAAGAAGAGGAGGAGGGAAAAAGATCCAGAAGACAAAATATTGAAATTTTAGGCTTAGTAAAACAGATTACAGATCAAAAACTTCTTGCTTTTTGCTTCTGAAAATCTCTGAGTAGTTCAAAAACCTTGAAGAAGTCTGTCATCAACTCTTCATAATTTACTGGCTAGTGGATACATTTATAATATTGCAAAAGGTTAATTACAGTGATTTTTCCAAATGGCAACATTTGTTTTTTAGTATTTTATTATATTTTACATTATGAGTGCTATGCCTGCATGTATGTAACTGCATCTATATTGTGCAATGCTTGTGGAGATTGCAAGAAGTGGTCAGATACCCTGGAACTGGAGTTAGGAACGGTTGTACCGTGTGAGTGCTAGGATTCGAACCCAGGTCCTCTGCAAGAGCAGCCAATGCTCTTAACTGCGGAGCCATCTTTCCAGCCCCTTAATTATAGTATTTTTAACTTCTCCAGATGGTATCTATGTGTGTGCCTGTCTATGTTTACGTGTACCACATGTATACATGTGTGGGAGAAAGCCAGAGAGCATCAGATCTCCTAAAGCTGGGGATAAGCCACCTGATGTGGCTTCTGGGAACCAAACCTGGGTCTTTTCCAAGAGCAGTAAGTTCTCTTAACCTCTGAGCATCACTCTAGCCCCCCAGATGTTTGTTTTAACCACTCTTTTCTTTATAAATTTGAATTTAGAATCTTTTTAAACTTAACAGGAAAATAACTCCCTTCACCCTTGTTACATTAGTTTTATCTTTTTCTTCATGTCTAGTATTGTTTCCTGAACCTTGTGTCAGTTACAGATATACTACTTGATTTTTCCTTAAATGCCTCAGTGGCATAAACACAGTGCAATAATCAAAATTAGGAAATTAACATTGATATATTATCTAATCTACAGGTTGTGCTCACATTTCATCAGTTATTGCAGTAACGTCCTTCATAATAAAAACAAAACCAAAATTAAACAAACTTAAGGCTTTTTAGGATGCAGTCCAGGATCCAAGATCCCAGGTAATGTTTAGTTAATATGAACTAGGTTTAATTCCTAGTACCCATGTTGGGTAGCTCAAAACCACTTTAAATTTTTATTTTATGTTGTATGAGTGTATTGTCTGTGTGTGTGTAAGTGCACCCATGTGATGTAGTGCCCGCAGAGGTCAGAAGAGGGCGTTGGATCCCCTGGAACTGGAGTTATAGATGGTTATTAGCTGCTATGTTGGTGCTGGGAATTGAACCTGGGTCCTCTGCAAGAGCAGTCACTGCTCTTTACCCTTGAGCCATCTCTCCAGCCCTACTTGCTTTGTTTGTTTTAAAAGCTGTAGAAAGCATTTATCTACCAGTGCTTTTTTCTTTGATTCCAGTAGTACCTTTTAAAGTATTCAACTTCTTTTTTTTTAAGTATTCAACTTCTTCTTAAAGATTTTTAGCTACAGTGTCTTTATTAAAAATCCCTAAACATATAAACTTGTATTTATAAATCAACATTTTAAAAATCACAATCCCTAAATTGGGGTTGTGTATCTCATCCACACCAGTGTGTGCTGCCAGTGGTCAGCCTTGCTCTGAGTCTCATATCACACTGCCCCCTTCCCGGCCTGCTGCTTCCTCTCTTCCTGGCTGCTGGGTAATATGAAGGTGGCCCTGGAAGCCTCTGAAGTTTGTAAAGCTCATGGCATGTTGTTGACTGGTCACATGAGCTCCAGATAGCAAGGCTGAATGTCTCCAAAGATCTGAGGATTGCACTTCTTGGCTATGTATCAGATTCTTCCCTGATAGGCTTGTTCTAGCTTGACCTTGCTCCTTTACTGGGAAGACAAAGAAGCAGCCTCCTGTCTTGGGCACAGTTCAGGAAAGGTGGCAGGTGACACAGCCTTCTTTCTTTCCTTTCCATCTTGTTCACCTGGCTCCGTAAGAATTCATAGGCTGAAGTTAAAAAGGGGGTGAGGGGCAGCTCCTGCCAGCCAGCATCAGCAGAGCTACCAGGGAATGCCTGTCTACATGTCTTGCCTTCTGCTGGTTCTGCTAACCTCCTGCCATCTCTGCATCCACCGACTTACAGGTACAGCCCTTGTTCTTCTGCCTAACACTCCCCACCAGCCTGCTGGAAAAGGAGCTTCATTTGTCTACCCGTCAGGTGGGTCAGATTGGCCACCAAAGACACAGGAGTTATGATGAGGCTATCCACCAGCCTCCCACCCGTTCTTAGACGTCTTTACCAAACATCCTGTTGGGGGGTGGAGGGAATGTAGGGCTTTGCTGTGCTGCCCAGGCTGGCCCTGAAGGCCTAGGTTCGTGTAGTTTTCCTGCCTCTGCCCCTTGAGTAGCTAACTAGCTGTGACCACAAATGAGCACCACCATGCACAGCTCATATGTCTTTTCTTATTCTACTCCATTGACCTCCACCTTAATCCATAGGGTTTAAGATGGTTCCTCCTGCCAGAGTGCCTTCTTGCTGATACTCATAGAGCTGGGTAGAAAGAGAGTGACAGGCCTTCTCTAACCACAAGCCTCACTCTTTTCTTTTTATTATGTAGGGTTACATGGGGCCATTTTCATTCATGTATGCAAGCTACTTTGTGCATATTCCCATACTCTACTACCCTCTCCCTTTTATCATTTTCTTTACAGAGTGGAGTTTTGTCAGGGACACACATCAGGATCTCAGGTGGTTCTGCCATGTATCCTCATGGAGGATCTATAAGAGGGTTTAAAGGAGATGGATCTGCCTCTCCTCACCCCCACCACCCACTTCATATCCCTATAGGTACACCCTGGGTGATCCTGGAAGGGCAGAGATAGTGGAGTGTTAGTTATGTCACTGAATGTGCCCATATCCTGCCTGAACACTGAGTCTTGGGATAGGATTTACCCTGGAAAGTTGGCATGGCATGTAAAATAGGGAGAACCTGCTGACCTGACTATAGTGCTGCCATTGCTTTAGGCCTGGTGGAGGGAGGAGGGATGACCGGAGTGGAAGGGAATCCAGGGTTTATGTGCAGTTTGGATGGATTAAATTATTCCTACCAAGCCAGCAAGATGGCTAGAGTTCCATATCAGAAGAGTATGCCACCAAGTTTAGAGGAGGCCAAAGCTGGTGCAGGGAAGATCGAAGAAATTTCTGCAGCAGACACTTGAGAAACAAGGAGAGTCAGTACCAAGATCCTTCCTTGTTGACTGCAGAAGGTATGTTTTGGGAAGACCCAGCTATATTTCCAAAAGGGTGATCCCTCACTGCTCTAGAGGTGCAGACAGGAGGCACAGAGCAGCCCAGATACCCTTATCAAAGACCATTTCCATTGTACTCTAGAATGGTCTTCCAACAATATTCAACCTGTTCATACTCAAAATTTTGTCCCAAACTCTAACCACTGAAGATACTATGTATTTTCCCTAAACTGAGACTGTCTTGGTTAGGAGACTTGCACAGAGACACAGTCTGCAGGAAGGAGAGCTGACTCCATCTCCTCAGATTGCGTAGTATTTGCCTGTCATGTTAAGTGCAATGGCACTGCAAAGCCCACTGATTTTGTTGATAGCCAGTATTTCATGTAAAGACTTCTATTTTTTTATCTTGATAGTCATAAAATGAAATAAAAGATTATTTTAAAAGTTGATTGGTTCATGAAATGACTTCATGTAATGACAACCTTTTGTCTTATTCTGCCAGTATTATCATCTTAGTCTGGATGATCACGAGAATTTGGAATTAAAGTATTTCATGCTATTGAGTATTACTTAAGTGTGTACCATATCTGGCATATGGCAAGTGTTGACAAAGTACTGTGTGAAATGAATTCTGTGAAAGAAGTTACTTTTTCTTGTATCTTACTCAGAATGATGCTTCTTAGAGCTTTGTGACTCATACAATTTCTGATGTTGCTGTCGTGCTGGGTAGAAGCAGGGATAAAATGATCATATTGTCTCTTTGTGGTCTTAAAGGGTTCTATTTTAGGAGTGCTATGTCTGTTTTTAGTTTCTCGAAACTGCCTTTTAAACACAAAACCAAAGAAGGATGAATGCATACCACAAAGTCAGGGCCACGCAGAACCCGATGCCTCATGTTTTCTCTTTCCAGTATTGTTACTTTCAACTTTTAAATTTGAAGCTTCCTATTTATTTTGTAACTGAGGCTAGACTCGAATTTGTGGTCATTCTGCCTCAGCCTCCTGAGGGCCAGGATTACAGAGGTGCCCCACCATGCCAAGCAAATTTACATTTTTTAGTTGTAAAATACATACAACACAATATTTGTCATAACAGATTTTAAATGTACAATTCATTCAGTAGTGTTAAGTATATTCACATTGTTACAAACCAGTCTCTGGAGTTTTTCTTACAGGAAATTCCTTTTTTCCCTAAAAGTATTTTGTTAGAACAAGGTAGGAAGGCAAAGATGTAACATCCCAGATATAATGAGGTGTCTTGGCATCAGTGAGCCAGAGCTGGTCTCACATAGCAGCTTGGTATCAAGGAGTCAGAGAGAAGCTCAGCTGTGGAAGAGAAGGCAAGTTACTTAGGCAGAAATACCTTGTTTGGGAACATTGTTTACTTTGGCAGAGTCGACATGTCCTGAAAGCTCTAGGTAAAGAGTCAACAGGCTTTTTCTCTGAAGGACCAGATGACAAATACCTCAGGTGTCTATGTATCATAGGGTCTTAGCTCCAGCTACTGAGTTCAGCAGCTGGGACAGTAACTCAGTAAATGAGACTTTGACCTTGGGCATAGTGTGCTGACCCCCTGCTTCAGGTGGACATGACATTTTTCAGTTTGAGCCTGCAGCTGCTACTGGTTTTCTTATCTACGTTTCCCAGAGCTTTTCATTTTTATTTTTTCTCTGTAAGATGGGAATAATATGAAAGATGTGAAGTATTACAGAAAAAGAAGTTATGGATACATTTTTGTGAGATGTCATTATTCTTAGGTGTTATTTAAGAAATAGTTAATATAACATATGACTTTAAAAAGTGCTAAACCAGTGTGGTGGCACATACCTTTAATCCCAGCATTCGGGAGGCAGAGGCAGAGGCAGGTGGATCTCTGTGAATTCAAGGCCAGCTTGGTTTACATAGTGGGTTCCAGGCCAGCTAAAGCTACAGGGAGACCCTATCTCAAAAAGACCAAAACATAAAAAATTTTAAAAGGTGCTAAACCACTACAACAGACACCCAAGAAATGTGGAAATAGAGAAATTATCTAATATAAGCTGGCACTTCCCAGGGATTCCTGGATGGTAGGAACTGTTTCTCCGGATCTTTGGGGATCCAGATTCTTCATTTTTGCTTGCTCACTAGCTCCTCTGGCATTGCCCTTGTTGAGAATGGATAACATGGTTGCTGTGCTCAAACTGTGGCCCAGGAGAGGAACGGCCTGAGAAGACTGGGCAGGGGCATGCTACTTCCACTCACACTCCACTGGGGAAGACTTGAGCATACCTCACTGAACCTAAGGACTGTTCAGCACAGAGGATGGAGGATTTTTTTGTGTTTTTTTTTTTTTTTTTTTTTTTTGTGGACTAGGATTTTGTTCCTCAAGGTGCAGGGGCAGATCATTTGAAAAGGTCAGATGTTTAAGAAATATAGTTGCACAATGCAGTCAAATTGACTTTTAGGTTTAAAAGCTCTAAATTTTGGAATAGACTTCTAACATTTTCACTGGCAAGAAGCCTTGGTTGTTAGATACTGGCTGTCAGTAATTCTATTTGTACTTTGTGTTTTGTATTTGCTGTACTATGATTTAACAAATTTATAAGTTAACATTATATAAATGCCATAGTTTGGGGTTATCCTTAGATATTCGACCTAAATTTTTCCCTTCTGGAAAATCATTCTGACTGTAATAACAGATGTAACAACTTGGGAATACTTTCAAAATGTAAGCTAGCAAACACATCAGTCCAGATGGGAATGTTCCTCTTAGGGCATCTTCCATTTAAGTTTCCATTGTGTGGTTTTAGCTTTCTCTTGATGTAACAGAATTTGGGAATGCATTTGTGGTTAAGCCTGTATTTGGGAGCTTTGGAATGCCTTATTATTAATCAAACCAACCTAATCTCAAAAGAAGGAATATAACTAAATGGACCCACAGTCAGATTTGTCAGTAATTTGAGGGAAAATCTCAAATTGGATCGTACCCTTTTGGGGGAAGAAACAAAGTAAAATGGACTTATGAGTAAGTAAGTGCATAGGTATATACTTAAGAGGTAAAACAAAGACTTTAGTAATTAAAATCAAACATACTTTGTTCCTGTTCATCCCAGGAATAGAGTCATGGCTCACTGTGAGTTGCTAGGATCACACACACTCAGTGTAGCATAGTGTATGTGACGTTTGAGAAGAAACCAAGGCATTCACATTCAAATTACTGCTCCTTTGCTTACGTTGGTTAACTGTTCTATAGTTTATTGTCATAATCATGGATCTTAACATGGAGTATGGTTTAACATTAAAGTGCTGTGGCTTTTATCAGTTATTTTGATGTTAATTGGATCTTAAGGTAATTATAATGGTTATTTCTGGTATTTCTGTAGTTAGTACTTTTTTTAACCTCTGAGCTTTCTAGTTTCTGTCAGTAAGCTTGAATATTAAATTCGCCCTTCCATTTTCATGCAAGTATATTGTGTAGTTTGAGCTATCCCCTTCCCGTTCTCTGCTCCCTCTTTTTCATATCTTCCCTGTTTCCTCTCCAGACAGTTCCACCTCTACTTCATGTCATCTGTACACGTATGGTTTTTATTTATAAAAAAATCTAGGACTCATAAATAAGAGAAAACAATAGTTGTCTTTCTGAGAGTGACTTAATTCATTTTCTTGCAAATGCCATTTCTATTTTTATGGCTTAAAAAGAATTCCATTGTGTGTGTGTGTGTGTGTGTGTGTGTGTGTGTGTGTGTGTATTGTATTTTCTTGATCCATTCCTTTGTTGGTGAACTTAGCTATTGTGCATAGTGCTGCAATAAATATTGGTGTGCAAATATCTCTGTATGTTGACTTGGAGTCCTTTGAGTAAATACCTAGTGATGTAACTGGGGCATATGGTAGGACTGTCTAGCTGAATAACCATACTGATTTCCATAGTGGGTGGCCTATTTTGCATTCTCAATAGCTAAGGTTTCCGTTTTGTTACATCCTCATCAGCATTTGTTGATATTTGTTTTCTTAATGACTGCCACTGACTGGGGTGAGATGGAATCTTAATGCAATTTTAATTAGGATTTCTCTGATAACTAGTGATGTTAAACATTTTTCATGTTTATTGGCCATTTGTATTTCATCTTTTGAGAATTGTCTGCTTATTTTATTAGCTCATTTATTGACTGCATTGTTTGTTTTCTTGTTATTTACTGTTTTTTGAGTTCTTTGTACCCCCATTTTTACTTTTTACTTACTTTCTTTGTATATTATTGATATTAATCCCCTGTCAAATGTATAGCTACTGAAGGTTTTCTTCCCTTCTGTAGGCTTTCTCTTCACTCCATTGTTTCCTTTGCTCTATGAAAGCCTTTTTATTTCATCAGGTCCCATTTGTCAATTGTTGGTGCTATTTCCTGAGCAACTGGAATCCTATTCATAAAGTCCCTGCCTATGTTGATACCTTGTGGTGTTGTCTCTATTTTTTCCTTTATTGGTTTCAGAGTTACTGGTTTTACATTGAGGTCTTTGATCCATTTGCTGTTGATTTTCCTACAGGGTGAGAGATAGAGATCTAGTTTCATTCTTATATGTACAAATATCCCATTTTCTCAGCACCATTTGTTGACAGTGCTGTCTTTTCTCTAATAATACATTTTTGACATCTTTGTTAAAAAATCAGGTGGCTATACTGTGTGGATTTGTATCTGGGTCTTCCATTCTCTTCTGTTGATCTGCATGTCTGTTTTTGTGCCAGTAATATGCTGTTTTTGTTTCTCTGGCTCTGTTCTATGGACTATCTATAAGTATGAAGATATCTCCAGCATTATTCTTATTGCTCAGGATTACTTTGCCTTTCTAGACTCTTTTGTGCTCCCATATGAATTTTAAGATTTTTTTTTCTATTTCTGTGATGACTGAATGGCATTGAATTTTTATGGGAATTACACTGACTCTTTAGATTGCTTTTGGTGGTATAACTATTTTCACATTGTTAATTCTTTCAGGCCATGAACATGGGGGAGGTCTTCCCATCTTCTAGTATCTTTAATTTCTTTCTTCAAGGTTTTAAAGTTTTCATTGTGGAAATTTTTCACTTTATTGGTTTGGTTTATTTATTTGAGGCAATTGTGAATGGGATTGTTTTTCTGATTTCTTTCTGAATGGGTTTGTTGTTGGTATATAGAAAGGCTATGGGTTTTTGTGGGGGGTTTTGTGTATTAAATCTATATCCTGCCACTTTTTCTAAAGTATTTATTGGCTATGGGAGTTTTTGATGTAGTCTTTAGGGTTTTCATATAGACTCATACTTTGTGTAAATAGGGATACTTTGACTTTTTTGTATTTGTATCCATTTTGTTTCTCTGTCTTATTACTCTAGCTAAGACTTAAAACACTAGATTGAAAAAGAGTGGAGAAGGTAGACACTTGTGTTAGTTAATATTCTGCTTCTGTGTTAAAACATCATGACAAAGGCAACTTATAGAAGGAAGAGTTTATTTGGGCTTACAGTTCCAGAGGGATAAAAGTCCACCATGGAAGGGAGGCAAGGTGGCAGAGGGAGCTGGAGCAGAAAGCTGAACACTCACATCTTTCAATCACTTAAAGGAAGCAGAGAGTGCAAGCTGGAAGTGGGGCAAGACTGTTACTCTCAAAGTCTACCCCCAGTGACATGCTTCCTCCAGGAAGGCCATACCTCCTAAAGATTCCATAACCTTCTCCAGACAGTGCCACCAACCATGGACCAGATACCAAATGTTCAGATACTTGAGCCTATGGGAAACATTCCTCATTCAAGCCACAACACTCTTGTTTTATTCTGATTTTAATGGAAATACTTTGAGTAGTTTTTCCCTATTTAGTATAATGTTGGCTATAAGTTTGTTGTATGTAGCCTTTTTTATATTGAGATATGTTCCTTCTGTTCTTAGTTTCTACAAGACATTTATCATGAATAAGTGTTAGATTTGTTCAAAACTTTTTTTCTGCATCTATTGAGAGCCTGTGGTTTCTGTCCTTGAGTCCATTATGTGATATTTACTGATCTGCATATTGTAACAGATGCCACAGTGCAACAGGTCCTGAACAGAGAGAGCCCAACTATTGGTTGTAGTCATTTAAACCAAGTGTGAGCCACATTTCTCAGAACTTGTTCCTTGTTTCTCTCAGAACTATTCTTCCAACAAAGGGCGTACTCTCATTATTTAAAGAGAACATCCAGCATGACATGGGGAAGAAATGAGGAACTTGTCTTATCAGATTTTCTCTTTCTGACCACCTACTGACCCAGAACAGCATATACAACCACAAACAGATGTTGTCAATCTATTCTCACCTGTTGCTTGCAGCATAAAATGTGGATAATCCATTGCTTCCAATGTTGCTGATTCAGTGCTGATATTTTCACAATACCCATGCACACACAGTTTATTCTGGGCCAGGGGTAAGGAAGGTTCATGGGAGAGAAATAGGGACTATAATCTAAGGTTAAAGATATTTGTTTAGCTCGTCTTGTAAAAGCTGATTACAAAAGAAGCTAGTTAGATTATTTACATTGTTTTCCTAAAGGCTAGCTACATTTAAATAAGCTGATTACATAGTAGTAAGGAAGATTGAATAGTCAGTGTTAAATGATTTCAAAACATAAACATTAACTTTGGTTACAAGGTTATATAAAATTCCCATTTTTAACAGGATGTATTTACAAAAAAGACATTCCCATGGGGTAAACTGAACCATCCCTGCATCTCTAAAATGAGGCCAACTTGATCATGGTGGATGATCCTTTTGATGTGTTCTTGAATTCAGGGTGCATCTATGTTCATTGGGGAGATTGGCCTATAATTTGCTTGCTTTTTTTTTTTTTAACTGTATCTTTATCCAGTTGGGGTATGAGGGTGATCCTGGCTTTGTAAAGAGTTTGGTAGCATTCCTTCCTTTCCTACTTTATGTGGTAGTTTGGGGAGTCTTGGTATTAGTTCTTCTTTATAGATCTAGTAGAATTCAATAGTGAATTCATCTCAACCTGGACCTTTTGAGTTGGGAGTTTGTTTTTGTTTTTAATCATTATTGATTAAATTTTGTTGCTTCTTTCAGATATGTTTGTTTCTCTCATCTTGGTTTAATTTTGGTAGGTCATAAGAGCCTAGAAATCCATCTGTTTCTTTTAGATTTTCCAATGTGGTAGAATATAAGTTTTTAAGATATCTGAAATTCCTTAGTAACTCTTGTAAGGTCTTCCTTTTCAGCTAATTTTGTTCATTTGTATCTTCTTACTCTCAGTTTAGCTACTGATTTACTGATGTCTATCTTTTCAAAGAACCAACTTTGTGTTTCATTGAGTCTGTATTTTTTCTTTTCCATTTCATTAATTTCTGCCTTGCTCTTGATTATTTCTTTCCATCTACTGATTTGGGGTTTGGCTTCTTGTTTTTCCAAGACCGTAAACTTTTATGTGAACACAGTACCATCTAATACTTGACCATCGAATGGGACATGAGTAAATGCTTATGAGGAGGTTAATGCCAGCACCGGGGAGGCAGAGGCAGGCAGATCTGTGAATTTGCGGCCAGCCTGGTCTACATAAGTGAATTCCAGGCCAGCCAGGGCTACCTAGTGAAACACTGTCTCAAAAAACAAACAAACAGAATTAGAACAGTAGTTGGGAAAGAAAGGCAGTTTTGTCTCTTCAAGTATAAGGTTTCCTTACAGAGTTTTATGAGTTTCTGTAGCTCAAGCTGGCATTCGTAGGCTGGCATTCATAGGCCTAAGCATCCACACTACTGTGATTACAGATGTGAGCCACCATACTCAGCTCTACCTTTTTATTTTTGCATAATTTACATTGACTTATGAAGTCAGGATGCTGTATAACTGGAATATGAGTCTTCCTTATATTCTCTGTTGCTATTACCCTATTCCACCCACAATTGTTTAGTGAAAGAAATTGTTCTAGTCTTTGGTTGATGCATGATTTATACCTTTGCTATTAATCTTCAACATTTTTCACTTCTGTATTTCACTGTTCTTACAGATTATAATTTTAATGTCTCCTTATTTGACTGATACTGGTTGATAAATAGGATAAATTATCTTGACCCACTGACCCATCTCACAAGTCCTACAGTTATTTTAAGTTTTTCTTTTTTTAAATAGTAATCACGCTGGGCATGGTGGCACACACCTTTAATCCCAGCACTGGGGAGGTGGCAGGTGCATCTCTGTGAGTTTGAGGTCAGTCTAGTCTACATAAAAAGTTCCAGGCCAGCCAGAGCTACACAGAAAGACCCTGTCTCAAAAACAAAAAAACAAAACCCACCAAAACCAAACAAATAAAAAATAAGTGCTGTAACTATTTCTACCCGTTGCTTATTAAGAATCATGCTTTAGGTTGACAAGATGGCTCAGTGAGTAACGGTGTTTGCCACCAAGCCTGGCAAACTGACTTTGATCCCCAGGACCCAGAGAGTGGAGTGAGAGAACCAACTCCCATAGGTTATCCTTGCCCTCCACTAAGATGCTATTTATGCACCCAAGCACACATATGTACATACAAAAACACAAAATAAATAATTTTTTTAAAAAAGAGACATGTGTATTGTAGCCATAGACTTAAGAAATACTGATTGTAAGACTATACTTCAGGACTGGAGAGATGGCTCAGTGGTTAAGAGCTGCTGATCTTCTAGAGGACCCAGGTTCAATACCCAGAACACACATCAGGCAGTGTACAACCACAACTCCAATTTGAGGGGATCGATCTGATGCCCACTTCTGGACTGTGTGGACACCAGGCATGCACATGGTGCACATACACACATGCAGGTACTCACACATATGTATAAAAAAATAAATGTTTTAAATAAAACACTTCTTTCATGGAGTCTCACTTTATTTTCTTATAAGGTACAGCTGGTGGAATCTGTTCAAAACTCTGGGGTTGGGAAAATACATGAATTTCTTTAGCCCCCCTTTCAGAAGCACTGTTCTCTCTCTCTCTCTCTCTCTCTCTCTCTCTCTCTCTTTCTCTTTTCTTTTTTCTCTCTCTCTCTCTCTCTCTCTCTCTCTCTCTCTCTCTCTCTCTGTCTCTCTCTCTCTCTCTCTCAAATGTATGCATACACAGAGATTTAACTGAATTTGGAAATAAGGTCTAGGTTAGAAAGTGGAATTATGTAGGGATTGGGAGGTAGCTGGGATGTCAGTGGTTTTCTTCTAGCAAGGAGCAGAAGGACTGGCTGGGATGGATTAAATACTACTGTTTGGTGTTTAGAAACAACTTCCTGTTTGCTTCTTTTAGCACTTGATTATTATATAGCTTCATTTCATGGTACAGAATACCAAATAGTGAAAAAAGAATATAAGGGCAAAACTGATAGCTATGTAGTTGTTCTGGCCATGTAATTTGGAGTTAAAATTAATTTAGAATTCCAGCTGCATAGTGAAAAATAAATTTGAAATACTTTGAAGTGTTGTTTAGCTTAGTATATTGTTTCTCAGCTGAGCTACCCACTTAAAATGTATGTGAATCCATGAACAGGAATAACAAACAGAAAAGACACATTTAATTATTTGAGATGAGATGGGCTTACCTTGAGTGAACTTTGTAATTACTTCCCTTTGGTTTGTAGTACTTGGCTTGGCAGTCGCTGTGTTAATGTTAATAAAACATAAGTTACCCATTTGTCTTTCTAATTTAAAGACTACTACTTCTAGTAATGACTTCCCTGTGGAAGACTCAGTTACCACACACAGAGGGCAAGTGGCTCTGTGCTTTTTAGTCCCTCCCATTTGAACAAAATGCAGGGCAGCCTCTGGATCCCACTGTTTGGAACCAAGGCAGGCAGCTGACTGTAAGAAGCAGGCAGCTGGGGAAGTGCAGGTCTGTGCCAAGATGTACCTTTCTTCTGGGGATCCTCGATTGTTGAGACTTTTGTGGCCTGCCTGCTCAGAATGCAGAAAAGATTAAAGATTGCAATGTGGTCTTCACAGCCAAGAGTGGGTTTTCTTAAGAAAGGAAGGCTCCTGAAGGTACATGTCACCTAATATGGAAGACTGACCCCATTTAGTGTCAGGGATGTTTATGTTGTATGCATTACGTAGGTGGCTTTTCAGTCCTTCAGTTTGCTCTTATGTGTTATCTAACACAAGCTTGGTTCCATTTTCCTATTTTGTTTCTTTTACCATGATAAAACACTTTTGATCAAAACAACTTGGAGAGGAAAGTTGATTGTATGTTATACTGTATCTTTGAGGGGAGTTAGGCAGGAACTCAGGCAAGAACCTGGAGGCAGGAACTGAAGCATGGACTGCAGAGGAAACTGCTCTCTGCCTTGCTTCTCCCTAGCCTGTGCTCAAGCTGCTTTCTTAAACAACCTAGGACCACTTACTCAGGGGTGACACTGCCCACAATGGCTGTCCCACATTAATTAACAGTTAAGGAAATGCCTCATTTGAGGTTCCCTCTTCCCAAGTGAGTTAAATTGAGACCAAAGCTATCCAGCATATCCATAGAGTTTTTGCTCAGAAAAGTTTGAGTAGCATTCATAGCACTTAAACCTTTGGTATGATGATGATGCTATTTAAATCTGTATTTCTGTGCTCTGGAGTCTCACCGTGAGCTGTGTGGGGAGATTGCCATGGTGCTTGGAGGTTGAAAGGAGGATCCAGCTGTATAGTGGAGGAGAGCAGCTGTGGCTACTGCTTCTGAGTGGTGGTCAGGTCAGGCAGGGGGCTAGCCATGGCTGTTCTTTTCTCCTGGGAGTACTGCTTGTGCAGAGAGAGGGTGCTATCTGCTAGAGAGAGGAATGTATGAATGTGTACTCTTTAGCTCCCTCTGGACCCACTCTCACCCTCCCACTGCCTGCAGAAGAGATCTCTGACACACAGATATGAAACCCCACCCTGTCCTAGTCCTTGTTGCTAGTGTACTTGCTCTGTGTATCTCCAAAGCTCTAGCCACCATCTGAAATGTTACCTGTTTATTGTGTGAGCTCTTGGAGAGCTGGCTGTTACCTTCTTCCTCTAGGTAGATCCAGGCCTGGAGACATAGCCAGATGGGCACTTCTAATCATCAAGGGCCAATCCAAGACAGAGTTGAGGGCTAGCCTTAGTCTATCTGGACAGTGTCTGTGACTGTGGTCAAGGTGCTGAACACAGTACAGACATATCATACCACTGTAAAATTTGGACCGTCATGTACATACCTTGTAGGATTTCATTAGTGTATGTGTGGCAGGTGCTGAGTATAGCTTCCAAGAGATGTTGCTTGTTAAAGTTATAGAGTATGAACTGTTCAACTTTGGTTGGAGATGAGAGAGTAGTAATTTTTTTTTTTAATCTCTGAGTGGTTAAAAAGCCAGCTGTCAGTTCAGAAAGGTTGTCTAATGTGAAGACACAAAGGAAAGGTTACATTGAACGATGATTGTACAGGGGCTGTTTAGTATACTCAGATTCTCAAGACTGTAGGCCTGAGCCGCCATGCCTGACCGTCTCATTGTTTTGATTTTTCATTTCCTTGGTGATATGTTACCAAGCTATGTTATTTGTCATAATGTAGCTTCTTTGGTGTCTGTTAATGTCTTTTGCCCCTTTTTAGTTGGGTAGTTTTCTTGTTAGGCTCTGGAAGTTTCTTGGACATTTTGATAAGTTGCTTATCTGATAAGTCTCATGTGGACATTTTCTCTAATCTGACTTGTCTTACTCTTCTGACATTTCTTGTTAGAAGTTTCTAATTTTAATAAAACCTAGTTTACCAGTTCTCTTTTTCAAGAGTCGTGCCTTGGGTATTCTGGCTCGTTGATATTTGCCAACCGCAAGGTTACATGGGTTTTCTCCTGTGTCACCTCTTAGCAGTTTTATAGTTTTGTATTTTCCTATTTGGGTCTGTGATCCTTTTTGAGTTACTTTTTTGTGAAGGGTGTCACGCATGTCTAGTTTTTGTTTGTTTATTGGTTGGTTGGTTTTTTTGTTTTGTTTTATTTTGTTTTGTTTTGTGTGTATGGATGCCCAGTTGTTCAGCAGCATTTGTTGAAATTCTGTCTCTTCTCTGGTGTGCTGACTTTGTGCCTTTTGCTGATTACCTGTGTTTTGAAAACCATTTGTATATCACTTCCTTGGGAATTTGCACTATGGCATTTAAAGAGTTTTGGTTGTTGTTTTTGTTTTTAATTATGTATATGTGTGTGACTGTGTGAGTGTATGTGCACATGAGTATAAATGTCCATAAGGCCAGAAGAGGGTATTGGATCCCCTAGAGTTGAAGTCACAGGTAGTTGTGAGGCCCCCAACATGCAGTATGTGCTCTTAACCACTGAGCCATCTCTCCAGCCCTGAAATTTAGGCATTTTTAAAAATTATTTTATTATTTTTATTTTATGTATACAAGTGTATCGCCTGCATGTATGTAAGTGCACCTGTGTTGTGCAATGACCAAGGAGTTTAGAAGAGGGCATCGGATTCCCTTGGAACTGGAATTACAGACAGTTTTTAGCTTCCATGTGGGTGCTAGGAATCAAACTCTGGTTCTCTATGAGAGCAGCCAGTATTCTTAACTTCTGAACCACCTCTCCAGCCCCCTGAAATTTAGTTTTAATTGCTCCCCTCACCAAAATTACCATATCCTTTCCTTCCCTCATTTCTTTCTGCAATTTTTTGTTCAATCTTTTGTGAAAGAAAAGAGCTCTTGGCTTCAAGTAACTGTGAGGTAAGAACCATACCCCACATCAACTAGTGCCTTGGTGATG
This sequence comes from Nannospalax galili, assembly GCF_000622305.1. Classification (NCBI taxonomy): domain Eukaryota; kingdom Metazoa; phylum Chordata; class Mammalia; order Rodentia; family Spalacidae; genus Nannospalax; species Nannospalax galili. The sequence goes on along the minus strand of NW_008352485.1, from coordinate 1,633,762 downwards.
ACAGGTAGAGATAGTAACTCCCTAGGGGGTCATTCTCAAAACGTAGGCATCCAGAACTATATTCTCTCTCTCTCTCTCTCTCTCTCTCTCTCTCTCTCTCTCTCTCTCCTCTCTCTCTCTCTCTCTCTCTCTCTCTTTCCCCCTTCCCCCTCTCCCTCTCCCCCTTCCTCTTTTCCTCTCCACTCTTTCCTTTCCCTCTCCCTTCTCTTCTTCCTCTAGATCTCTCTTCCCCTTTCTGTCTCCCTCTTCTCTCAGATACACAGTAGAAGCACCAAACATTAAATGACAGAGATACTTAGTGATAGTTCTGATTTTAATGCATGAAAGGATAATGGGAGTTTTTAAGTCAAAAGCTAGGGCTCTAGCAGCCCCACAAGCTTTTCACTCAGCCACCAATCCTAGTACTCCAATCAAAGAGATAGGCAGTGATAAAAAGCAGAGTAGAGCTGTAGGTCAAATATGGCCTATAAGTTCATTTCTTTCCAGGATTTTTGTTTTCATCACTATTTTTCTTATAGAATCTCATTCTACACAGATACTCTGTACAGCTGTACTGGGAAAAAGGAACAGATAAGGGGATCTGGTGACACCCCCACCCCACCAAATCCATCTTTGGGATACTGACAGGGTCTTTAGGTGGAGGTAGAATTGCTTGAAGGGACAAGGTGGTTTTCAAAAGATGATTACTTCTGCTCCAGGGTGTGGGGTCTGTCCTGTGAGGTTCTGCTGCTCAGGGATTCCAAAGTGATTGGAGACAAAAGGTTATGACTTATCCATCTCTGTGCCTTTGGCTGAAGTAAAGCAGACAGACAGACACAAAATGAAGGCAGAGAGGTCAGCTTTTATTCTTCTAATTATCCTGTTAATACCAAGTGAGGAGAATGAGTTCTAGTGCAAGCCGCTTCTGAGCACTTGTTTCAGAACAAAGCTGTGACACCTCAAGTAGGTGCTGTGCTTCCAGATGCCAGGGCAGAGGTTAGGACTGGATGTGGGCTTCTCCCTTTTCATTCTGATCTCACCTTGCAGCCCTTGTTGATTATCCTTAGTAGGTCTGCAGATCCAAATGCTTCCTGCATATGTGTCTTGTCTTTTCTGTTTTGGCTGGTTTGGATTGGGGTGTGGTACTACTTGATAAATGCTATAAATTAAAATAGCACAAAGTATTTGTGTAGAATGAGACTCTATAAGAAAAATAGTGATGAAAACAAAAATCTTGGAAAGAAATGAACTTATAGGCCGTATTTGACCTATAGCTCTACTTTGGCTGGCATTTCTTTTCCTCTCCTCCCATCTCTCACTCCACGCTCCTGCTACCTGCTTCCTAATTTAAGAGTTAGGACACTTTCTACAGAAGATCCAGAGTTCTAGCTTCCCTTAGATCTCACTTTCCTGTCCATCCACACCCCACCCCACCCCCAATCCCCCACTTCCTGATTTCTGTCCTACATCCAGTTTATCCGTGTAAATTTGCTTTCAGTTTTGCTTTGTTTTGGCAACCCGTTATACTAGAACTTGAATCATGTAATCATATAGAGTTGTTTGGGGTTAAGTGATTGCTTCTTTATTTAAAAATAATGATGAGATGGAGAGAAAAAGAGAAATACCACATTTTCTCTCATGTGGAGTCTAGATTTTTTTTAAAGCATACCTTGACATGAAATCAGAAGAGGTATATTCTTTGCAGGGGAGAGGGAAGGGGATCAGTGGGGCTGAGAGAGAATGAGAGAGGGTAATGGAGGGTGAATGGGAACAGAGTACAATCGATACACATGTGTGAAAGTTTCATGATGAAACCCACCATTGTGTATGCTAACTAAAATAAAATCTGAAAAAGAAATGATGTTTGCAAGCTTCAGAGACAGGCTTCCTCAGCCAGACATTCCAATGGTCAGGTATTTGTAAGGACAGAGATGGGAGTTCCATGAGGTTTTCTGACTGTAGCTAAGGGTTCTCTTACCCCTTTCTTGATGCTTCTTATTTAAACTAGGGAATGTCTATTTGCAGAATCTTTTGTCTATCACTTTGCTTACCATGTTACACAGAAGAATCAAATTACCACCAGCAGCATTTGTTTAACTTTGCCAAGCTTAATTCTCAGTAACTTTGAAATAGGCCAGGCTTCTCTGACAGATATTTAGATTTCAGAATTGGAATCTTAACCCAGTAAGGCTCATTCATGTAGTTCTCAATTTTTACAAGTTCAAGCCCAGTTTAATTCCCAGTTTTATGAATGAAGTCTTTAAAACATAAATCACCTACTCTTTGAATTTAATTGGATGAAAATTGGCAAAGCCAACACAAAACTAATTAGGAGAGAACTAATAGGGACATGTAGAATAACCATATGTCCCAAGAGCCTGGAGCAGCACATTGTGTGCTGGTGGTCTTGGCCTGATTATCAACAGATGCCTACTTTCAGAAGTTCTTGCTTTGAACACATTATCTGGAAATACTACCTGTAGGTATATGAGAATATTAATTTAAATGTTTCAAATGTGTGACTATTGAAACTACTGGAAGCTATGCTATCTCAGTATATTCTTGGAACCACTTTTCAGAACAAAAAGATAAAAACAGCTCTGCATAATATAAATGCTCATAAATCCAAATGGGAAAGTGTTAGTCCAGGACTAACAAACACATAATGATTTTTTAAAATAAAGAATATTTTGAGGGAGTGGGATATAGCTCAGTTGGTAGAGTGCTTGACTAGCATGCATGAGGCCCTGGGTTCAATACTCATCACAGCATAAAACTGGCACAGTGGTGCATGCCTGTAATACCATTCCTTAGGAGGGGAAGGCAGGAAGATCAGAAGTTCAAGGTCATCTTCAAGCTGCACAGCAAGTTAAAGGCCAGCCTGGGCTACATGAGAGCAGGTCTCAAACAACAACAAGAAAGTTGAGTTTGGATCTACATTAGTTGTCTCATTGTGTCTCTGTAACCCCAGTGCAGAAGGGAGGCAGTGGAGACACTCAGATCCCTGGAGCTTGCTGGCCAGTCTGTACAAATCTGTAAGCTCCAGATTCACTAAGAGAACCTGTCTCCAAAAAATAGGTGGAAAGGCAATTGAGGAAAACAAACCACTATCAATGTCTGGTCTCCAGATGCTTGCAAGATGAACCTGTCTCCAAAAAATAGGTGGAAAGGCAATTGAGGAAAACAAACCACTGATGCTTGCAAGAGCAAGCCCATCACATAAAGTACACAGACACAGACAGATGCACATAAACCCAGAAATGGATTCTCTCACAGTACTGGGCTTCACTAGAAGTCTGACATGCAGCGGGGCTGTACTTTTTCCAGAAGTTTAGTGGCTTGTTCCAGAGTCTGATGGCTGCTGCCATGCCTTGGCTTGTGGCTTCCATCTCTGCTGCCTTCACATTCTTGTCTGTGTGCCTGTTATCCCCCATGCTTCTGTTGTGTAAGAACACTTGTGATGGCATTTTGGACCCACCAAGACAACCCAGGGTAATGTCTTCACCTAAGATCCCCAGCTTAAATATATCTGTGAAGTCCCTTTTCAAATGAGGTAACATTTACTTAGGACTTGCTGTCTCTGGGTGACCACCATTCAACTGACGACACACACTGAAGGTCAAAATGACACCCAATGGATTTCTCGTATAAATTATAGCAGAGAATTATATTTTCAAAAAGGATATGACAGACTTTTTTTTTAATGATCAACACTAAATGTCCAGAGGACTCTGCTGCCAATGTGGGACAGTGCCACCTTCTAATCTCTCTAAACCCTATTTATACAGTTAAATGCCTGTATTAAGACTAGAGAACTCTGAGAGTTTGTAAACTTTTTAAAATTAATCTATTTTTCACATTTGGGAACATGTCCTTGCAAGTCTGTAAAAAGTGATCAGTCATACAAAGAACCAGACACACAGAAATGCACCATGCATTCTGCAAAAGGTATCCATTGCTTCCCATGGTATACTCCTCACCAGGTGCAGGCATCTTTGAGGTTTGTTCCTGCAGAATAGTGGCCAACCTCATTGTTCTTGGGCTGGGTTCCTTAGCCCTGGGGCCGGCCATTCATTGGCTAACTTCTTGTTGAGGAAATGTTTTTTATTAAGCAGTTTATGTCTGTTGACTTCTGTCTCATGAGGCTGCTATTGACTGGGCTGTATCTAGGGCCTTTTGTGTACCGCAAGCCATCTAGAAAAGTTTCTGATTTTTAGATTTTGTTTTAGCATTAGCACGTGTGCAAGGAGCCGTAAGGATGGAGTGATACTTACTCATGCAATTCTAAAACAAGAATCTTCTTATTTCCTTAACAGATGCAGCAGCTTTTTTATGAGAATTATGAACAGAACAAGAAGGGGTACATCAGAGATCTCCATAACAGTAAAATCCACCGAGCAATCACATTGCACCCCAACAAAAACCCACCCTACCAGTACAGGCTACACAGCTACATGCTCAGCCGTAAGATTGCCGAGCTGCGCCACCGCACAGTCCAGCTTCACAGGGAAATTGTTCTGATGAGCAAGTACAGCAACACAGAGATCCATAAGGAAGACCTCCAACTGGGCATCGCCCCATCCTTTATGCGCTTCCAGGCCCGCCAGCGAGAGGAGATCCTGGAATGGGAGTTTCTGACTGGGAAATACTTGTACTCAGCCACTGACGGCCAGCCTCCCAGGAGAGGGATGGACTCAGCCCAGAGGGAAGCCATGGAGGACATCGTCATGCAGGTGATGGAGATGATCAATGCCAATGCCAAGACTCGGGGGCGCATCATCGACTTCAAGGAGATCCAGTATGGCTACCGTCGTGTGAACCCCATGTATGGGGCAGAATATATCCTGGACCTGCTGCTCCTGTATAAGAAGCACAAAGGGAAGAAGATGACAGTCCCCGTGAGGAGGCATGCATACCTGCAGCAGACCTTCAGCAGGATCCAGTTTGTGGAGCACGAAGAGCTGGATGCCCAGGAGCTGGCCAACAGGATAAACCAGGACTCTGGGTCCTTGTCCTTTCTCTCCAATTCCCTCAAGAAGCTCGTTCCCTTTCAGCTTTCTGGGTCCAAGAGCGAGCACAAAGAGCCCAAAGATACAAAGATAAACATTCTGATCCCTTTGTCTGGACGTTTTGACATGTTTGTGAGGTTCATGGGGAACTTCGAGAAGACATGTCTCATTCCAAATCAGAATGTCAAGCTGGTCGTTCTGCTTTTCAATTCCGACTCCAACCCTGACAAGGCCAAACAGGTTGAACTGATGAGAGATTATCGTGTCAAGTATCCTAAAGCTGACATGCAGATTTTGCCAGTGTCTGGAGAGTTTTCAAGAGCTCTGGCCCTTGAAGTAGGATCTTCCCAGTTTAATAATGAGTCTTTGCTCTTCTTCTGTGATGTGGACCTGGTGTTTACTACGGAATTCCTGCAGCGGTGTCGAGCAAACACAGTTTTGGGTCAACAAATATATTTCCCAATCATCTTTAGCCAGTATGACCCAAAGATTGTGTATAGTGGGAAAGTTCCCAGCGACAACCATTTTGCCTTTACTCAGAAAACTGGCTTCTGGAGAAACTATGGGTTTGGTATTACTTGTATTTATAAAGGAGATCTTGTCCGAGTAGGTGGCTTTGATGTGTCCATTCAAGGCTGGGGGCTGGAGGATGTGGACCTCTTCAACAAGGTCATCCAGGCAGGCTTGAAGACCTTCAGGAGCCAGGAAGTAGGAGTCGTTCACATCCACCACCCTGTCTTCTGTGACCCCAATCTGGATCCCAAACAGTACAAAATGTGCTTGGGGTCTAAAGCATCAACATATGGGTCCACACAGCAGTTGGCTGAAATGTGGCTTGAAAAAAATGATCCCAGTTACAGTAAAAGCAATAATAACGGTTCTGCACGGACAGCCTGATGTCCAGCTCTGCTGAAAAGAACATTTTTAATTATCTAATTTATTTTTCAAAAACTTTTTGTATGATCAGTTTTTGAAGTCCATACAAGGGATATATTTTTCAAGTGGTTTCTTACACAGGACTCCTTTAAGATTGAGCTTTTGAACAAAAATGTGATCAATGTTTGCCTTTGAACACATCTTGCTGAACATTATGTAGCAGACCTACTTAATCCTGACTTGAAACATACCTGATAAAACTTTTTATAATAATTTTTGGGTTTGTTTTTTTTTTTACATTTCTTTTCCAGACCCTACCCCTTTCTTTATAGTACTAGGGCAGAAAATGCGAACATTCCTACAAAGTATTATTGTGAGAAAAAAACACTGTAACTCTGATATTCTGTTGTGACTGTTAACTTTGCACAAATTCTACCTTTTGCTTTTTTTTTTTTTTTTTTTTTAAAGCAGTTTCTTTTAAGCCGTCTTGAGTTCCAGTCCTAAGGAAACATGATACTAGCTGTATCATCATTATCTTCTGGACAGCTTTCTAAATTTGATTATTTCCCTCATACTGTGTTCCACCCACTGTGGTCACACAGGTTTTTATAAGCAGGGGGAGCCAGGAAAGCACAGATGTGGCTGACCCTACTGTAATTCCTTGGCCTATATGGACCTTGTGCTAAAGTCCAAAAGGACTTGGCATTTTCTCTCTAACCTTTCTTATCAGACGGCAAAGTATTATTTGGGATGACCAAGAAGAATGATGGTTCCAAGTTTAATGTATGTAAGCTAAACACACCCTAATGAAACTCGAGGGGAACATCTGGGGCTTTGTTCTCTTCATCCTGTCTGTGTTGTTGGTGGAGATAATTACTTTGTTTTTTAATTACTATTTTGTTTTATCCTGTTTATCTGAAATACCTTTAATTTATTTAATACCCATTGTTTAGATCTCTGCTGTTCCTTGAATACCTGTTAGTTACTAGTATTTATGTGTACCAGGAGTGTTGTTAGGATGTTTTATTTGTGGTAAACTGATCTCCAAAGATTTCCTTTTGAAAACACTTCTTAATTTTTGCATTCCCACCTTACTAAATATTAAGTGTTCATGGATAATTTTGGTGCTCATGTGTTTTGGGGACACAAGTGAAATGAATCTGTCATTACACCAGAATGTTTGTTTTCAACTCACAGATCAAATGTGCCTTAATTTTTTTTCATTTAGATGTCAGTTGATAGATTTGCCATTTTAATACACATCATTGGAGATCTGCTTATTTGTAAATAGCCTATTGCTCATTTGAAAAAATAAACCAGTGAACAATATTTTTCTATTGTACTTTTCAGACCCATTTCGTCTCCTTATTTCTGTGTTAACTGAAGAACTGTACTGCATTTGAAAAGTAAAAACCTTAAACACGGTCTCAAAGCTCTTGCAATTATTTAAGCCCGCTGTGAACTAAAGTATGGGAGTGAAATGAACTGACTTCTGAGTGCCTCTTCCTCTTTTTCCTAGAGTGAACTCATCTTGTTTGTTCCTTATCAGCTTGCTGACTCTGTGTCTGAAAGAGAGGGCTTCAAACCAGGTCCAGGCCCATGGCTGGCTCCTGCCTAGGAATTCATCATCCTAGGTCCAGGGCATGGCATTTTAAGCAGTGCCCCTTGTGATGCAATAAACACAAACATCTTGGGTTTTAGGATTGATCAAGAGGGTAAATTGACACAGCTGCTGTATAACCCCCAAAATAAAAAATGAGCCAGGCGTGGTGGCATACGCCTTTAATCCCAGCACTCAGGAGGCAGAGGCAGGCGGATCTCTGAGTTCAAGGCCAGCCTGGTCTACATAGTGAGTTCCAGGACAACTCGGGGTCTAAGGAGAACCCGTCCCCAAAAAAACAAAAAAAAAAAAAAAAAAAAAAAATCAAAAATGGTCTCTGCTGCTCAGGTAGAAGTCTCTGTGGATGAGAACTCAAATCCCAGGAAAGGTATTTACAGTGTAATGATGGTCGAGGCCCACAGTAATGACATCGTGCTCATACAACTGCTGTAATTCCGCCTAATTGCCGTTTATTCTGTGGGAGTGTTTAGAGTTTTTTTGTTTGTTTGTTTGTTTGTTTTTACCCCTGGAGAAAACATAGATGTTTTTATCCTCCAGTGAGGAAGAACATGGTCCACATCTTGGTGACTGTTGTGTAAAGTGCTCTCATTTTATGACAGCGAGCTTAGGGATTTGGGGCAGGGATCTGTGAAGCTGAATGCCCTGCAGGCTCTTTTTCCAGCTCTCTGCTCTTGGTAGTAGCTGAACATGACTAGCCTCCAAGTTCTACTCTCTGTGCTGACTCCAGTGTCCTGTCAGAGCTGTTCTCTATAGTTCCACTGGCCCTGGGCCCTCAGACTGGATATTACCCTGTGACCCTCACCCTACTCCTTTGGGGACCTCCAACCCACACTGGCTTTTGCTCCTGACTCTTGGGCTCTGCCACTCTGGCACCTGCTTTTCCTCCATAGCTGAAGCACCCCAGTGTCATACTGATGTCACCCCAGCCCCTTCCTGTGTATATATGAGCAGTTGGACTTAATCCTTCCCTCATGTGATCATGTTTCCCTCACTAGAGCCCCTGGAGGCCAGGCCTGAGTTTCTTGTTCACAGTCCTGCTGTGTTGAGAACTGTCCTGTCTACTCCCAGGGGCCCTCCTGAAGGAATGCCCACTGTGTCCTGTGGCCACTGGAAAGGCTGGGGCTTGCTGCCCACACCCTTGACCCAGGAATAATCCCCTTTGCCCTGGGAAAGCTTTCTGTTTATATTTTGTGTCTCATTTATTACTTGCTACTTTGTTTTTGTTTTAGTATGCATTACTTTATTCTTGTTTGTGTTTTTAAATTTTTATTTTTATTTTGAGTGTATTGCCTGCATGTGTGTAAGTGTACATGTGTCATGCAATACCCATGGAAGCCAGAAGGCAGAGTCACATTCACCTGGAACTAGAGCCACAGTTAGTATAGACTGTTGTTACCTGCCATTGTAGGTGCTGGGATTTGAACCTCAGTCCTCTGCAAGAGCAGCCAGTGCTCTTAACTACTGAACCATCTACTGAGCCCCATTATATTTTTTTCAGATGGGGTCTCCCTGTAGCCCCAGCTGACCTGGAACTCACTATGTAAATCAGGCTGGCCTCAGTCTCACATAGATCTGCTTCCTCTGCCTCTGGAGTGCTGGGATTAAAGGTGTGTACCACCACAACTGGCAGCATGCATTACTTTTTTTTAATAAAAAATGTTAAGAGGGGCTGGAGAGATGGCTTAGCAGTTAAGAGCACTGGCTACTTTTGCAGAGGACCTGGGTTTGAATCCCAGAACCTACATGGCAGCTAACAACCGTCTGTAACTCCAGTTCCAGGGGATCCAACACCCCCTCCTGACCTCTTTGGGCATTGCATGACACAGGTGCACTTAATTACATGCAGGCAATACACTCAACACTTTTTAAATAAATTATGTGTATAAGAAACGGGATGGCCCACACCCATCTAATAAGCCCTATTGATAGTATTTTAAATTAAATGGGGGGTGGTGAATGAGGGCGCATGGGGGTTGGAGAGAGGGCTCAGTGATTAAGAGTACTGGTTGCTCTTGCAAAGGACCAGAGTTCAGTTCCCAACACCCATGTGGCAGCTAACAACATCTGTAACTCCAGTTCCAAGGAATCTGACACCCTCTTCTGGCCTCTGCAGCCATTTCATGCATGGGTGCATTTACATACATGCAAGCAAAAGTTCTTGTACACATAAAAATGAATTTTAGAAAAGTTTAAACAGAACATGTGAATGGGATTGAAAACCTGGGAGATCACTGCACAAAGGCATGCAAACGGAAGCCTCCCTCCTTATTGGACCATCTAATCTCAGGCACTTACCACTAGGTACCACCAGGTTTGTGCACATCTTGGCAAAGAAAGTGTGGGTGTGTTGCCCTTTGCAACGCAGACCCCAGTGGGAGTATCTGCTGCTCTCAGGGTGTTAGGGCAGAGCAGCTCTTCATAGCCCCTGCTGCCTGGGGAGGGCAGGGCTGGCAAGGTTCTGAGCACTATTGGTTTCCTGTGGAGGAATCTTGACAGCAGACCAGGACGGCCACAGATGGTCTTGGCAGACATTGGTAACCTGCCCATTGCCTCTGGAAGGAAGCATCATTTTGCTGGCAGTAGTGTTCTGGGCCAGGATGAGGCTGGGGCCCAGAGAAGTCATAGCACTGTGAGATCCTGTTTCAAAGGGAAGGCCGGGATCATATGGTTCAGGTCCTGAGCTGCTGCTCCCTCTTGGCTGAAGACACGGGGGAGAGAAGGCAGACCCTTCACTTGAGGTTGAAAGCAGGAAGGGGGAGTGGAAGTCCTCCATGGGCTACCAGTCAAGCGCCAACCCTTTGGGCAAGTCTGTCTGAACCTCTTTCCTGCCCAGCCCTTAGCCACATCCTATTTTACCAAGTCCTCCAAGTCCAGGTCTCAGCTCATCTCAGAAATGGATGTGAAGTTTCATTTTCCGACTGTGGGCTCAGGGACATGGCTGATGCACTCTTTGCTTGCTCTTTGCCATGGTCATACTTTGCCTCCTTCCTATCCTTGGAAGGACTATCAGGGATCGGGGTGTTCTCTGAAACTAGCTCCATTCATTGTACTCAGTATGCTCCAAAAGTCAAAGTACTGGAAGTGAGTCAGATGCCACTCCACAGCTGTGGGCAGTGTTGATGTTAAAGAGACAAGTTTTCAAGCATGTCGCCCAGCTGTCTGTCTCCTTGACTTTCAAGACCCTGGAGGGACTGAAAAGTTCTGCCAGCCCAAGTCCCTAGTGCTTAAAAGTCTCCTGTGCACTCATCTTGTGGAGGAAATCCAGGTGCCAGCACTCTCCACCCTGCACAGCACTGGCCCTGGGGATTAAGCTGCATTACCGCTGATACAAACAGCTGTAATCTGGGTTGCAAAGGAGCTTATGTGCCACGAGACTGGGAGCCAGCTGGGGTTCTGTTGGCTAAGGTAGCTGCACAGGGCTACCATCCACCTAGGCATGTCCCACGGTATTTTGCAAGCCCTCAGAAGATGGCATTTTCTGTTTCACTTGAAAATGTTCACCTCACATTGGCTCAGTCTAACTTGTAAGTGAAATGAAAATGTCCAAGTCATAACGTAATGGATCAAATCACAATAGCTCATTCTGAGTATTTCCAGTAGAAAAACTTCTTGGCATTAGTTTTCCTATGCTTCAAGAGTTAGTTTTGTTTGTTTGCGTGTTTGTTTTTTGTTTAATCTTTTGCAGGGATGTGGGGGATAGGGAATGGGTAAAAATCTTCAACTGGAAACCACAGGGCCAACCAGATTAGAGGCTGACTTATCAGTGTAGTTAAACCACTTAAAATATCTATTGTTGGGTATCTTTTGATGCATTTAGCTCACTATTAATTATGCTGCAGTTAGGAAAGGTCTTCATGTTTTGTTAAACCAGACAAAAATCAAGTGTTGCCCTTTTAGGAACTGCTATACTTCCTTTAATATAGTAAGAGTAAAGGCTGGAGAGATGGCTCAGGGGTTAAGAGCACTGGCTGCTCTTACAGAGGTCCCTGATTCAGTTCCCAGCACCCAAATGGCGTGTAACATCCATCTGTAACTCCAGTTCCAGGGGATCTGACGCCCCCCGCCCCGGCACTGCATACATGTGGTGCATTTACATACACATAAAAATAAATGAATTTTTTAAAAAAGATGGGTAGTCAGTTCTGCTGGTCAGCTTTTAATGAGAAAATATAGGAAATTGATCAAATCATTAATCAGGGCAAATAAGCAAGCTCTGGACTTTCTTAAATGAAGCTGGTGTTATCTGTAATGAGCTTGTCAGCATGGAGCAGTCCAGCACAACTGAGTGGACAGGCTCCTAACTGCCACTTTCTCTGATGACTACTTGAAACCAAGAAAATCTGTCTAGCAACTCTTCAAAATGATGATAAGGTCATTAATTCTGAATTAAATGTGGTGATGTTTATTTCTTGTTCCATAACTTAAAAAGGAGTTTCTTGTTCCTAGGCTCCAAAGCATCCATCACATCCCCAGGTCTGAAACTAGAAAAAGAAAGTTTCTAAAAGTGCACTTTGAAAAGGTCTCTGTATTGTGAAGGAAGTGTTTCCAGTTTCTAAATGAATTCTGTTTCCTCTATTGTAAATGACAGTATAACCACATTGTTTAAAAGGGCATCTGCAATCAGCCCTCTGCATCACAGATTCAACTAACCTTGGATTGAAAATATTGAAGGGAAAATTTGTATCTACTGAACACATATAGGCTTTTTCTTTTCATTCTCTAAGCAATACAGTATGGCAACCTTACACAGCATTCATACTGTATTAGGTATAGCTGGAGATGACTTAAAATCTATGGAAAGATCAGATACTTTTAAATCTTCTTTATGGGCTGATTTATTCCTAGAGTTGAGGAATTCCTAATACCAACCATCTCCAGTGTTCAACTGTCACCTCTTGAATAATACCACAGAAAGACCTTCTGGATGGATGGATGGAAATCTAATAGATTACAGGTGTGGCTCATCTACCTCTAAAGCCAAGCGGCTTTGGGGTTTGGCCCTTCCTGACAACATGAAGTCAGTTGGAATTTTATTGGGTCAACAGTGACATTTTTGTACCTACTAGCATTTCTAATAATACATTCTTTAAAAAAAATGGAGCTGGACAGATGACTCCACACTTAAGAACATGTACTATTCTTGCAGAGGACTGGAGTTCATTTCCTACCACCCACATCAGGAACTCAGAATTGCTGTAACTCCAGCTACAGGGGACCTAATGCCCTCTTCTGGCCTCCACAGGTACCTGAATTCACATGTACATACCTCTACACAGACACACATATACACATAATTTAAAAATTATAATAAACCTTAAAAAAAAACCCCAGACCTCCCTCTGCTTCCCAAGGCCTGCATGACCTGCAGGCCTCTCTCTGGGGTAAGTTGATACCCACACCCACTTTGACTCCCCCATCCTCATTCACCCTCCCATCTCCCCAGCCTGTCTCTCCTCCTAGCCTGGGACCTGTCCCATTCCTTGTCTTGGCACCCCAGACACCAGGGGAACCAACACTACTTCTTGATCCTTTGCATTCAGACCAACCCAGTTCCTTCTGGGGTCCCCAGGAGCCCTCTGGGCCTGGCTCCACCTTCACCTCCCTCTGTTTCCCTGGGCTGCACAACCCACCAACCTCTTTCCTGGATGCCGGGGCTGACCTTTCCGCTTCCTGATCCTTTGCATCCAGACCAACCCAGCTCCTCAGTGCAGTCCCCAGGAGCCTTTGGGGCCTCTTCCCACCCCCCATCTCCCTTTGCATCTCTGGGTAGCACAGCCACCAGATGCCCTAGACCAGCATCTTTCCTGGGCCATGCTCTCAGGCCAGTCCAACCCCCAAATTCCTGAGGCCAAAATCTTTCCTGGAGGGATCCAGACCTTAGGAGAAAGCCTGAGATCATCTGATCCTCATCTGACTTGGGCTTCTGTGGGAACTCATGAAGACAAAAGCAATCTTCCCACTCCAATATAAAATCAAAAGAGAGAGTCGGAAGCTTAGACAAACCAGCTTTTCATGCCCAAAAAGTAAACCACAAAAGCATATAAAGTTTAAAAAAGAAGCAGACCTAAACTTGAAGGCTTGAGTCTCACACAAGAAACAGAAACTGCAAAATGTCAAAATCACAGCAGAAACATTACATGAAAAACCCAATGATATACCCCTACCAACTACCAGTGATCCTGTAGAGGAGTACATTGAGAATTCCCTGGATATAACACAGATCATGGAATTCAAAAGAAGAATTATACACATGTTTAAAGAATTCTGTGAACTTACAGACACACAAAGAAATGAAAGAACTGAAAGAAGATAGGAATAAACTTCTGAATGCATTCATAAGAATTAGAAATATTGAAGAATACTCAGGCCGAAATGAAAAAGGAAGTGAAACACTCAGTAAGCCAATTAGAAACAACAGGAGAAAGCCTCACCAATAGGATGAATGAAATGGAAAACAGAGTATCAAGACTGGAAGATAAAGTGGATAAACTAGACCACTCAAGCAAAGATTATGGAACATTTAAGAAATCATAAGAATAGAATCATAGGCATACAGGAAGGAGAAGAATACCAAGATAATGGCATGGACCAGATCTTCAACACAATCATGGAAGAAAATGTCCCAAAATTAAAGAAAGACATGCCCATACAAATAAAAGAATCATATAGAACACAAAACAGACTAGACTAGAAAAGAAACTCTCCATGGCACATTATAGTAAAAACACTAAACATACAAAACAAAGAGACAATTCTGAAAGCTGCAAAAGAGAAACAACAAGTTACATATAAAGGAAAACCCATTAAGATTACAGCTGAATTTTCAGTGCAAACTATGAAAGCCAGAAGAGTCTGTACCAAAGTATTCCCAGTTTTAAATGACCACAGATGCCAACGCAGATTACTATACACAGCCAAAATGTCTATTATAGTCAAAGGGGAAAGAAAAATCTTCCATGATATATATAGGCTGAAGGAATTCATGTCCAGAAAACCAGCCCCTCAGAGAGTTCTGGAAGCAATACTAAGAGCTGAAGAAGGGAATGACTATACCCAAGGGATTGTGTAAAGAAATTCAATGAAGGTATAACTGTGGAAAAGTACAGCTATATCAAGAATGTAAACAGAAATAAAAATGACATGATTCAATACTAATTTTTCATTAATAACCTTAAAGATTAATGGACTGAACTCTCCGGGCAAAAGACACAGACTAGGTAGATGGATTAAGAAACAAAACCCATCTTTTTTGTTCTCTGCAAGAACTAATCTCACTTTCAAGGACAGGAGCTACGTTAAGGTTATGGAAAAGAATATTTTAGCAAATGACACTAAGAAACAAGCAGGGGTTGCAATTTTAATATCTGGCAAAAAACTTCAAAGTAAAACTAATCAGAAGAGATAAGGAGGGGCACTTCATTCTGATCAAAGGAACAATAAATCAAGAAGTTATTACAATCATGAACATATATTCACCAAACTCTGGTGTACCCAACTTCATAAAAACAATACTACAGAACGTTAAGACCCAGATTAATCCTAACTCATAAATAGTAGGGGACTTCAATACCCCACTGTCTCCATTAGATAGGTCAACAGGGCAGAGAGTTAACAGAGAGACATCTGAATTAAACAATACCATAAATCAAATGGACTTAACAGACATCTACTGAGTATTCCACCCAAGCACCAAAGGACATACTTTCTACTCAGCACCCCATTGAACCTTCTCCAAAATTGACCATATACTGGGGCACAAAACAAACCTTAACAAATACAAAAAGATTGAAATAATTCCATGCATTCTATCATACCACAATGCAATAAAGCTTACAGTCAACACTGGAAGAAGCCCTAATCACCACATGAACACACGGATATTGAACAACACACTCCTAAATGATGAATGGGTCAAAAGAGAAATTAAAGAAAGAAAAGTATTCCTGGAACTAAATCAAAAGGACAATACAACACAACAAAACCTCTGGGAAACACATGATCCTTAGAGGGAAGTTTAGAGCTCTAAGTGCCTACATCAAAAAATCGGAAAGAACACAAATAAATGGCTTGACATTGCAACTGAACACACTTGAAAAGCAACAGCAAATGAAATGCAACTCAGCAGACAAGAAGAAATAACAAAAATCAGAGCAGAAATTAATGAAATAAAAACAAAGAAAACAATACAAAGAATCAATGAATCCAAGAACTGGTTCTTTGAAAAGATAAACAAGACTGACAGACCACTAGCCCACTTAACCAAAAGAAAGAAAGAGCACCTCAAAATCAACAAATTCAGAGGTGAAAGGGGAAGCATCACAACAGACACCAGAAAGATACAGAACATTATAAGGGAATACTTTAAAAACCTATATTTTACTAAATTTGAAAACCTAAAAGAAATGGACGGATATCTAAAGGCATGGGAACCACCAAAACTAAACCAAGAGGAGATTAACAGCTTAAATAGACCCATAG
>NW_008352485.1:1616709-1617303 GCF_000622305.1 Nannospalax galili | reverse complement strand
GAAACTCTTGCAAGAGCAATAAGACAAGAGCAGGAAATTAAAAGAGCAATATTTGGAAAAGAAGAGCTCAAATCATCCCTTTTTGCAGATGATATGATAGTATATCTATGAGATGCCAAAAATTCCACCAGAAAACTCCTAGAAATTATTAACTAGTTCAGTAAAGTGGCAGGTTACAAAATTAACCTACAAAAGTCTGTAGCCTTTCTATATACCAGTAACAAGCAATCAGAGAAAGAGCACATAGACACACTCCCCTTCACAATAGCTTCAAAAAAAAAATCTCGGAATAAACCTGAACAAAGACATTAAAGGCCTCTATGTTGAAAAATTTAAATCTTTAAAGAAAGAGATTGAGGAAGACATCAGAAGATGGAAGGACCTCTGTTGCTCATGGATTGAAAGAATGAATATTGTGAAAATGACCATCCTATCAAAAGCCATTTATAGATTCAATGCAACGCCAATCAAAATCCCCATGACATTTTTCACAGAACTGGAAAAAACCATCCTAAGATTCATATGGAAGCACAAAAGACCTCGGATAGCCAAAGCAACTCTGATCACTAAGAGCAATGCCAGAGGGATTACTAC
>NW_008352485.1:1615826-1616650 GCF_000622305.1 Nannospalax galili | reverse complement strand
AAGTAAAGAAGACCCCAGATAGCCAAAGAAACTTTGAGCACAAAGAGCAATGCTGGGGGGGATTACTATACCTGATTCCAAACTATATTACCAAGCTATAATCATAAAAACGGCATGACACTGGTATAAAAATAGACCTATCGATCAATGGAACAAATCAGTCACCTGATATTTGACAAAGGAGCCAAGAACATTCACTGGAGGGAAGACAGCATCTTCAGCAAATGGTGCTGGCAAAACTGGATCTCCACCTGTACAAGAATGAAACTTATCTTTCTGAAACCCTATCTTTCACCTTGCATGAAAGTCAATTCCAAATGGATCAAAGACCTCAATGTAAAGCCTGAAACTCTGAAACCATTAGAAGAAAACATTGGGAAAAACCTACAAGATATAGGTATAGGAAAGGATTTTTTAAACTGGACATCAATTGCTCAAGAAACAAGGGCAAGAATTAACAAATGGGACCTTATTAAACTTTTAAAAAGCTTCTGCACATCAAAGGAGGCAACCAGAGAAGTAAACAGAAAACCCACAGAATGGGAGAAAATCTTCATCAGCGACACATCTGACAGAAGTTTAATATCCATAATATATAACGAACTCAAAGAACAGAGAATCAAGACAAGAAGTAAGCCAATTAAAAGATGGGCTAAGGAGCTGAACAGAGCGTTCTCCAAAGAAGAAGTAAAGATGGCTATGAAACATCTTAAAAGATGTTCAACATCATTAATAATTAGGGAAATGCAAATTAGAACCACTTTAAGATTTCACCTTACCCCAGTCAGACTGGCTAAGATCAAGAAAACAAATGATACCAAATG
>NW_008352485.1:1614403-1615565 GCF_000622305.1 Nannospalax galili | reverse complement strand
AAAGAAAGAACCTGAAAGAGAAGAACAGTAGGAAACAGGCCTTACTTAATGAGGGAGATATGGATAAAAGTTGGGTTAGTTTGAGGGAGGAGGGAGGGAAGGGCATACAAGGAATCTAGGGGATAAAGGGAAAGAAGGAGCTCAAGAGAGGTAGGACCATAGGAGAAGGGTTTTATTAAGGGAGAAAGAGGGGAAATGGGGGCACCTTAATTGGGGAAACCATAATGGAGGGGTGAGACAATGTGAGAAATAATGCTTAGCTAGTTTTAAAAATCAGAGGGAACCATATTACTCCAACAACCTAGTGACAAATTATAGATATCAGATCAAGAAATATATGTCTAGGTAAGGTTTATCTGAGAACAATTGTTGGTCTTTGTCCAAGATTTATCTATATGACACACAGTAATTAAAAGTACCAGACTGGTGAAACTAACCTTCTTGGATGTTTAACAGACATACTTTGAGGCCTATAATAATTTGGTCAGAGGGACGTAAAGGACAGTGTTTGCTCCTTGCCCTCCTAGGTCAACTAGGTCCAGGGGACTATGAGCATCTCTCAAAATGTCCTGTAATTTTGGTGGGTCACCTGTCCTGTTGATCAAGGAGGCAGAGGAGACCCCACAAGTTGTACTTGAACCAGTGTCCAGTCTACAAAGAGGAGGGTCAACACAGAGGAATCATTTCCTCCATGCTTTCAAGTGAAGCCAGCCATAGTCGAGCAGGACCTTTGACTTATTTTCACATAGGCAGAACTGGTAAAAGAAAAGAGCCAGGGGCTCCTCCCAAGCCCATGTGTCCCCTGAGGAACATATCCTCAAACAACCTTAAAAGTAAAAATAAATTGGTTTATCTGAGCCAACTGTATGGCCTTAAATACCCAAAAGGAAAGTATAACCAAAGATTAAAGGGGCTAATATAATTTTTTTTAAGAGTCAATATGTATAGCTAAAGGCTACGTAACAAGCAACAATTCCAGATAGGAGATACCTTCTTTTGAGTTGTTGGCCAGGGTGGCCCAAGGGACTCCCAGATTGTGACCCAGCGTAGAACTGGGAAAAGGGAAAATGAACAGCAGACCGCAACCTTATCTAAAGGAATATTGACAACTGATTGCTGCTAGATGAGGAACAGCTGACCTTCCTAAAACAAAGACCTCTAG
>NW_008352485.1:1583485-1614108 GCF_000622305.1 Nannospalax galili | reverse complement strand
GAACCATGGAAATTTATGCCATGCTAATTAGTAGAGGTGAGAAACATTACCATTGAAATCTGCCCGATGACTTTATAGACATACACAGGCGTCAAGGATCCAAGTGCAACTGATTATGACTAGTAATAACCAGATACATACAGATTAGAGATGCATGCGCCAACATCTCAGTGTTAGTAGCAAAAACAATGAGTCTTTCTGCAAGGAACAATAAAATGAAATGGAGATCTTTTTTAAAGGTTAAAAACTCATTCAATTTTATGTCTTACAGGGCTTATACTGAGTTCAATATTGTATAACTGTAACAATTCAACTGTGGATCTAGAAACTTGCAGCCACTTGTGAAAGAGATGTACTCTTGCTCTGGAGTGTGTTACTGAATATGTTAAAGCTGTAATGAAGTGCTTCTTCTAATCATGTAGTTATTAAAAATTAAAAGAAAAAAAACCCAAATGTACTGTTGTACATAGCCCAGTGGCAGAGCACTTACCTAATGTGTGTATGGCTCTGGACTTGTCCCCAATACCATATATAACAAAATATCTGTAGATAAAATAATCTTGAACAACAAAATTACATTCAAGAAGTACTGTGGGAAGATTGTGCATAGTATGTTGTCTACACCATCCTGGGAAAAGGACAACTCCAAAACGTAACTCCACAACCACTAAACTTGAGTCATCACAAATTGATAGAAAGGGCATACATACTGGTGAGTCAGGGAATGGGAAGAGGCGTACTGCTGACGGACACAGGGCCTCTTAAGGAATGGGATCCATTTTTACTCAGGCTTGTCCCTAGGGACAAAGGGACAGGCTGAGAAACGGAAAATGACAGTTCATGATAAAGGCGACTCTTTCCAGACTTGGCAAAATGGCAGGACGGTAGAATGTGTGGGTGTGTGATCAGGGGCACTGGGCCCCCCTTTGAGCCAAGCATGGGTTTTTCTGATGGGAAAAGTGCATATTTGCAAATAGGGGGGAGTAAACTTTGATAGCCAAAGATGAAACTACTTACCTGTTCTTCTAATTTGCCATCAATTGCTGCAACAAAACACTTTGACCAATACCAACTTGGGGAGGAAAAGGTTATTTGGTTACATCTGCAGGGTCACAGTTCATCACTGAGGGGAGGCTTAATTACAGTATTTTATTGTTGGCTTTGGTGTTACCAGAAGGCACAGCATATTGTTGAGTTGGAAGGTGGAGGTGCCTGTCCCACTCCAGTATCATGCACTGGTGATTTCTTAGAGTGCCTTGGGCTCCAGGGAAGTGTACATACTCACATATACCCTAGTGACTCTCTGAGGGCCAGAGGAGCCAGTGGCTCACCACTTTGTCACTGGGTAATAAACAGTTTGCATCATGACTCATGGGTCTTCTTTACAATTAGATTTGGAGATGGGCCTTTCTCCTGAGAGGCTGTGCCTTCCAGATACCACACACCAGCCATTTCTCAGAAGCAGGTTGTCAGGGCAGTCACTGTCTGGTCAATGTCCTTGGACAGATGTGACTGGTATGTTCCATCAGTGAGGAAGGATCAAAGGGCCCTGTCCAGCCCCAGATGGTTTCCTATGGGTCTGCCGGGAGTTGCTGGGCAGCTTTGGCTGCTGTACCTGCTCAGAAGCTGTGTCTGTGCTGCCTAGCCTACCCAGGAGCAAGGAGGATGCTTGACTTCTCTTTCCTTCTGACCTGAACCCTCCGGTTTGCTCATGGTTCTGGATTAGTACAGGACCATTTCTCACCCTCCCCACCAGGCGAGGGCTGAGTGCTGTGAGTCTCCCATTCACTCCTGCCGCAAGCAATTGTCCCCTGGTTGCTCAGACTGCTGTATCAGTCAGTGCCCAGTCCCTACTTATCCGACAGGAGTATCCCTCAGATAACCTCCTGGCTGCCTCCACAGAAGTCAGTTTCAAATGAGAAGGAAAATATCCATGAGCTCCAAGATTCAGGAGTAACTGTGACACAGACTTCCATAGGTTTAGTACAAAAATGCTGCAAAATGTCATAAAATGAACCTTCTGAGAGAATGTGGGGTTACTAACTTCCAAGATGGATGCTATGCAAACCGAACTCATTTGTGGAGTGTGATGTTGGAAACAATCTCTACTTGGGACAAGCAATGTCTGTGCCCCAGTTCTGAATGGTGAGTGGGTATCCATTACCATGAATCTAGGAACTGTGCCAGTCTGCATGCAGCTCCTGGACCAGCCTGAGAACCCAATCCAAGGATGTTGCCATGCTCCCTGCATTCTCAGCTAGGCATCCCAGTCTGTGAGGTGTGCTGCTTCACTGTGATTCCAGAATGGGACACTGGCTGAGATGTACATCCTGAAATAGCAGGGCCTAGGTTGGGGACAGGATGAGGGACAGTGATTCTTCATACTGTGAGCTATGTCCTTGTAGTTCACTTTATAGGCCAAACTATGGTCGTGTAAACCCATGAGTATTTTGGGGAAGGGCACTGAATAAGACAAAGGACTGGGTTGTTAGTGTGCTGTTTGCTTTGGCACTAGAAAGGAGCCGCAGGCTCAAAACCAAGCAGACCCAGCTTTGGGTCAGTGGTAATCTGAGGCCAGTTCAGACTGACTCAGGAGCCTCATTCCCAATTCCCCTATGACATCACACCAGGAGCTAGAAATTGACCAAAGTATTTACACTACAGGAAATGGCCAGGGCTTCAAAGCAGCTTTATTTCTTAATTTGGGTTTGCTACACAGCGCCGGTTTGGAATGATTCCATAGACACAGGGTCCAGCCTACAAAGCTTGGCTTCCTGCTCTGTAAATTGAGCATGGTTACCCATCACCTCCCCAGACTGAAGGGGAAGCTGACTGGACTTGCTTTCCTGTCAGTTACAATGCCACTTGCCACTCCCACCCCATCTGCAGCTAAAACTCCTTCCAGACCCACATCTGGTGAGTCATCAAATCCCAAGATATCTCCTGGACAAAGTCACCAGGATGGCCTCTCCTCCCACTCCATTGCCTTCTGACAAAGCTGCATTTCAGGGTCATGTCCTGCCCATAAGGCCTCCTGAAACCCAGTCCCTCCCTTAAAGAAACAAAAAATCCAACCAAATCTTACTGAACATTCTTGCTTACACTTCATGGTGGTTCAAGCCCAGACTTTTTTTTTTTAATAATTTGAGAATTTCATACATGCATATAAGGTGTTTTGATCAAATCCATGCCCACTCCCTCCCCTCCAACTCCTCCCATATCTCCCCATCACCTTTTTCTGATAACTTCATATACTCTCTCTTCTTTTTTTATGGGGCTTTTTACTACTCTAACATTCCCCCCTCTGAAGAGGTAATCCTAAAATCTTTTTTTAGCCCTAAAATCTTTTAAGGATTTAAAAGATATTATTTAAGATAATAGCTC
Source organism: Nannospalax galili (assembly GCF_000622305.1). Classification (NCBI taxonomy): domain Eukaryota; kingdom Metazoa; phylum Chordata; class Mammalia; order Rodentia; family Spalacidae; genus Nannospalax; species Nannospalax galili. The sequence goes on along the minus strand of NW_008352485.1, from coordinate 1,610,724 downwards.
CCAAATACTTTAGACATTTTTGCAAGCCCAGACTTTTCGACCTGGCTACCTTACATTCTGCCCAGTGGGCTTCAGCTGCCTTTCCAACTTTGGCTGTCCCCAGTAACCTCCTGCCCCGTCTCTGTGCCCCATTGGCACCTTTCCCTGATTGAACATTGAATAGGAAACCAGGGAATCCTTTGCCAAACCTGAGATCTAGTCACATAGAATCTTATGCCTGGAATACCCCCACCCCTCACTAGGCATGCCTATAGACTCTGGCAATGTGACCTTCCGACTAGCCAGTGGGCATCTAAGCAGAATTTGGGTCACAACTTCTGGTCTCCTACCAGGACTCGCCATAGCAAGTCCTAGATCACAGCTGGGATTACCATATTTCCATTTCCTTGTCACCTAGCTGCCACAGTGGACTGGGCAGGACCAGGACTCACTCATCTTTGGGACTCCAAGGTACCTGGTTGATCACTATGCAAGGGCAGTGTTAGTCACCCTTTATGTTGCCTGAAGTAGTTTTCAAAGGAAAATGAGCTAAGATGAAATATTCCTATAAAGATAGCCCAAGGCTTTCAGATTTTAGGTGAAAACAATCAAACGGCTTTCAGTGAAAGAGCAAGAAGTTTACGATCATGGAATCCTTCCCTCTGTAATTGTAAAGTGAATATTTATGGAACAGTGACTGGCTGCCAGGCACTCTGGAGATGTTACTTCGTTCGTGGCTCCCTCTGGCCTTGGTGTTGTATACCTCATTCCCAGCACTTGGCAGATGACATAGGAATGTTGTATGCTTGAGGCTATCCTAGGCCAGATAGTGAATTCTAGGTTAACCTGTATAGTAAGATCCTATCTCAAAACAAAAAGCCATATTTTGTAAAGATTCCATGTCTTAGTCAATCTTCTATTACTATAACAGGACACCTGATCAGGCAATTTACGAAGAATAGGTACTTATTGGCTAACGGTGCTGGAGACTGGGAAGTCTGAGAGCATGATATGGGCATCTGATGAGGACCTTTTTGCTGCATATTGGTTTGATTAGGGGTATCACATGGGGAGACAGAGCAGTCATGCTAGTTTGGTCTCTTCCTTTCTTATAAAGCCACTCATGCTATCATGAGCGACCCACCTCCGTGCCCTCATCTAGTTGGAGTTAGCTTCTGAAAACTTTACCAAAGTTCAAAGCCAGGTCTTCCCTTTTCCTGATGCTTTTTCACCTCAGTCATTGCCTGCTTCACCAACCTTTCTCTTTTTCAATGCAACCAAAGGATAAGGAGTTATTACAGTAGCCAATAGAGTTCTGGCAGATATTCACTGGATTCTCCAGGGACCCATTATGTCTGATGGCCCCTGGGAATATGGGCACTCTTCCCTAACTGGATACTTCGCATACCACACAGGTTAGCGATGTGGGCCCCATTGGGTCTTAATGCCTGCTGTTTCCGACTAGAATCTCGAGGTCTGTTTTTCTCTTAAATGAGATGGAATTTTCTCCCCCTTCCCAAGATCCTTGGCTTCATAATTGTTCTCTCCTTTTTCCTGCTCCGTCTCACCCCAGATATCCTTATGTTTGTTTTCACTTTCTGGCTTATACCATCACTTCCGAAGTTCTTTTAGAAGGTAGGTTTTCTTATTGCTTTCTGGGTTTACTATTCTCTAGATTACAGGGACTTAAACCCAATCTGTATGTGGTAAATTTCAAAGATACTCTCCCAATGTAGATAGCCCTCCTTAAATGGAAAAAGATCACCAAGGGTGCTTAGTGCTTGCTTCCTAACTGGGGAAAATGTAATATGGACTTTCGGATTGTAATAATGGACACGAGATCAGGGAAACCCTAAGGCAGAGGCTTGTCCTCTCTTTCTATTTTACCTGAAGCAATATGAACCTTCCCTATCTCCTTCAACCTGCTGTAACTCTTAAAGCTTATATCAGGTTGAGTCTGGTACCCTCTCATTAGCCATCACTGGTATAAGCTACTATTTGAGGTGGCCTGGGGTTCTACTCTCCTCTGCATGAGATGAGAGGTCACTTTATATCACCAGAACAACAGAACATTAAGCCATTATATAGCTTTTGGTAAAAGAGAAAAATTTCTATCTCTTAGTCTGCAGTTGATTCTCATCTTGATCTGCCTGTTCATGAATGAAGTTGGAAGGGAACTAGTACACTTTCAGTGATGGCAACATCACAAATATCTAGGGTATGGAAGCCATCAAAATTCCTTTGTGGGGTCCCCACTTGCTTGCCTCCTGGACAACTGGAGCAAGCTAATCCCCCAGGCATAAGGCTTGATCCTCCTCTCAATCCATGCATGGTCTGAGAAATCAGATAGCAAGTCTTTTGTTTTGAGGGATGGTATTAACTAAAGATATTTGGACTATAAGGAATGATCAAGGACCAGATCCCAAACCTCTACAGTCAGGGTTTTTTGCTTCATGGGTGAAGCAATAAAAAATAAATAAATAAATAAATAAATAAATAAATAAATAAATAAATAAATAAATAAAATTAGGAAATAGTGGGAACCAGGCCATACATAGTGTAGAAGTCTCACTACTTGGGGTCTGGCCTGTCCTGGGGATGGACTAGACCATGCCAGCTGTTCCCTATTGTAGTTAGAGCTGCCCATCCAGCTAGGCTATCGAATGCTGGTGGGGAAAGAGCAAACCCTACCCAAGACTTCTCTGTGTTTCCTCCTCCATCTCATGGAAGATGGGAAAAACTGGTTCCCACATGTCACACATGTCTGCCTCCTCAAGCACTAGTCAGAAATAGACCCTCCTGCCCCCAACGTCAAACAAGAGTTTAATCTTTTTCTGCCAAGAAGGCTTGCCTCAATACATCCTGGGGAGCAATGAGAAATGGCCACCCTCAGGGAGCCTTAGTTATAGTACCATCCTCCTACTAGAGCTATTCTGTAAACAAGAAGGAAAAACTCTTATTTTTTTTAATAGGAGGAAAGGTACTTTGTAAGTTTTTCAGGCTGTCTACTCCCATTTGCAGACACATACACTTTTCCGTTGGTGTGATAAAACACCATGGCTGAGGCAACTTAAAGAAGGAAAAGTTTATTTGGCTTAGAGTCCATCATGGCAGGAGGCAGTCAGATTAGAAATATGAGCAATCACATCTTCAAACACGCACAGGAAGTGGGGCAGAGATATGGGATGGGCCTAAGAACTCTCAAAACCTTCCCCCAGTGACATACGTCCCCTCAAGGCTGCACCATCTAAGCCTCCCCAAATAGTGCTACCAAGTGGGGACAAAGTATTCAAATATTTGGAGCCCTTGGGCAACATTCTCACTCAAAGTACACACTTATGTCTTTTACATATACATTACATTTGTAAATTGTCATGCATTGTTTGGGTTCACCAAGGAACTGACTCTGGAGATGGGATTTGGCCCTCCCACTTCAAACCCAAGTATATTTACCTCAGGGTGTCCTTGTCCTGGCCCCTGATTCTGTGACAGAGAGAACAGAGAACAACAAAATAGTCTAAGAATAAAGATACAGTCTTAGGGACAACTAAGGAGTAAACTATTTCCAATCGTGGCTACCATTGTTTATCTTGGAATATAAAGATGTCCATAGCAAAAGCCGATAATGAGATGCTCATCTATGGAGAGGACAAAGAGGATTTTCTACCTAGAAGTCTCTCAATCAGTACCTCCAAAATAATAGTTTTAACAAGCTTTTCTTAGTTGAATTCTGGGGGAGGTTGTAACCACAGATGTGAGGATGTTTTTCTATGTATCTGCTGCTTCTCTCAATTTCCTACTTGCACTCATTCAAAAACCAAGTGCAGGGCTAGGTAGATCATTCTCTGGATTGTAGGAACTATAAACCAAAGGGCAAAAAGACTCTTCAGGGAGAAAGCAGCTGGGGGGTCAAATCATGAAAAGCCATGAGATAAAGAGGAAACAAGCCTAATAGCCCCTCTCAATCCCAGAGAGAAATCAAAACATATAAAAAGGATATACAGATAAAGAAATTCTAAGATGGTTAAAAGTTAAAAGGTGTTACCAAGGTGGGAAACTGGAACACTGTGGAGCTTCACATGCCTCTCTATCCTAGTTAAAACAAGGAGAATGGATATTTGCTATCATCTAAAACATGTAAAATTGCAATTACCATGCTACCATATAAGGATTTTTGGCTCGGTGTGGGCCTTCTTTTCTGCCTTTTCTTGTTTGCGAGGAGTATCTCCTCACACCAAAGTCCTTTTGATAACGTGCCAAACTCTTACTAAAATACGAACTTTTTGTAATTCTCAGGTTTTGTGAGACCACAGAAATGAAAAGATCCAAAAGTCCAAGTGGAGAGTTTTGCTTAAGACTTGCAGAAAAAAACTTGGTAGTTAAAAATACATGTGCAAGTAATCTTGATTTGTTACATTATCCCATGTGTGTCATTTGGAATAAGCTTTCTTTTATTAAGGAGGTATTGAACAGCACTGTCTTTCAAGCCCAGTGGCTGTCATCTTTATGAGTTCAGCTGTGCCTGATTGCAGAGGATCATTACAAGTAGACTTCTTTACGGTTGATGTTCCTTTATAGAAAGAAGGGATGGGCAGGGTCATTGGACCCTCACTTGAGTATCCATCCACTCCTCCCTGCCAGTTGTATGCAGTTCTAGCCTAATTGTAAGTGGCCTCTGATCTTGGGAAGATGCTAAAATATATAGGCTGAGAAAGACTAGAGAGGGATCTCTACTTCTTTTGCTATGGGAAAGCCATCATCCATGTTGGGTGAAGACTTTCCAGTGTGACTGCTTTCAGGTAACCTGTCAGTAACCCCCTCACCCATAATCGATAAGTAAACCCAATAAATGTATTAGTTCCCCCACGGTAAACTTTGATTTGTCACTGGGACCTTATGAGGAGGGAGTAGACATTGGATGGTAAATTTATTTGTTAATGCCCCTATGTCTCATGATATTAAGAAAGGAAATCATCAAGAGAGGATATACAAGAAAGCCTGGAGAGAAAACAGAGATTTAAGAAGTGCTTAGAAAGGCAACTGGTAGGGCAGGGGAGGGAGAAAGAAGGGGAAGGGAGGGAGAAACTAGACGTTTTAGTTGGAGTGATGGTTGCATAGTCAGTGCCATTGCTGAGACAAGGAAGAGAAAGGAAGGCCAGTTTAGGGGGAAGGGTCAGTTCAGTTTGAGTATGATGCTCATTGAAGTTGAGAAGCTTTACAGCATTCAAGAAGGAAAGGATGTGAAGGTGTTCAAAGGGGAAGAAGTGAGACCAGAGACAGGAAAATCAATTTGGGAGTCACCTACATGCAAGTACAGACTGGCCAGAGAGAGCATGTAGCCAACTTCTTTTATAGCAGTGGTTAGAGGGCTAGACAATAAATATTAGTGGTAAAGGGCTAGATAATAAATATTTTAGGGTGTGTGGGCAGTAAAAAGAAAGAAAGAAGGAAAGAAAGAAAACCAGTGGGTGAAAGAAAGGAATGGGAAGGGAGATAAAAGAAGAGAGCTAACTAAAATGAATGGAAGACAGAACAGAAGGAGAGATGACACAAGGACATTAAAAGAAAGTAAAAGATATAAAAGCAAAGAAAGTTAGTGAAGGGAGGGGAAATGAAGACTATTGAAGGGCCTGGGGGAAGGGGAGACAGAAGGACTAGACAGGAAATAACTAAGATGGCTAGATGTTTCCAGAATGGAAAGGAAAACTGCAAAGTTTATGCAAGTTACAAAAGTCTGAGTAAGTGATCTAAAACAGATAAAAGGTGAGACTTGGATATGATATAGGTCATTAAAATTTCCAAGGTCAAAGATCAATACATTGATGTCAAACTTCTGCTTAAATTAGTGGAGCTATTGGCCTACTCACCATAAAAATTACAAGGACTAATGTAAAGAACAAAAATGTATGTCTAAGGTTTGTTTTAAAATGTTTGGATTTTGCTCAAGCTTTATATAAATATTATATATTAGTTAAAATTGAGAAGAAAAAAAACCTACATGACAGCAACTAGAGAGAAGCTTAGTGGTTAAGGGCATTGGCTTCTCTTCTAGAGAACCTGGGTTCAATTCTCTGCACCCACCTGGTGGCTAACAACTATCCATAACTCCAGTTCTAGGGGACCTGATACCCTCTTCTGGCCTCTATGGGCTTTTCATGACATGGGTGCACTTATATATATGCAGACAAAACACTCATACACATAAAATAAAAATAAATACCTGACAGATGTAACTGATCTGGGCATTCGATAACCATACTTGGAGGCTATACTAATGTATACAGAAGGATTAAAAGGGACAGTATTTTATGCCCTGTCCTTCAGTGTCAACTAGGTCCCAGGAAACTATGGAGCATCTCTCAAAATGTCTTGTAGATGTGGGGAGTCACCTATTTATTTTCTTGTTCAGGGATGCCATGGAGACTTCATGGGGTAGACTCTAAGAAGTATCCAGTCTACAAAGAAGAAAGTCAACACACAAGATGATTTTCCTCCATACTTCCAAGCAAAGCTATGACCAAGTAAGACCTTTGACATCTTCACATATATGGAACAACTGATGAAAGGAAGACTAAAGGAGCCAGAGTCTCCTCTGAAGCCCAAGTTACCTCAAGGACCAGAACCTCAACTGGCCTTGACATAAAAAAGAAATGAAATAAAGGGTTAATTTTGGCTACCTGCATGGTATTAAATATCCAGAAAAATGAATAATCAAACTAAAATGATTGGAATGTTTGGCCTGGAACTCGCTATGTAGACCAGGCTGGCCTTGAACTCACAGAGATCCACCTGCCTCTGCCTCCTGAGTGCTAAGATTAAAGGCGTGCACCATGACGCCCAGTGTTTACAGTGTTTTCTTAACACTCCAAGGGATTGCACTCCCCAGGCAGTATTATAAAATTGTTATTGAGGCAACTGTTTCTCACTAAAGATTGTTTTCCTGGTAAGAAAAATGCTGCCCAAATATAGGACCTCATGACCTTGGCTCAATTCAACACTGAAGTGCCTGCCTACAACCAAGAAAGACAGGCCCATCTTCTTAAATGCTGAAGCCAAATCTAAGAATGTTTTCTCTGGGAGATTACTATTACAGCTGTAATGGGTTCTGCACCCTAACTATCCATGTTCCTATCAGATGTCCTGTCATCAAGCTCACAGGGTTGGGGAAAATCATTCAGAATACCAGAGTGGTGTCCATGAAGCATCACTGGACATTCTCACAAAACCCAGTGGGATTATATTTTAGCTTACATTGTCAATTAGATGTTTAGTTTTGCCTTCAACAACAACAAAAAAGACTGGAATCCAGATTTAATTCAGGTTTGGCCCTATGTGCCGACCTCTACCCTGCATTATATCTGCTGCATGAGCAGGGGTATCAGTCGGAAGGAGGGCACTGCAAATGAAACAATTACCTTAACTGATGCCTCTTCTAAGGTTTCCGAGTATTTACTACTCTGTATGGAAGTCTGATGTAATATTGCAATGCCCAGCTACACTTTGATTTGTTAAATAAAACTTGTCAGTCTAGATGTAGAGAAAACCATTTCTTTCACTTTATTCCTCTACAGGGCTCCAGTGTATGGTTCAGCCTGCTGCAGTTGCAGTTCACCTTGCTAAATAAGACTTATATTAAATATAATATCAAAGAATTCTCTTCATTAACCTTGTCTTTCAGTATTCCCCATGTGATAGTGATAGAAGAAACCCAGTGGGCGAACTCTGAATCTAAATTCGCTGATGAGAACCTTCTTGAGCTCTTGAGTCAAACCAGCAGCCTTTTCCATGGTATATACCTTGCAACAGACCTTTAAAGATGGCAAGGAACTCAGCTTCCACGACACGACAAAACCAACATAGAAATATTTTTGGATGGTTTTCTTGCCTGATCTCCATTTCTAATAGGAAAAAAGGGGCCTCAACTGGTTTTTAAAATCATGTTTTCAATAGGGGTTATTGTTATGATAACACTTTCCTCCTTATATGTTTTAGGTGTTGCCTTACCCACATAACATGATCTAAGACACATACTATTATCTAATAGTTGTCCTGCACTCCAGAGCTCCATGACATATTGAGTTCTTTATAGCCCTCTGGATCAGCCATAGGGACCTGTCCCTGAGGGTCCCTCTCTTGGATTGGAGCCCTAAAACACCCCCTCTCAGCAGGAAGCAATCAGAATAGTCATGGGTCCCATTCCTGACAGTGGCCAGTGTCAATCTCTGAGAAGGGGGAATGAGGGAGAGTTTGAGGACCTTGGACCCATCAGGAAAGCAGGGACAGGCCCTTTTAAGAAAAGCTGCTTCTTGCTCCCAGGTTTGCTTCTTATTCCCTGAGGACTCTGCAACTGTTACAGCTACTAACAGCTGGAAGACCAGGTGGGATCAATAAGGGAGAAGGGAAGGGAATCAGGAAAGAGGAGGACCCTTGGGTCCTATAAAATATCTGGTCCAGAGCTCCTAGACAGACTCCCAGATTTGGGGCTCCCCACATCCCTATGTTTGTCTGCTCTGATAAAGTTTGTTGTTTACACTTTCCTTGCTCTCCCCCATGGCTGTTGCTCCTCCATTATCTACATCTGCCTGTCACTGTCCTTGCCCAGCACCTTCTACTTTCACTTTCTTCACATTTCAGTCTTCTGCCTTTGCCAGACGTCAAATTCTTTGCCCCACTGAACAAACATGGTAGCTCCTCTAGAGAACAACCCCTTACTCCAAGAGCTCAAGTGTACAGGCATGGGGTTGGAGATAGGAGAGATAAGAGGTCTTAGTCCTTCCAATCAGGAGCTCACTCCTTGGACCAGCCAACCCGCTCATGAGATAGTAGATTTAACTCATTTCTGAAGGCAGAGCCCTTATGCTCTGATCACTCCTTAAAGGTCCGACTGCTCTATACCATCGAATTGGGGATTTGCTTTGGAGGGATATGGCACATCCATAACCTGAATGTTACCAGACTGAGTCCAGCAACATGATTATTGAGCTGGGAACATAAGGTTGTTATGATATTCAAAGATCAATCATTACAGCTTTCCACAGGTAGGACTCATATAACCACCTCCAATATGTAAAGGAACCATTGATAGACTTCCCCACTCTTCTATGAAACTGATTCATTTTGAATCTGATAAAGGACTCAGCCAAGAGCTGGTCACATGCATAATAGCCTTATTCTTTCACTGGAAACAAGGCAAGGACACCTGTGGCCACCAGTGATATTCAGCATTGACTGGAGGCCTGATGTGCAGAATAAAATGACTGCTGGGATGCCTGCTTGCCAGGCTTATCCAGGGACCCCATAGCTCACCATCATGTCTGCCCCTACCCATTTCAAGGCTGCTCTGAATGGGGTTCCCTTGCTCAGTGTTGGTAGTACCACTTTTCCAATTCAGGAAACATTCATCACCTTCTACCTTTTTTCTGTTTCACTGCCCAAGCACAGCCAGGCACAGGCATAAGTGTGGGGACTGGCTTATGCCTCAAGTCCTGTGATGCTTATAGGTTCCTGAGAACCTAAAGTCAAGAGACCCATCGCCACAGTTTTCTCTCACTTCATTCAAGCAGTCATCACTCATTTCAGCTCATGAACCTGAGACAGTAACTCTGACTTATCTAGATGTTTTTTGTGGTATGGAAGCTGGAACCCAGAACTTCATGCATGCTAGGCAAACACTTTATCACTGATCCCAGTGCTTTTTAAATTCAAAGATCAAACACTTAACTACAGATGCTCTTTGACTTACAATGAAGGTGCATCCCAATAAACCCCTTGTTAATTGAAAACACTTTAAGCCAAAAATACATTTATTATGAAGTGATAGACTCAGTAATAGAGACTTGCCTAGAATACATTAAACCGTAGGTCCAATACCACATGGATGTGCGTACACACCCACATACACACACATACACAAACACATAGATATATACACACACACACACACACACACACACACACACACACACACACACACCACTATGCTTCTGCTACACCCAAACTCCTGAGCATCCTAACATAGCAAAACAGCATGCTGGCACATTGTTTGTTCACCTTGTGATCATGGGTGACTGGGAGTTGTCATCTCTGTTGGGGCCCAGCACTAACATGATTATATTGCATGTCACCAACATGCAAAAAGATCAAAATTTGAAGTACAGTCTCTACTGAATGTATATTGCTTTTACCCTGTCATAAAGAAAAAAGTTGAGCTCATCCTCCACAGTTGGAAACCATCTATATTTACCATCTGTGTATATTGTCTATGTTTATCATTTGTGTTTTCCATTCATGTTTATCATCCATGTTCATTGTTTGTAGTAATGTCTATTAATTGTGTTTATCACCTGTGCTGTCATCGTCTATGTTATGTCTGTGTTTCTTCTCTATGTTTACTATTTTTTTTTGGTCTTTTTGAGACAGGGTCTCTCTGTAGCCCCAGCAGGCCTGGAACTCACTATGTAGACCAGGTAGATCAGATCACAGAGATCTGCCTGCCTCTGCCTCCCAAGTGCTGGGACTACAGGTGTGCGCCACCACGCCTGGCATTCTGTGTTTATTTTTGTTTATTACCTGTGTTACTGTCTGTGTTTATGATCTGTGCTATCATCTGTGTTATATGTCTATGTTTATCATCTGTGCTATAATCTGTGTTATGTCTATGTTTATCGTCTGTGTTATTTGTCCATGTTTACCATTTGTTTATAGTCTGTGTTACCATCTGTTTATTGTCTGCATCCATTGCCTGTGTTTATCATCTATATTTGCCATCTGTTTATCATTTGTATTGTGTCTGTGTTATCATTTGTGTTACATCTGTGTTTAGTCTGTGTTCATTGTCTACTTATCATCCATGTTTGTGTTCATTGTCTGTGTGTATCATCCATGTCTGTTTATCACTGTGTTATCATCTGTGCTTGTTGTCTGTCCTATCATCTGTGTTGTCTGTTAATTGTCCATGTTTACCATTTGTTTATAGTCTGTGTTTATTGTCGGTGCTCTTCTGTAACAACCATCCCTTGGCCCCACAGCCAACTGTCTGAATAAGAGAGCAACAAGGATATCAAGAAATAGTGGCTTAGGTTGATAGATGGCTCAGCAGGAAAGGCACTTGCCACCCAGCATGACCTGAGTTTGATCCTCAGAACCCAGGTGGTGGTAGGAGAATACCAACTCCTACAAGTCGTCCTCTGATCTATACAGTCACCATAGCATGTGTGTGTGCACGTGTGCACATACAATCACAGTCTAACTAACTAAAAAGAAAAAGAAACAGTAGGAAGAGATAAACTTCTGCTCCAAACACACTCCTGCCACACTGTTCTATAGTAAGAACTGCTTACCTAAAGCTTAGGGAGGAAGATGGTGAATGGATCAGTCTGGAGAGCTCAGAAATGGGTCTATAAATAACTGGATATTGTGTGTGACAGAGGTGGCATGCAAGGGCTGGGGTTTGGCTCAGTGGTAGAGTATTTTCCTAGCACACATAAGGCTCTGCCTTTGACTCCCTCATAATCATTGCAAAAAATGAAACGGGTGGAATGCAGATCTGTGGCAGAGAACTAAGTGCTCCCCACATGGAGCTGTGACAGATATATAACTGGACTCTTACCTTAATCCACCCACAAAATATGATAGAAGACGAGAAACTGGAATATGAAAGATATCTAGGAAGTAATGTAGTCAAATATCTTCTAGAGCATAGGTTAGGTAAGGAAGTACTTTTTGACAGATGCCCCAAATGTGCTACCTATAAAAGAAGAGACTAGTAAATGTGTTCTATTAAGAGGCATTATTAAAAAAAATCCATAACCAGGGGAAAGATATTTGCAACACACAGACCAACAAGGGATTCTCATATATATATATATATATTTTTGTGTGTGTTTTGTATACATACATATACATACATCACTTAGTATTACTTTTCTGTTGCTGTGATAAAACACCATGACCAAGGCAACTTATAGAAGAAAGAGTTTATTTGGGTTTACAGTTCCAGAAGGATCAGAGTCTGTCATGGCAGGAGGCAGCTACAGCAGAAATTTGAAGGCTCACATCTTCAAGCAGGCATAGAAAGCAGAGAGCAAAACTGGAAAATGGGGCAGGACTGTGAAGTTGCAAAGCCAACCCCCAGTGATGTGTTTCCTCCAGCCAAGGCCACAACCTCTTAAACCACCACTAACAGCATCACCAACTGGGACCAAGTGTTCAAATACTTGGAGCCTATGGGGAACTTTCCTCATTCAAATCACACATATTCCTTTAGGACAATGACAATAATGCTGTCAACCCTAGAGATGGCTAAAAGTTTTGAGCAAGAATTCCACCATACAGAAATGCATATGGACAATAAATATGAAAAAAAAAATCACTTTGATTCTTAAGTAGGATACCATAAAACTCCAATTTAAAGTCTGATGATCTCTAGGGTTTAAGTGAAGATGCAGATGGGAAGTCATCCACTGTTGAACAGAGTGTGTGTTGGTGTAGACATGTTGGAAACCAGTTGGCACTCTGTGTTCATGTGACAAGTATGTCAACATACAGAGTTGTGATCTAGCAATTTCAATCTGAAATATTTACCCAACAGCAACCCTGGCATGTGTGCTAGGATTTACATGTGAGAATGTTCCAACAGAGGTAAGACTTAGCATGAGCAAGGCCTGGGTGTGATCTTGAGCTTAGGGGAAAGTAAAAAAAAAATGCTCATGACCCAAAGATCAATAAAGAGTAAAAATGATGAATAAGTTAACATGAGCATCTATATGATGAATATTATTTAGTAATGAAAATTAACTAACTTTTGATACACATAGCAGTGGATGAATCCCATGGACAAATGAGCAAAAGAAGTCAGCAGAAAGACATCACTGTATGCTTCTGTTCACATAAAATGGAAAACACCAGCCAAACCAAATGCAGTTCCTAGAAATGTATTAAAAGACAGCAAAAGTTACTAAGAAAAGCAATGGAAAGAACCGTCATAAAGTCAGGGTAGTGATTAAGTCTTTCAGGGAAAGGGTGGCTATGGTATGGTAAGTAGTTCCTTTACCTGGTGCTCACGTTATAATTGTCATGTAAATTGTGCATCTGTTAATGGATTTTCTTATGAGTGACATCACAAAAAAAAAAGAACTTCAGCACAATATTCTGTGCCTATTTAAATTCATTTTCCTAAAGACAGCTCTGTACCATGGGAAAATGTTCACACTATGGTAAGAATAAGAAACAAATTATAAAACTATGTACGACATAGTCCTAGTATAGAACAGAACACAGGCATCCACAAGGCTGAGTGGAAAGGCCTCAGGATTCTTTTCTTTCTACATCCTTACTTCCTAATGCCCCACAACAGATGCTGCTTTTGTGGTTATAAACAGGGAATGAAAAAATTCTCTGCTGAAGAGTCTGAAACAATGTTTCTCAAATGATTACTGTCAATCAGGATTCAATGACAGAATGGAACCACTCCAGGTATTTCCAACCTGGAGGCATTTAATGGAGGAGGTTTTGAGGGGTGGGAGTGCCAGAAAAATAAGCACCATGAACCGAACTGAAATTTAGAGATTGTAGGGAGCTGAAAGTCCAAGTTGATGCAAGATCACAGTGTCAAGAGGGCTGGCTTCTTCTGAGGTCAGGCAAGTACCTCTGCCAAGCCTCTCTGGCTTGTACATGGTTGTCTCCCCAGGTCCCTCATATCATCTCCCTTCTGTGTGCTTCTAGGTCCACACCTCCCCCATCTGTTAGGACTATTGGCATGGTATGACCAAAGCCTCACTAAATTACACTTGATGACCCTCTTTAAATAAAGCCACAGTTTGAAGTAGTATGGATTAATATAAGAAACATTAAATATCAGTCTTTTTTGTCAAACACTATAAAACTTTGTTTATGCCAAGGAATTCAAATCTCTTAATTTTTTCCCCACCTTGTAAACTTTTTGTTTATACAAAGGCCCTGCTGCGTTCCTAGAACTTGATGACCCAGAGCATCAGATCCCTCCATCCTTTCCTCCAACCCCTTTCCTTTTTCTTTCATCCCTTTGTACTGATTCTTTTAAAGCTAGCCAGTTGGGAAAGACTCTGAGGTCAGACTCCAGCCAATGGGGAAAAGACATAGTACTCTTGTATTAAGATAAACCATATCAAATGTCCTGCTCAGTGTGCTTGCTTCTCCACTTTGTGTGCTGGGAACCCTTCTGATCAGAAGTAAAGGCTTGCCTTGTTGAAATACTTAATTGAAGTGGTGGTCTCTTTCTTTACAACCTCAAACTTATTTCTGACATTAGAATTCCAATATAGCTATTTAGAAGCCAAGTAGAATTTAACACATAACAGTTTTGTTCAAGGGTTCTGCAGAATGTACATAGAGTGGGTGGGAACTGCAGATAAATGTTGGATACCTTGACAGATGTTGTATTGGGATAGGTCTTCTGGATGCAGGACCCTGAGGGTGACATCTGGGGCCACATGTGGACTCTGAGTTCACAGCACTGCTCTGCTGCAAATATACTTTACTTAAATGTTTATTTTACTTTTATGTGTGTATATATGTCTAAGTGTACATTCATGTGTGTGAGTAGGCATGCATGCCTGTGTGGGTACAGAGGTCAGAAGAGGGAGGGCATCAGATCCCTTAAAGCTAGAGTTATGGATACTTGGGAGATGCTGGGCTTGCCACATGGGTAACTGGCATCTGAACTCCAGTCCTTATGATTGTGCAACAAATGATCTTAACTGAGGAGGCATCTCTTTATCACCCAAAATATCCTTTAAAATCACAACAGGCTGGCAAGATGGTCTAGCTAATAAAGGTGCTTGCTGCCAAGCATGACAGCTTGAATTTGATCCCCAGGACCCACAGGATGAAAGGAGAAAACTGACTCCTTCAAATGTCATCTGATCTCCTGAAATGCCAGTCAGCAAGTACGCACACACACACACACACACACACACACACACACACACACACACACACACACACACACATACAGAGTAAATGTAATTTTAAAAAATTTAAAGTGATCATGTGGACAACAGGATCCAGGAGGCAACATGAAGTCCACCTGTTTTCTCCATGCCAAGACTCTGTGTAGGGTGAAATGGGCCTCTGTCCCTACCCCCTTTTATGATCTCAGGCTGCAGCTAGTTGCTATCTGGCTGGGGCCAATCCTGGGGCCTGGGGCACACTCCCTTATCATCCTAGAGAGAGCTGTTCTGGAGACTTGGAAAATATTTGGAGAGGAAGGAGAGATATTGGGAGAATTTGATCTCTTTATTTCCACCTGCAAATGCCAGGCCTGGAGCTGGGACACATGTCTATCTTCCTCCCACAGATCTACACTGTCCCTAGACAGAGCTTTACTGCATTGGAAATAGCTCTAGACAAGGGTCTGGTTTCACTTCCCCCTGCTGGGACCATCCCCTTGAATGATAAGTGGTCATCTGCAGCCAGAGGTCCAGGAGCAGAGCCACATGGTTCCCAGAGGGGGTTTCTCACTTCTCCCCTGGCAGGTGTTGGCTAGGACTGTACAGATGCCTTTGTCTCTTCTAGAGACCAAGCTTGGATTCCGTCCTGGCCAGGACCCAAAGGCACTGGCTTTTTGCATCCAGCGGAAGAAGTTGTTCTTTGTGCATCTGCAGATGATCCTGTTGAGAAACACCTGAGTCAGTGTGACTCTGGGAGAGCAAGATGGAAGGACAGGAGGCTCATTCTGTGGAGATGGGCTGCTGGAGGGGCTGGAGATGGGTTTGAGATCAGCAGGGCTGTGTTGAGTGAGGCTCTGGAGATGGTCCCCTGTTGTGGATAGTGCCCACCCTGACCCCTTCATTATTTGCTTCTCTCTTCTCCTCCATTTCATCCCCTTAGTCATGTAGACAAGACAACTGTAGTTCTTTCTATTTGCCACTTGAATAACCTTCTATTTGCATCCTGTCACACCCTGGCTTACAATAGCTGCCTATGTCCCAAAGTGGGATTTCTCACACTGTTCTATGCTCAGATTGCCTGTAGCTTGTAAGAGGTGGAAGTTCCTTCTCCACACAGAGCCAGCCATCCGACCATGGAGGGGAAGCCCAAGGACTTGACTCTAATCCACTCCACACAGGGTCCTTTTGCTTGTGTTTACTTGGTAGTTATAGTAAAATATACTTCATATAAAAATGACCGTCTTCACCAGCTTTTAAGGTTACAGTTCAGTGTGCTCACTCCTGTTATGGACTGAATGTCTGTGCTCCCCACAAAGTTTATAAAGTGAAGCTCTAACCCCCAGTGCAAACATATATAGAGGTGGGGTGATTAGGAGATGTTTAGATGAGGTGATCTGACCCCATGATGGATTAATGTTGCCATAGAAGAGAAAGAAAGAACCTGAGGCAGGAGGATTGCTGCAAGTTGGAGGCCAGACTGGCTTATACAGTGAGTGCCAGGCTATCCAGGGTAACACAGCAAGATCCTGCCTTAAAAAATGGTGTCAAGCTGCCTTTCAGACATTTGTGTTTATACTCACAGGTTAGGGCAAATGCTGCTCTCAGCGTTAGTCAGAGAAGCTTCTGTTTGCAGTGGAAAAAAGTCAACGCAGACACACAGCCTGTCAGAATACTGACATACCTGACTGTTGAGTGCTCCTCCCTAAACAGGATCTTATGTCACCCCCTTCCAAGGCTCAGGGAACATTCAGAAGAGGGGGAAGAAAGAATGTAAGAGCTGGAGGATGGGGGAAGATTGCCGTAAAATGTTATCTTTGGACATGACATGACCATGACACTCAGGAACTCATAACACAAGACCTGCATAAGACTGAGCCTGTCAACATTCCAGCATGGCTAGGGTGGGGCACAGGAAGCTACCCCTTCCTGAGAGGCTATTGGCAGTAAATGGTTGCTAGTAGGGTGGTGGTGGTGGTGGTGGTGGTGGTGTCTCTTTCTTCAGTGGTGTAGCCACTGATATGTTGTCCATGACCAATAAGTAATTCCCCATCTGTTACTCATGCAAGCAACTCTAAATTCAGTGGGACAGACAGATCACACATACACACACACACACACACACAGAGAGAGAGAGAGAGAGAGAGAGAGAGAGAGAGAGAGATGAAAATAGGCAGGGGACTTGAGAAGAAGGGGTTCAGCAAGAGTGGGAGGAGGATGAGAAAGGATAATGGGGGTAAAAATGGCCAAAATACATAATATACATGTATGAACTGTCAAAGAATAAAATAGTAAATTAATTTAAAAAAGAAGAGGGACAGGAGGAGAACCAGACAGTATGGTGGCTCATGCCTATAACCCCAGAACCCTGGAGGTTGAAGCAGGAGGACCACTGTCAGGTAGAGGCCATGCTGAGCTACATAATGAGCTAGCCTGGGCTAGAGTGAGACCCTGTATCAAGAAAAACAAAGCAAAACAAAAGAGGAGAGAGCTCTCCTTCTAAGTGCATACACTAAGGAATGGTCAGGTGAGCACACAGCAGGGAGGTGGCCATCTGTCTGAAAGTCAGGATGAGTCCTGTTCAGACCCCGTCTAGATATCCACTCCCTAGTACTGCCACCTAGTCTAACACTTGGCTAGGGCAGCTGGAGCTGCAGCCGACAAACACGATCATCTTGCCGTCATTGACCATCCATCCTCAGGACACCTTTACTTTGAAAAATGGAAACTTGGGGCTTGAGACATTGGTCAGCAGCTAAGAGCACTGGTTGCTCTTGCAGAGGACCAGGGTTTGATTCCCAGCACCCACACAGTGGCTAACAGTTGTCAATAACTCCAGTTCCAGGGGATCTGACGTCTTCTTCTGACCTCCCTGAGCATTGCATGATATGGGTGCAATTACATGCATGCAGGCAATATACTCAGACATGTAAAGCAAATAAAATAAATAAATAAAAATATTTTAAAGAAGAAAATGGAAACTCTGCACCCATCAAATAACTCCTCACCCTCCCTGCCCCAGCCCCTGCAACTAGCATGCTCTTCCATCCCTGACGACCTGCCTGCTCGGGATGCCCAGTATTAGTAGAATCTTTATGACTGGCTTGTGACTCTTGACATGATGTCCTCAAGGCTCACGTTCTAGTGTGAGTCAGACTCCAAATTACTGGATTATACAGTACTTCCATGTTTAACTTTTTGAGGTGAAACTGTATGGCAACTGCTCCATTTTACATTCCTGTCATTGCTCTAAAGGGCTCCGTCTTCTCCATGTCCTAGCCAACATGTGTTCTATCTGGGTGCCTTCCTGTCTCTCCCACCCCTTTTTCTAGCAAACCAGGAGCTCACACTGGTTTGAGCCCTGGCTGGCTTTATATTTGTTTTTCTTGAGAGAAGATCTCACTATATATTGTAGGAACTCATGATCACCCAGCCTCACCTCCCAAGTGCTGGCATTATAGACATGTGCACTTAGGAAGGTTCTTATGTTTAATAATAACAATTCTGTGCCTGTGGGGTGGTGTCTCTGGTGATTTTGATTTGTTTTCTTAATGAGCAGGTGTTAGGTAATCCTGTGCTTACTGGCTGTAAACCATTCCCATATCTTTGGAGAGCTCTCTTCAAGTTCTTTGCCATTCTTGAACTAGGATTTTTTTGATGTTGTTGAACTGTGTCTGTGGGTAATTTGTTGGTATTTTTTTTTTGAGGCAGGGCCTTGATAGACCAAGCCTGGATTGGCCTTGAACATTTGACAACCTTCCAGCTTTAGACACAGGGGATTTGATGGAAGGCAATTTGAAAAGCCATCAGATAAAGAAGGTGAACACTTTGAGGATGTCTGAACCCTATGTGGGGCACCCCTGGCCTTCATCTCAGTTCCGCTGCTTCTGGCATGGGTACTATCCTGTGCCAGCCACTTCTGCTGTCGGCCTTACCTTTTTTTTTGGTATTGATTGATTGATGGATTGGGGGCTTGGGTGTACATGCCACAGCATGCATGTGTGGAGCGGAAGTCAGAGGACAACCTGAAGGAGCCTGTTTTCTCTTTCCACCATGTGGGTTCTAGATATTGAACTCAGGTGGTCAGATGAATTGAACTTGGTGTCAAGTGCCTTTAACTACTGCGCCATCTCACCGGCCCCTTTCTTGGCCCATTTGTATAGCTTGAATAGACTCTGTCTACATAGGAATCACCCTCTCAGTCTCTAGAAAGATTTCTGAGGGACCATGTCCCTCTTGGTGCCTGGAAGACGCAGGACCCAGGCTTCCCATCAGTTGGAATCAGAGGAGTGGGCATGAGGTCTAAGGATGGAAGCCCCTCAGATCTTGGTGCAGCTCTTAGAGAAATGCCTTTGCTTGACTTTGACAAACTGGGATAATATAAGCCCAAGTTATGGTAGTCTGCCATGACAGAAAAGTCCATCTGCAGAAAGAAACGAAAGGTTAACACACAGATGAAGGCAAGTCAAGATAAGCAGAAGAGAAAATGATGACATTGCTTGTGTTCCTGGATCTAGCCATACCTGAAACCGGACAACCTTGGATATTTCAGGAATGTATGTATGTAAGCTAAGAGTCCCTCAGTCTCTCTGTCTCTCTCTTTCTCTCTCTCTCCTTTTATTTTCCTGCCTCCCTCCCTCCATCCTCACTCCTCTCTTGTCTTATACTGGTTTGAATCCGGTTTCTGTCATTCAAAACAGAAAATATTGTGACTAATGCATATCCCCCTTCTTAGCTCTTTTATCCATCCCTCTAGTGGTCATCTTCCTGACCTTCCCTCCCACTCAGCTCAACCAGCCCGCTCTTCTTGTATGTCTGGCCTAAAGAGCTGCTCCCTCTAGGGACCCTCAGAGGGAGGGTGAGGCAACTGCTTTCTACATGTCCTCGTCCTGCCTGCCCCCATGCCCTTGACTATGGCGAGCACCTTGGGTGACAGGTGGTCAAAGAGAACAACTATCTTTTGGTAGCTGACATCAGCCAGTCAGGGGAACAGCCAGCATTCCCTTTCCTGCCGAGACCCCCATCCAGGCTCCCAGGGAAATCTGAGCATCCTCTTCCACCCACACCTTGGGGCAGCTGGGGCAGGAGCCTAGCATGGTGGGAGAAGGTGGGCTCCCCAGAGGCAGGGTGGGAAAAAGCAGATGACCTGGAACAAATGACCTGATGTCCTGGTGGTTTGATGTGGTCTTTTCTTTCGCAGCTGTGTTCTCCCTAGAGGATTTCCACCCCCAGCTCAGGAAGGAGAAGCCGCCTCCAGGTGTCACAGATGGTTGAACAGTCTCCTGGGAGCCACTGGTGGTGGGTGAGTCAGTCCCTAGAGGGTCAGGGGATGCATCTTTGAAGGGAGAAGGTGCCTTGAGCCACACTCTAAGGAGTGGCTCTGCTTTGGACCATGGCCATTCCAACAGACAGTCAGGGGATAGGTGTTAGAGTTTTGCTTGTGGGAACACAAAGTTCTCATGATTCTACAGTCTACATGAGCTGTTAGGTGAGATTGGGGCCTTTACAAAAGGACCATGGAGTGGGTGGAGACTTATTCTCCAAGCTTGACTATATACAATTTGTATGCTTTGTTTTGTTTTAGTCAATGGTATGATTTTACTTTTTAAAAAGCTGATAGCAGGCTGGAGAGATGGCTCAGTGGGTAAGAGTACTTGCCATACAAGCATGAGGACCTAGATTTGGATCCTAGCACCCATGTAAAAATCTAGGTGCAGCTGTACATGTCTGTAGCTCCAGTGCTGTGTAGGGGCAGAGACAGGAGGATTGCTGGGGCTTGCTGGCCACCAGTCTCACTCCAGGTGCAGTCAGAGACTCTGTCTCAAGGGAATAAGACAGGAAGTGGTAGAGCAGGACACCTGGCATACTCCTCTGGCTTCTGTGAGCACACACAGGGACACACACACACACACACACACACACACACACACACACACACACACACACACACACACAGGGACACACACACACACAGAGCTGACAGTGAGAACAATCCCAATTATGAGCCCACCCAGCTATGACCAGCATCACTACCATGTTCACCCCATACAGCTCACTAAGCTGCCCAAGAGCCTTAGTTTGCTCCCAAACTCATTCATGCCAGTGGCAGTTGCCCTAATAGTGACGTCATGTAAGAAAAATATTATTTAAACCAAGGAGATGAGTGTCACGAAAGCTGGGGCTTATTTCTAGATGTGGGAGCTGGGTGCTTTGTAAACATGGGATAAAGGTGGGGGTCATTTCATGAATGTCACTGTCAAATACGACACGGGCAAGATGGCTATAGAAGACTCTGGGAACTTGTTCCCAAAGGTGACTTGCTTTGCATGTGTCTTTAAGGTCTCTCTCCATTTTAAAGGAAAGAAGCTGGAAATCAATAACCATTCGTTGTGGATATTATTTATAACAGAAGAAAAGAGGCCAATGCAGGATCGCTCTGAGCAGCTCCTTCCAACACCAGACTTGCAGTCATTACACTGTGTGTTTCCAGTTTGAAGTACTAAATGATCAGGATGACTTTCTGTCTTGGTATGCTTTCTGCTGCTATAGAATTCTGCACACCTGATGCCTTATACTGACAGACATTGATATGGCTCATAGATCCTGAAGCTGGGAAGTCCAAGATCAAGGGGCCATCAAGGAAGGGCCTTTGTGCCAAGTAATCCCAGAGTGGAAGAACGAGGACGAAACAGAGAGTGTCAGTGAGCAGGAGAGCCCAACACACAGACTCACATCTGTCTGGTGTGTGTGTGTGTGTGTGTGTGTGTGTGTGTGTGGTGGTGTGTGTGTGAGAAAGAGAGAGAGAGAGAGAGAGAGAGAGAGAGAGAGAGAGGAGGAGGAGGAGGACTTCAGATGTGCTGCTTGTATCACTCTTCCTCATTCCTTCGAGACCGGTCTCTCACTCAGCCTGGAGCTAGGCTGATAGCCAGCAAGCCAGTCATCCTCTGTCTCCTCCCTCCTCTGTGCTGGGTTTACAGGCAGGCACATAGCACACTCAACTTTTTATGTGGGTGCTAGGATCTGTATTCAGTCCACATGCTTGCATAGCAAGCACACTTACACACTGAGCCATCTTTCCAGCCCATCACTTGTGTTTTTAAGAGCTACACAGGACACGATGGAATGGACCGCCCTGTGTTTATTCTTCCTATGCTAACTTCTTTCCTTCTTCCTTTCCTTGTTTCCTGTCTGACTCTCACCTCCTCCTCCTCCTCTTCCCTCTCCTTCCTTCATTTCCTTTCTTCCTCTCAGGCCCTTCTTCCTCTTTGCTCTTTCTCTCTCTTGTCCCCTTTCCTTCCATTGAAGGTCATTTTCAGGGTGAGCTTAGGTGGATAGCCTTAACTATTACTTTTAATTATTTCATCGTTACATGATCAGAAATGGGGTGTCTAAGTAAGGTGGATATTATTACGACATTTTTAAAGGGAGTTGGCAGGTTCTTATTTTCAAAGTTTCTGAGTGCTAAATTGAAGAACCCAAAATAAATTTCTTATACTGCTTTAAGATAGAGCGGGGCAGCACAAGTCGCCAGAATGTCTCTTCAGCTCTTGGAAGTTTCCAGTGTCAGTGTTTCTGGAAGGTTCTAATCAGCAGCTCTATTTTTGTGGGCGTCTGGCTCAGGCAGGAAGGCTCTGTGGCTGGCTGGGTGGCTGATAAGGTTATCTAGGGACTGCTTCTGGCAGTTTAAGTGCCTGTTGTGCAGCTTGGGGGTGAGGAAGTCATAGGGCTGGGGGGACTTTGCTGGCTCTGAGCTCACCCTTCTGTGAGGGAGGAAATGTACTGAAGGTTATTACCCATGGTCCAGAGACCATGTATCCCCACTGTCCCCAGGTCCTTGCTTTGGCCTCTGGGATTCACACCAGGCTGACTGTTGCTAGGCCTAGGGTATGGTATCCTGATGTGGTGAGCACCTGTGTATAGTCCAGCCAGACCAGCCAGGGGCTAGTGCAGAAAGGAGAGCTTGACCTAGTTGGGACAGAGAGGAACCAAGAAAAAGACTGCAGTGGGGTCAAAGTCTAGTGGATAGGCAGGACAGGCGCCCTACCCACTGCACACTTCCCGTGGGCTCTGGGCCTTCCAGGCAGACAGGGTCCAGGGCTCAGGGACAATGTCCCCACAATAGCTGGACCACAGACCCATGTGTGGCATCTGGCAGAGGTGGTCAACCCTATGGAGGCTGGCCACCACCCAAACGAAGTCCACAACTTCAGTGTAGCCTGCCCAAGATCTGACTGGGGGCAGCTTCATTTCCCCTGGGGAGCAGGGTGAGAGGCTATGTGGGGAGAGGAACTTAGAAGAGCCTGTGTCTGATCCCTCGGAATAAAGAACAAAGAGACAAAAGGGAAACCACTTCCTGAGAGGACAGGGCTTGGGGTGTGACACTAGCTCTCTGCCTTCTGCACCAGGTTTGGGACTTCTCATGTTGGCGGATTCAGGACACTTTCCCAGGCCTGAAGCCCCCTGAAGTTTTACACAAACATCAATAATACCAAGATAAAATAACAATAGCTAATCCTCAGCCTGAACTATGTGGTAGAGGTTACTCTCATCAGTCCCATTTTACAAAGGGGGAAATCAAAGCACAGAGAGGTTAAGAAGCAGCCCCAGGTCATACAGTCATTGAGACCTGAGAATCAAGCTATGGCCATCTGGCTCCAGGTCACACTGCAGGGCCTCTCAGCGCTGTAAAGTGATGGATACACACATAGGCCACTTAAGGGAACTCATGGGTGTCAGAGAGGCAGTTGGAGGTAGAGCAGAGGCTCCAGAGTCAGTAGACCTGGGTTGCACCCCAGCCAGATGGCTTTGGACAGCTGTTCTAGGTCTGTTAGCTTTGGTTGTTGTGTCTGTAAAACAGAAGCATAAACCCCAAGGGAGGCTGAGGACTAGTGAGGGCCAATCATATTCATAAACAAGAGTGGCCAGTGGCTTCTCTGGCCACCCGCAATACACAGGAAGTGTGACTTCCCCTCTCAAGTCATCCCTCCCTCAAGCCCTCAGAAAGTCCTGTATGTATCCTGTCTCGGATATGGAGAGAGCATCTGCACACAGTCATGATTCTATGTCTCCTTCCCTCTGAGGCTCATGGAAGATGGAGAAGGATGCAGCAGTACGAGGACGATGCTTTCCTAGGCCCCTTCCACCCATGTGGGGTGCCGCGGTTGAGCTGCCTGAGTCTCTGTTCCTTTAAAAAGATTTTTTTTTATTATTCTTATTTTATGTGTATGAGTGTATTGCTTGCATGTATGTAAGTGCACCTGTGTCATGCAGTGCCTGAAGAAGTCAGAAGAGGATGTTGAATTCTTCTGGAACTGAAATTATGGACTGTTGTAAGCCACAATGTGGAAGCTGGGAATTGAACCCAGGTCCTCTGCAAGAGCAGTCAGTGCTCTTAACCAGTGAGCTAGCTCGCCAGCCCCAAGGCTCTGTTCTTTGTTCTATGATGTCAGATGGCCATGGAGTCATGTCCTGACTGGGTACAGCAGGTCCTCACTTGTTAGATTTAGGAGAGCAGATAAAGGAAGGAGTTTGGAGTTTAGAAATAAGAGTCAGCGCCAGACCTGCGACAGGCAAGGAATGTGTTCCTTTATTCAGAGAACACAGCAAAGGGAAATCAGGCTTGCATCGAAGGGAGGGGCAGTTTCCACTTTTATAGGAATTCTGCTGTACACAGCTGTAGGAGTTTGCTCGGTGCTTGGATCTGGTGTCCTTGATTGAGAGTCTTCCTTCCAAGATTCTTTTCTCAGGCAGGTGAGCTATCTTAGGGTGCTAATGGAGACATGTTGGCTCCATAAACAGTCTCCCTTAGTCCAGGGAGTGACTAGTTGATAAGGCTTTTGAGGAACGCCAGACTGCCAATTTAGGGCCAGTTAGCCACTTTAAGGGATTTATGGCTTTCCCTAATTAGGCTTGTGGCTCTTCTGCAATTCACACATTCTATCACATTCTATCACCACTCACCTGCAGAAAAAGTCTGGAACAACAGATGGCCCAGGGCCTATCCACATAGTTGTTTCTTCCTGTACACACACCCCTATAATAAAGTTTAATTTATAAGTTAGCAGGTAGAGATGAATAATAGTAATCACTAATAAAATATAATAGTTATAACAATATGCTGTAATGGAAGTTGTTTGCAAAAAAATTCCAAAAGCTATTTTAGGATTTTCCATTTAATATTTTTGAGCTGGAATTGACCAGGGGTTACATGGATGGAACACCTATACTCAGTTTCTCCTGGGGACTTACCTCTGAATTCCAGAGGGCTGCTTGGGGACCTACCATCTTCATGGCATCCCTATTCCATGGGAACCCTAGCCTGCATGGCCAAAGCAATAGTACCATATTTATTAACATCATACATATTTAATGCTGGCTTAGATTTCAGTTTTATATTTGATTCTTTGCATTGTGACTCTCAATGATATTTTTCCTCTTTTCTTCAAATAATAGGTAGTCTAGAATTTGCTTGGCAAAGACCTCTGTCTCCCCCAGCTACACTGTTCAGGTAAAGGGATTTGGGGCCAGTAAGATGACTTGACAAGTAAAGATGCTTATCATTAAGCTCCATGATCTGAGTTTGATCCCTGGTGCCTACGTGTTAGAAGGAGAGAACTGACTATCACAAGTTGTCCTCTGGCCCCCACATTACTATGGTATGCATAAGCCTATCTGCTAGCTCCCCTACCCCACTAAATAAATAAAAATATAATGGAATTTTTACATTCATTATTTTTATTTTATATATATGAGTGTATTGCTTGCATGTATGTAAGTGAACCTGTGTTATGCAATGCTCATGGAGGTCAGAAGGCATTGGATCCCCTGGAACTGGAGTAATGGATGGCTGTTCGTTGCTGTGTGAGTGCTGGGAACCTAACATGTGTCCTCTGCAAGAGCAGTCAGTGCTCTTAACTGATGAGCTATTTCTGCTCTGGAATTAAAAAAAATATATTTTATTCATTATTCTTATTTTATGGTTATGAATATAGTGGCTGAATGTGTGGTAAGTATGCCTGTGCGCAGTGCCCACAGAAGTCAGAAGAGCATGTCAGATGCCCTGGAATTGGAGGTAAAGACAGTTGTTAGCCGCCATGTGGGTGCTGGGAATCAAACCAGGGTCCTCTGCAAAAGCAGCCGGTATTCTTAACCACTGAGTCAATTCTCCAGCTCCTGGAATTTTTTTTAAGATAAAGGAATTTCCTGCCTTTCTCTGTCCCCATCCCTTTCTATTCTCATGGGGCCATATGCCCCTTTCTCAACACTCCCCACCTTGGCTCCTTAGGGAAAACTGACTTTCCTGGTAAGCTCACTCCCCTATGCCCCAGCATTTCATACCTCTCCTCTCCTTCCTAACTTTGCTCATCTTGCTGGCTCCCTCATGCTGGCTGACATCATCCCTCCACACCACATAGTGGAAAGATGGCTGCTCCATCACCAGCATCACATCTCCTTTCCTGGCAGGAAGAGAGAAAGGCAGAGAAACAAAGGCGGTCTTTTTTTCCAGTAAAGCACTGACCTTTCATTTAGTCTACCACAGGCTGCTTCTCCTAGCATTGCCTTGGTTCCTTCTGGAACTGCCTGGCATCTGGTCCTCCTTTCTGGATCTTTCCTGTCATTACTCCACCTCTACAGCCCTGATGAATGTGTGGTCTGCATTTCATCAGGCAGCAGGTAACAGCTTGGCCAAATGCTTTGCTGCTGTCTAGCAGGGGTGACCGACATTTTATCCTTTAATGATGAGGTCCTCAGCCTTCTCTCTGCTATCAGCTGCCAGATTCTGGTTCAGTTGAGAGAGCATTCAGTTGTTAGCACATTACTGGAAGAAAGAGTTGCAATGGAGCTCCATGGTAAAGCCCTTGCCTACCATGTGCAAAGCCATGGGATAGTTCCCCAAGAACCTTGGAAACTGTCCTAGTTTGTTTCTCCATTTCTGTGACAAAACACTCTGACCACTACCAACTTGGGGAGGAAAGGGTTTAGTTTATATATCCCTAGTCACAGTTCATCCAGGAGCTCAAGGTAGGAACTCAGGGCAGGAACCTGGAGGCAGGAGCTAGAGCACAGGCCATGGAGATAAGCTGCTTACTGGCTTGCTCCCCTGGCCCCTGCTCAGCCTGCTTTCTTAGGCAACACAGGCCCTCCTTCACAGGGGTGGCGCCACCCACAGTGGGCTGGGCCCTCCCACATCACTCATCAATCTAGAAGATGTCCCATGGACATGTCCACAGGCCAGTCCAATGAAAGCAATTTCCCAATTGAGGCTCCCTCAACCCAGGTGAGTCAAGTTGACACTAAAGCTATCCAGCACAGATGGTTATAATAGAGTCAGAAATC
>NW_008352485.1:1504414-1583062 GCF_000622305.1 Nannospalax galili | reverse complement strand
CGCTCACTGTAGTCTTATTCAGAACTGGCATCTCATTAGGTCACATGCTTTTACTGTGGATGCAAAGGAAGTTTGGAAGAAAGTTTTCAAGTTTGACTCCAGGGATGAATGACTCTCAAGGTGAGAGACGCTCCAATAGAGCTAGGATGTCCCAAAGTTTGCTCTCTCTAGGTACAAATCATGCATGGGCAAGGGGATGCTCTTCTGGTGCTAGCAGCCTGGGCCCTACAGTGCCCCAGGCCTAGGGGCTTGGCTGGAGACCCACAATCCTATATTCCCAACCCCAAGATCTAGGGACCTATTGCTCCTGATTTCAGAAGCAAGTCTCAGGGATCTAGGTAATCAGGTTGGAAATGTGCTCCTCTGAGCTTTAACCACCAGCGCCCCAGCACTTAACAGCCATTGCAGCCCTCAGTTTCTAGCAATGGTGGGCAGCAAAGGCAGGTGATGCCAGCTAGTATTACAGCTCCTGAAGGAGCCTTGGGTGCTGGGCCCTCCGCTCCTACAGCAGTTAGTGTGACAGCTGTCAGGCTGTGGGTGTTGGGACCTTTGACCCTTAAGACTTGGCAGCTCCCTAGAACTCTCACAGTAACCTGGGTCCATAATTTCTGGTCTTAGCTCTTCACGGCTTTTGTTGACTCTGCTCTTCACCTCCACTCACCCTCTAGGACACTTCCTCTCCCTCTTGCTGCTGTTGCTGTGCTGCAGTCACCCTCAGCACATCTTCTACTCCATGTGCTTCCATCAAGCCTACTATCTCCTCATGTTACCAGCTCAGCCTGCTCTACTGAAAGGTCAAAAGTGGTAAGGAAGGATCACTGGTTGACTTGAAAAGGGAGCCAAGCAGCCTGCTTATATAACCAGAAAGGGAGTATGGCAAGAGTGTTCACACACAGCACAGTAACCCTTCATATCAATGAGGGAATGTGTTTGCACCATTCTCAGGCCTTCTGCTGGACCATCTGGGACAGTGCTTCCCTCTATGGCCTTGGTGAAAATGGCAGCTAGAATCAAGTAAGGCTTCTAATGGTCAAGGGAGGGCTGCTTGAAGCAGCTGTCGATGGGATGGTGCTTTCTAGAGTTGCACTTGTGTGTCAGCAGCAAGTAGCTGTGGATGGAATAGCGCCTCTGCAAGACATCCAAGGAGTATTCCAAGCAGTTGGACTGGCATAGGGCAATCTTGATGGCTGCTTGGCTGTTGGTTCTGCATGGGAGGCAGTCACTGTAGTCTTATTCAGAACTGGCATCTCATTAGGTCACATGCTTTTACTGTGGATGCAAAGGAAGTTTGGAAGAAAGTTTTCAAGTTTGACTCCAGGGATGAATGACTCTCAAGGTGAGAGACGCTCCAATAGAGCTAGGATGTCCCAAAGTTTGCTCTCTCTAGGTACAAATCATGCATGGGCAAGGGGATGCTCTTCTGGTGCTAGCAGCCTGGGCCCTACAGTGCCCCAGGCCTAGGGGCTTGGCTGGAGACCCACAATCCTATATTCCCAACCCCAAGATCTAGGGACCTATTGCTCCTGATTTCAGAAGCAAGTCTCAGGGATCTAGGTAATCAGGTTGGAAATGTGCTCCTCTGAGCTTTAACCACCAGCGCCCCAGCACTTAACAGCCATTGCAGCCCTCAGTTTCTAGCAATGGTGGGCAGCAAAGGCAGGTGATGCCAGCTAGTATTACAGCTCCTGAAGGAGCCTTGGGTGCTGGGCCCTCCGCTCCTACAGCAGTTAGTGTGACAGCTGTCAGGCTGTGGGTGTTGGGACCTTTGACCCTTAAGACTTGGCAGCTCCCTAGAACTCTCACAGTAACCTGGGTCCATAATTTCTGGTCTTAGCTCTTCACGGCTTTTGTTGACTCTGCTCTTCACCTCCACTCACCCTCTAGGACACTTCCTCTCCCTCTTGCTGCTGTTGCTGTGCTGCAGTCACCCTCAGCACATCTTCTACTCCATGTGCTTCCATCAAGCCTACTATCTCCTCATGTTACCAGCTCAGCCTGCTCTACTGAAAGGTCAAAAGTGGTAAGGAAGGATCACTGGTTGACTTGAAAAGGGAGCCAAGCAGCCTGCTTATATAACCAGAAAGGGAGTATGGCAAGAGTGTTCACACGCAGCACAGTAACCCTTCATATCAATGAGGGAATGTGTTTGCACCATTCTCAGGCCTTCTGCTGGACCATCTGGGACAGTGCTTCCCTCTATGGCCTTGGTGAAAATGGCAGCTAGAATCAAGTAAGGCTTCTAATGGTCGAGGGAGGGCTGCTTGAAGCAGCTGTCGATGGGATGGTGCTTTCTAGAGTTGTGTGTCAGCAGCAAGTAGCTGTGGATGGAATAGCGCCTCTGCAAGACATCCAAGGAGTATTCCAAGCAGTTGGACTGGCATAGGGCAATCTTGATGGCTGCTTGGCTGTTGGTTCTGCATGGGAGGCAGCTAGAATACCAGAGAAGGGTCTAACAGGGGTCAATAAGGGAAGTCAAATTGTTTTGGCCCCAACATCTTAGCTTATTTACAGGAAAAATAAGCATTGACAAAGCACAAAGTCCTCTAACAGCATAGAACAATACTACTTAACCAAATCCCCTTAGGGGGGAGTTGGGCCATTTTGTCTTTCTCAATCATATGGGGCATCCAGAAAATATGGCAGTTACCCCACATGCTGTTCCTGCTTCCACTTCTCCTTCACAATCATCTTAATCCTGTCTAGCTTCTGTCCCACAGATACAGAGGAGCTGCTCTTGTCAGTCACCGGTAACCTCTGCCCTGCTGACCTTTTGGCACTGAAACTCTGCCCTGATCTACATTGCTGCTCTCATTTTCTTTCTCCTCCTGTTCCTCCAGTCATATCCTATCTTTTTAACTTGCTCTTCTTCTTCCCACGGTTGTACGGCAAGCACATTAGCAGCTGAGCTGTCAGCCTTAATTTCAATGGCAACTATCAAAGAGACCTGATGCTCCTAGTCTTTTATTTTCCTCATAACATTCACACATTTCCTTGGTTTATAACCACTGTAGTTGCCTGTTTCCTTATCTACTCCCCAACTTCCATACCAGGGCCATGCTGTCTTGTTCGTTGACTGGCAGTAGGAAGAACAAACACTCCATATAGTACTGTTTGGATGATTAACAGTCTGTACTACAAATGGAGTTCAGCACCTGGTGCTCCAAAGTCTATATCAACTTATTTGTCCTGAATGTTTGAACAGATGTTTCCTGTAGGATGTATTTTTATAGGAAAGAAATGGCTGTGCAAACCCCATGGCCCACTCAGCTCTCAAGCTACGCTTACAGTTAATTGATCTGGTCTTAAACTTTTAAATAACCAGCTGTGAAATGCAACCAACCAGTTTTGCCCTCAGGTGTGCTCAAGCCCTGCCTACCACTCACGTGAATTGATACTCTATGGCAGATCACAGACTTATAAAAGGTGGCTCCCTGGAGGTCTCAGACCTTCTGGCTGTCTGGAATGCTTATATGTGTCACAAAGACTCTCCAAAGAGCTTGTAAAGTGTGTGTGTGTGTGTGTGTGTGTGTAGCAGATCCCCCAAGCAGGTCAAAAGTGGCTTGATTTTACACTGTGTTGCCCTTTCCCTTATTACAAGCTAGAGCCTGTGTGCAAGACAATTTTGTTTAGGCTTGTCAAGCTATAGACATGATCTTGTGTACCTCAAATGCTAGATTATATCTTCGGAAGGTGGAAAGGAACACTTCTTACATTGCAACTCTCTGAGTAATAGTTATTAGGTACTTGCTGTATGTCTGCCCCCCCACCCCAAGTAGTTTACATCCTCACCAACCTTGATTCAACCCTGCAAGTGAGTCTGTCAGTGTTTTGTACATGAGGCCCCTACATCTGGGCCTGCGACCAAGTTCCTAACCCCTGACAACACCCTTCCAACTCCTCTCAAGTCAAGCTCAAGCTGGAGGACCTTCGCCAGTCTCTTTTGCAGGTGAGCTCAAGTCTTGGGGATTCCTGGGTTTGCTCTTATTGTGGGGTAAGACTTGATAACCTGAGAACTGGGGCTCCAGGTCATGTAGGTGAGACCCTGGCCTGGGCCACACACTGCCAGAATGATCTGGTCAGAGCAGTCCTGGGAGATTTCTGGGTCTCCAACGAGCCTCCCTCTTGCAGGTCTGGGATAGACTCAGCATTTGGATTCACAGTTGTGATGGTTGATCATGATTATCAATTTAACTGGATTAAGGAATTGTCAAAGACTGTTGAAAAACTCCTCTGGGTGTCTATGGGATATTTCTAGAGAAGATTTACATATGGAACAGATTTTTGGTTCTGTTGTTATAGAGAACCCTCAGCCTAAACACAGCTGGGGAAATACACTCTTAGAGGAAGAGGGAGGATGCTCAGCACTTACAAGCGCTTACCATTTACTGTGTCTCCATGGACCTTCAAGGCTTATCTGCCAGAATACTTATATCACTATACTGACTATTATTATTGTTTTGCTAATTATTTTCATACTGAGGTGAGAGAGTGTGGCTCATTTGTTTTTGTACGCACAGCGTCTGGGAGGCAGAAAGGCAGAGGTACCAAGTAGATGGAGGAAAAGGTGGATGAATGTATAGTGGGTGGATGGAAGAGTGGATAGATAGATGTGTAAAAGAATGGATGGATAGGTGGACAAATGGATATATAGGTATATGGATAGGTAGGTGGGTAGATAGGTGCTTGGATATATGGATAGATGGATGATAGGTGGGCAAATAGATAAGAGGACAGGTAAATGAAGCATGGGTGCATAGATTGACAGGCAGGTGGATAGATAAGCAGGTGATTGGATGGATAAATGAACATATGAGTGGATGGGTAAATGAATGAATAGATGGGTGGATGGAGAGGCTGGGTAGATGGAAAGACAGGTGAACTGGTACACGGTTAGATGGATAGATATATGGATGCATAGGTGGCAAATGGATTGTATTATGAGACTTTTTCTGGGGAGACATGAATAGACACCTATTTACTCAATCATAGTACTCCCAGGAATTTACAGCTGTGGCAGAATTTTGCACCTTGTGTGGGTTGATTTCCCATTCTTATTCTTTTAAGTGCACCTATCTTTCAGATGCTTTCCTAAATCTGTAAACCACTCAGAGGTTGTTAGCATTATGCTGTATATGAAATTAAATATTTCCACGGAGAGTGAGCAGGATAAGAAAGCAAGATTCTAGGCCACATCCCATGCCAAATAGTGGTGACAGTTACTGTGATGGTAACTGTGCTTGAATCCTCTAAAGGCTCACT
Organism: Nannospalax galili; assembly: GCF_000622305.1. Lineage (NCBI taxonomy): Eukaryota > Metazoa > Chordata > Mammalia > Rodentia > Spalacidae > Nannospalax > Nannospalax galili. Next base: position 1,577,803 of record NW_008352485.1, on the reverse strand, counting down.
ACTTATCATTTTAAGTGAATACAAATTGGTCTTGGGATCCAGCAGCTAAGAGAATACTGAAAGAACATTAGCAAGGTCAATACAGCATGAAAAGTCCCATCACTTGTATCAGCGGCTCAGTCAAAAGAGCAATGTTTGTCACAGAGGCATGGGGGTGGGGTGGTGGTGGGGAATGCTATCTCATTTAGCTCTCTATAATCCATAGTCATTCTCCAGTAGCTGTCTGGCTTCACAGGTCATACTGAGCTGTTGAAAGGGCTTTGAGCTGGATGAATAATCTCTGCTGTATCTAACTCCTTCATGGTTTCTGTGATTTCACCCAGGGACAGTCTGACATTGATGTTCATGGCCCTGTTAGGGTTAGGGATTTTTACAGGTTCCCTTCTTGCCAAACCAAACATGACTACATTTACAGTTTACAGTCCAGGTGAAACTCTCCAAAGGTAGTAGTCAAGGAGTGCCCCATTAGTACATCTGTCTCTGAGATGTTCTCTTGCAGTGTAGAAAACCATGCAGTTTATTCTTGGGGGAGGAATAATTGCTCATTCTAGGAGAATCTTAGTCTTTTTTTTTTTTTTTAGTCTTTTTTTTTAACCTGCTGTGTTGGTTAGTTTTTGTCAACTTGACAGAAACTGGAATCATCTGGGAAGAGTAAACCTCATTCAAGAAATTTCCTTTACCAGACTGGCCTGTGGGCATACCTGTAGAGCATTTTCTTGATTACTAATTGTGGGAGGTGCTACCTTGGGTGGCTGAGCCTTGGTCCTATAAGAAAAGTAGCTGAGCAAGCCAGAGAAAGCAAGCCAGGAAGGAGAATTCCTCTTCTGTGGCCTCTTCTTAAGTTCCTGCCTCTAGGCTCCTCCCTCAGTGAACTATAACCTATGACTTAAAATCACCTTTTCTTCCCCAAGTTGTTTTTGGTCAGGGTGCTTACAGAAAAGTAAGCTAGAACACCTGTGTAGTTCTAGTCCTACATACATCTATTGCTGCCCATTTTCCCTGGTGTAATGGCAGTTGCCATGAGTTAAGGTACACTCATCCTCAGTATCTATTAAAACCTAAAAATGTTTTCACGTTCGGCTGGACAATCTTGTATTACACCATAAAAACAATGCTAAGCATTAGATCTTGAAAAATATGTTCTGATCAGCTTTCTGAAATTAAATACATAACCACATCTGTAAGAATTTTAGTGAACAAAAAAGTTAAACACAAACTTTCATATACAAATTACTGTAACACTGACAGCCTCAGTGCCAAATCTTAATCATTCTTCACAGATTTCAGTAGGACCAGAATGGGGAAAGTCTAAGTACTTTGCACATTAGTAAGGGACCAATAAATCCTCAGTTCAGCATGGGTTTCTGGTTGGTATGAATAGCCCTCAAACATAGATAACCTGTCAGAGCAGCTGAGGTGGACGCCACCTTCCTCCATAGCGGGGGTTGGGTATGCAGCAGGAACCACAGGCACTACTCTGCCTTCCACTCCTCCTTTCAACTACAGGTCAGGCTTTAAAGTCTTTCCAAAGACTCACAAGCACAGCATTTAGCTGTACAATATTTTGGGAAATCCGTCTCAACACAAATCTTGCCACATTTGCTTTTGAGTAACCTGGATAGAATCTATCATCTGCTTTTTTCTTTAAAATCTTCTGAGTGCCTTAGCACCTTGCTAACTTGATTTATATGTTAGTTTGTCATTTAGATCTACCAAAGCCTCTCCTACCTCATAAATCACACATCCTACTATGGGGCTCAGTAAGGCATTAAAGCCCTATACTAGTTCTAAGGCCCTTGCTGAACTCTTTTCTTGAGTCTTTCATGAACTTAGTCTTATCCAACTGAACCTGGCATCAAACACTGCGTGCATCTCTCATGCCCTCTTCTCTCAATGATGCCTGTATTTTCTCTATTGTCTTCTAGTCCCCAGTGTTCATAGGGATCTCAGCCAGCAATAACCAACAGTCACTCATAGCTCATATTAACTAGTCCATCAGGGAATGAGTTCCCTCATATTGCCTCAGATGATGCAATCTTTTTCTTATGAATGGATGGTTAGTTATAATTTATTTCTCTGCCTCCATAGCATTCAGCCTGATCCCATCTGTCCACATGACTCATAGCCCCATGAGCCAGGCTGTGAGATGCTTTCATGGATTATTTAAAGTTTCCCAATTCAAGCATCTCTGATGTCTTCCCTGATCATAGTTTCTCACACTGGGCCATTGTTAAGGGCCCCATTTGCATGACTAGATGCTGAATCATGGATTTCATCTTCTGTTGTATTCCAGATCAGATCTCGGAAGAGTACCTTCTATCACTTTTGCCATTTTTCCCTCCATCCAGCTTTTCCAAAGGTTTCCAAGTCTTTGGATCTGAGGAAGGGCTCTTGAGCATAGATATGGTTTGTACTCTCTTTCCCTTGTATCCTGCCAGCTGAGGAAATGGCAGGCCAACACCTCCATTTCATTTCCCTCTCCTACCTTTTGTTTTTTAACTTTCCACACCAAATCAGAGACTAAAGCAGCAGGCAGCATCCACATGTCTTTCATTTCTGTTGTGATTCCTCGCTTCTTCAGGCAAGCTCTTTCTGAGCAGACAGGTTAGCCTCAGCTGTATATCTTGTTTACAATAAAGGCCATGCAACTGATGTCACAGCCTTCTTAGAAGCCCATCCCATATGACTACACTCTATTCTATCAGCATTTGGGGGACATCCTTATACTCACATGGCAGATCTCATTCATCAAGGAGGCATGCCAACCCATACCAAGCAGAAGAAGATGACCACCCTAGAATTCTCCCCAAGGACCATGGATTCTCAGATGGCTTGACTGGGTTGCATGTCTTCTCATCTATCACAAGGAAACATGCAAGAAGGCATAGCATCCCATACTGCATGGGGAAAAGTAGCTTTATTGAGATTGCCCATGCAGATGCTCCACCCTGACACAGATCAGCCTCAGTTGCATGTCTCAGCACCCACCACAGGGACCATATAAAAACTTGTAACTCATCTTTACTTCTGTTGGCCCACATTTTGGTGCCAATTTTGCTGTTATTTGTCCTGGGGAGACATGAAAAAACATCTGTTTACCCAAGATAGAGTACCAATGATGAACCAAAGAAATGATTCTACTCAAGTCCATTCTAGTGAACCAGTGAATTTATTGGAGTTACTTACAGAAGCATGGAAGATTCAAAGGCAGCTGCATCACTGAAATACCCAACCTAGCACGAGTGACAGATCATGAAAACTACATCCCTAAGCTCCCTTACAACTGGCAGCTCAGCCTATCAAATAGTGTCTTACCAGCAACTGTTACTACTTATATAACTTGAGAAGGGGACTTGTGAATCTTGTGAGGTTCAGGAGCTTCCCAACCCTTGAAATTTTTATTTACTTCTTGAGTATTGTAAATTTCACTTATTTTCTGAGACCTATGAGTCTATTTCTCCTTTCTCTGTCAGGGAATATTCCATTTTAGAAGAAATAGCTACACAAGTGGGGATGGGTAGGTGAATAGATGGTTGAATAGGTAAATGAATAGGTAAATCGATAGATGGATGAGTGAGTTAATGTGTACATAGATAGTGGCTCCAGTCTCCTCCTACTGCCATGCCTCCACTGCCATTATGAACTCTTACCCCTTTGGAACAATAAGCCAAATAAACTCTTCTTGTATAAGTTCCCTTGGTCATGGTGTCTTGTTACAACAGAAAAGTAACTAATATACCTCTAGAGGCCCACAGTAGTTCAATCCTCCTCATCCTAAATTCCCTGACCATTATGTTGGTTTCTCTTCCCACAATGAGATGTAGTATTTGGCTAGCATTTAGGTCCCAGGGTCAGTCAGTGTCCATCCTATCCATTAGTAGAGATGGGGCCAGGGCATGGCTCTGGCAACTGGAAGCATGGGCCATGGTGATGAGAGAAGTGGTAGTGCTGGGTAAGACCTACCGCCATGGATTGCTCTGCAGGAACCTTTGGACTCTGGTTTCTTATGTCTTCTGGGACAGTGCTGCCAGTAGAACTTTCTGCAATGAAATGTTCTGTGTCTGTCCTGTTCAATATGGTAGCCATTTGCTGCATGTAGCTGTTGACTCTTTGAATCTATGGCTAGTGTGATTGAAAACAATTTAACTTTATACTTCAACAGTACATATGGGGAGTGGCTGCCATATTGGGCCACATTTCCATGTGGGCTGGACTAGTTCTTGTTTGCAAAATATGGCAGGGAGGCATGATGGCACTAAGTGGCTGGAGCAGGAGCAGCAAACAGAGTACTCACATCTTCAAGCAGGCATAGGAAGCAAGAGAATGATTGGAGATCTGGCAAGGCTTAAGAACTCTCTAAGCCCACCCCCAGTGATGTGCTTCCTCCAGTATGGCCACATCTTCTAAGATCTCCCAAAACAATGCCACCAACTGGGGACAAAATGACCCAATACTTGGAGTATATGGGGGACATTCTCATTCAAACCATCACATTCCACTCCCTGGCCCCCATAGGCTAATGACCATATAAAATTCAAAATACAGGCTGTAGAGATGGCTCAGCGGTTAAGAACACTGTTCTTGCAGAAGACCTGGGTTTGAATCCCAGCACCCACATGGCAGCTAACAGCTGTCCAGTTCCAGGGGATCTGACAGCCTCTTCTGTCCTCTGAGGGCATTGCATGACACGGGTGCACTTACCTACATGCAGGCATAACACTCATACACATAAAATTTTTTAGAAATTAATTTTAAAAAATACAAAATACAGTGGAATGGAATACACATTCCCATTCCAAAAGGGAGGAATAAAGGCATAATGAGGAAATACCAGACCAAAACAAGACCGAAAACCAGCAAGGCAAGAACCAAATCCAGTAACTCCATGTCTGACTTCTGGGACTTTACTTCCAAAAGGCTTATGTGACTCAGCCTCTCCAGCTTTACTGTGTACAACAGACATCTCTCTCTTGGGCTGATACCACTCCCTGTATGCAGGTCTTCTTGGCAGATGCCTCACAGCTCTGGCACCATGAACATCTTGGGGTCTCCACTGCCAACCAGGCTTCACCTTCACAGCTTCATGCAATGGCCTATCAGGGCCTTCTTTATGCAGAGGAACTCCTGATGCATGCTACCTGGCCTTGGCAGCTCTCTAAAAACTCAGAGGAAGAACCGAGGACCCCTTCACTCTTGCATTTTTCATGCCTCTAAAGCCAGCAAGGGCAAGAACACTGCCAAGTTTGGCTGCAAGTTTGGGATGGACTCCAGCCTGCTTTATCCATTTTAGAAGCTTTTCTCTTCAGTGGCCCTTGCAGCATTTTCTTTTCACAAGTTGGAGGCTTAGCTGGGTGTTGTCTTGTTCTGGAGGTACTCTCTCCTTTGCTTAAGTGAAAATTTCTAGGCCTCTCCTTAATCACTTTAATCTCCTTATCAAAGGGATCCTCTTCATTACATTTGGAAGACCTAACATTTATTGTTCTAGTGCTTTTTTTCGATCTAAACTATACATTCTGTATTTCTTTTGGCTCCATTTGCTCTTTTTCACTGTAGATCTGCACCACCATTTCTATGTTAAGCTGTCTTGAACTTTCTTCCACCAGAGAAATTAGTCCATTGCTTTTCAACTTAGCCTCAGGCAAGCTTTTTGGCTGTGGGCAGACTCCAGCTACAGTCTTTGCCAAAATATTCCAATTGCTGTTTAAGTCCTTATTTCCTTCTAGAACTACATTGTTCTCAGCACTACATTCTTCCAGATACCTACTAGAATGGCCTGTTAAGCTCTACTTATAGCAATCAACTCCTTTTCTAGCCCAAACTTCCAAAGTCTTCCACATTCTTCCAAAACCCCACATGGTCAGGCTCTTCACAGCCAACAGCCCACTTTTGGTACCAATTACTGTATTAGTCATTTTTCTGTTGCTGTAATAGAAACACTGACCCAAGCAACTTATAGAAAGAAGAATCTATTTGAGCTTATTGTTCCAGGGGCATTATAGTCCATCATGGCAGGAAGGCATGGTGGCAGGAGGTGGCTGGAACAGGAGCAGCAAACAGAGCACTCACATCTTCAAGCAGGCCTAGGAAGGAAGAGAGAATTCACTGACTTCTAAACCTAAGACCCCAAGCTAGAGCTGGGAAGGGGCATCTTGCATCAGAGACATAGGTGAGCACAGCCATATGGGGTCTCAAGTGTCCTGTACTGGGCAGGCGCCTTGCAGGGCAGGATCAGAACATCTTATACCTAGATGTACCTTGGTAAGACTGCTGGTCACCTACCACATATCCTTTCTCAGGATTCATGACTTTGAGCTGGGTGCCTGACCTCCTGAAATAAAGACCCCATGTTCCAGCCTCCCTGGAGAGTGCTTATTTCCATGAGACCTCCTTCCACAGAAATGGATGAAAGCAGGAGTACTGGGTCAGCAATTGGAAAACATCCCTAAGGCATGTCCTTCTTTGATATTCTTCCACTTTCTGAACCTTGCTGCTCAGAGCACAGAGGGCATGGCTTAGAGCCCTATGTTCAGCCACAAGGACCAGAGGTTAGCCTAGGAATGATGGAGACAAAGTTGGAGGTAGGCTCAGCCTCATGTTGAAGCAGCACCAGCTCTGGGGTCCTGGTAAGTAATTGTGGGGGGACCAGGCTTCCAGGGCCAACTCTGTTTGTCATCTCCAACTTTTTGCATTCCCTTTCAGTCCTGACTGGGACTGAGAGGCCAGGGCCAGGTTCCGAGCCAGTGTCTGCCTCTCTCATTTCACAGCCCCCTCTTCCTCTCACTGTGGACAAACTCTCCCTGAGTGAGACTTTCCACACATGCTTTTCTGTCTTATTGTTTTGGTCTAAACTTTATCTTCTGAGCTTCTTGCAACTGAAACCCAAATATAAAGCCAAGAACTTTTATCTCTCGAGAAGCCAGGCTCTTGCAGTTAAGCCTTGGCTCTTCCCAGAGTCTCAGTAGGCTCTTGTGAAAGTCCATGTGTACAAGCGCATGCTCTGTTCTCTGCTGTGTGGCCCCCAGCCTGAGGACAGCAAGTCTAAAATAACTGCCTACCTGAGTGGCCTAAATGATGGGGTAGTATGAAGTTAAAAAACTCCCTAGACAAAAAACAGAGTGCTTGGTTAAAAGGTCAGACTACAATATTCCTTTTCACTCATGAAGGGCATGCTCTAAGGGTCCAATGGGTGTCTGCACTGACTGTTGCACTCTATATCTACATTATATATACTTTCCTACACATGTAGACCCTATGATAAACAGGTCTTAATAAATGAATTAGGAGTTACAAAAGATTGGCAACAGCCGGGCGTAACACTATTCTGTAACAAATCATCAGCATTGCCACTCTTGCTGTGTGGAGCCATTATTAATTACTGTTGCTTAAACACAAGCACTGGCATGTTTTAACAGTCCATCTGATAATCAATATAGCTGCTAAGTGGCTAGCAGGTAGGTAGTGTATATATTGTGGATACCCTGGTCCGGATAAAGGGATGATTTTACAACCTAGAACACTGGAGTGAGATCCAGTGATCTCACAGTGTGAGATCTCATCATGCTGAGAATGGCATGCAATTTAAAACTTGTGGATTATTTCTTGAATTTTCCATTTATATTTACAGACTGAGGTTGACCACATGTAACAGAAACTTCAGAAAGTAAAACTTTGAGAAAGTGTGGGGAGGCACTACTGTTTTACCCTACCATAATCAGAAATAGATCCCTGTGAGTTGACAAGCTTATTTCTGAAATGGTGGTGTCCTCTTAATGGGGTGGTATTTGAATTCCGTGGGTATAGGTGGAGAGCACTGAGTGGAGGGATGACATGAGCCAGTCTGAAAGGTTGAATCTCCCTTTGAAAACTTTTGGGATCCACCTCTTAAAGCAGATGCCAGCTTAGGTCAGGCCCTCAACACAGACACACAGACACAGAAACACAGATAGACACAGACACATAGACAAAGATATACCGACACACACAGAGATACACACAGACACAGACATACAGACACAGACAGACACAAGCATACACAGAGACACACACAGAGACACAAACACATAGACAAAGATACACAGACAGACACAGATATACACACAAGCATACACACAGACTACACACAAGCACATATACACAGACACATAGACAAAGATACACAGATACTCATAGACACACACTCATACAGAAACATACACACAGACATACAGACACACAGAGGTGCACAGATAGACACACAGATACACAGGAACACACACACAGGTAAACACACAGACACACAGACAGGCATGCACTCATACAGATACACAGGGACACACACACAGGCAAACACACAGACACACAGACAGGCATGTACTCACACAGGCACACAGACATACACAGATACACAGACACACATAGATACAGGCATACATATAGACACATACAGACAAACACAGAGACACATATACATACACACAGATACACACAGGCACATAGGCAAAGATACACAGACACTGACATATAGACACAGACACATACAGACACATAGACACATTCAGACACGCAGACACACTCACACACACACACACACATAGACACACACAGATATACATACAGACAGACACACATTCAAATATGCACACAAACACACACATAGATACATACATATAGATGCAAATGTACACAGACTCATACAGGCACATTTTATAGACATACAGACACATACATACATATATACAAACACACAGAGACACACACAGACACATAGACACACACACAGAGCTTACTGCCCTCTTTGGCTGGTTTCATGTTTTCACTCTTCAATTATATTAAAGAATGGTTTTTCCATTTGTACCTTGTTAGGCTCTGGAGACCCCAGGGGTTATAAGGGAAAGGGAACACATGTGTTTCTTCACTGATCATTACAAGGTTCATTGCATTTCAGTATAAAGACCTTCTGTGCCCCTCCAAAGCTGAGAGCTCTACAGCCAGCCTTAGGAGTCTCTAGGGGTCTGGAGTTGCAGGGGGTGATGTATTTTTTCCTAGTGCAATGGGTGGGCAGGGGTCAGGAACAGCCAGGTTATGACGTGTTTGTAATGTCCCTCAAAGCTCCAGGCTTTTTTCTGTTCAGGGTGGCCTCTCCTACCCTCAAGGCCTAGGAGCCTTAAAGCTTATGCCCATGACATCAGGTCTGCTGTCTTTGGGAACAACTGGATATATGAAGTGGAATCCTCAGGGAGGTTGCATTTAAGTCTCCATGTTTAGAAATGAATGGTGGAATTTTAGGCATTGGCTAGTGGGTGGGCAGCTGTATGTGCCTGCCCCTCCTAGTAATTGTGAGGTTACTTACCCTTTGGGTTTAAGGCTCTGGCAGCATGGTCAAGCTAAGTGTGTGGAAAGAGCTGGAGAGGCCCTTTTTAAAGCACTGTCAGCTAGAAGAGGCCATCCTAGGAACTGCTCCTCATCCCAGAGAGTCTAAGCAATGGAGCAGGAGTCTTAGTTCCACTTTTCCCCAAGTGCCTGTGCAACAGCAGATTCCCAGCTCCACTCTGGTGTCAGGTCTTTCTTCTGTCAGGTGGAAAGGGTCACCTGGCAGCAATGAGCACACCAAGGTCCACAACCTGAGTTGTAAGTACCAGTCCCATGCTGAGGATCAGCACTAGTTGGGACATTGGTTTGTTCTGGGTTTAGAGCAACGGCAGTTCAAGGTGTGCATGGGATAACTTGTGCTAGAAGGTGAGTCAGGTGAGGCAAGTGGAGCATCAGAAGGCAGCATACCCGTGATTAAGCATAAAACATTGTGTGGACAAATCACTGGGCCCACTGTGATCAGACAAGAAAAGTGAAATAGGCAAAGAAAGAAATAGGAGGATCCCAATGTCAGCACTGGAGGACAGCATGTGACATTTCTGGAGGAGTGCTTGTCCATCATACGGTGTGGGGGTATGTTTCTTTAGAGACGATCAGCTAATGTAGAAGGCAATAGAGAAGCAAATAGTCCCTCAGTGAAGAGCCTGCTCTGAGGGGCCATGTCCCCATCATCTGGGCACCTCTACTGGTCTTCAGGAAAGGAGGACAGAATCAGCTCATCCTAGAGGGGTGGAGGCAGTCAAGGTCTCTGGGGATGGAATCTTGAGAACTGCCTTCCTCTAAGCAGGGACATCTTCAAGGGTGGCAGGCAGGGCCCTGGGAGTCTCCCTCAGCCCTCTATTCCTGGCCTTGAGTAGCCTCGGGATGTTCAGATTCCTCACCTGGAAAATGGGGGCTATTTGATTGACAGCCCTTCTGATTTTGCAATCTGATTCTACTGTTCCCCATCCTTTCTTGGTGTTTATTAGAATCCGAGCTAACCCATATGTCACTTAATAGTGGCACTACCCACAGAAGATATGCAGATAGCTGTCAGAAGTGATGCCCCTCACTTTCTGGTGGTGTCAAAAGGAGCCAGTCTGCTAAGAAATAATTTCCTGTGCATGTACACACATAGACCATACACACAAACTTGGGATGCCAAGTCTATGTGTGACAAGTCCAGAACAGCAAGAAGGAAGGCTGGAAGTGAGGCACATGTGTGCGGAGGGAACACAGGAATGTGAAGAAGGCCCTGGGATGTTAGAAGCCTCTGTCCTGAGGTCCCTTCCACAGCTCAGTGTGTCACATGAGCTATCTTAGTGTATTAAAGTCTCTTCCTCTCATGCAAACACAGTGGCCTATAGAATCATTCCTCCTGTATGCACATGTTCTCTGGGTATTTGGTCTCCGAATCCCATCAGAGGCATCCTGGATTGTTATGTTAGACTGTTTCTCAAGCCTCAGAAAGCCTTGGGGACTTGCCTAGGGTCACACAGCCCACAGTACCTTTTCCTGAACCCATGTTCTTTCTTTGTCCCAAATAAAAAATTGACAGGGACTTCTTCTTAAAGAGGTAGCCAGAGGTTATGGGATGCTCATGATGGTGGGACAAGTAGTTGCATGTACTTGTGTGTAAGATGCAGGACACTTGAGATGGCTAAAAAAAGAGACAAGTAGATGACACCTGGGGATGAGCAAGAGCCCTTGGATCCCTACCTGGGCAGCAGGTGGAAACTGAGCTCAGCTACTCAGGGATGGATGGGACTGGGGAGCTTGTGACACTGTGGCCTGGATAGGTTTCTAACTTGAGGGCTGGTTCTGGGACTTGACATCAGGTTTCTTACAGAAGAACTTTTCATCAACTTCTGAACTAAACTGTAGCAATGATCATAGATGACACTGCATGCTTGTTTCCTGAGTGTTTCAAATATTTATCCTAATTTATTCTGATAGGCAAGATATGCCCATTGGTGCAATAGTGGCATGACTGTTAGGGGGTATCTAATCTTTCTCCACAGGAAGGTATTTCCATGCTTGGTACTGTAATCCTGGTCAAAAGCACATGACCAGGAAGGTCATAGGCTCTAGGGTAGAACCTACTATTATTATTTTGCTATTGGTCATGCTGCCTTCTAAATATTCAGGTTTATGTCCTTGGACCTGGGATGCTCTCAGTTTTGGTCAGAGAAGTTTCTTTTTGCAGTGGGCAGTAATCAATGTAGAGACACATAATTGGCAAATGTGCTGAGAATAAGAGATTTTTGAGTGCTTAGCTCTAAATGGCACATCTATATCCACCCTCTCCCACCCACTTTCCAAGGCTTGGGGAAGATTTAGGAAGAGGAGGCAGAAAGAATGTAAGAGCTGGAGGATGGGGAGGAGTAATGTCTTCTGGAAATGGCATGACTAACGCACTCATGAACTCACAGCAGCTATGGTTACTTGCACAAGACATGTACAAGATCAAGCCAGGCAAAATTTAGGCATAGATGGGGGAGGAGCTCTCCAGGTCACCCCCAGCTGAGGAGCTATTGGCAGTTGCTAGCTGCTAGGGAAGGGAGAATCATTCTTCTTTGAGTGTGGGGCCACTGGTACATGCACATATAGATAGTACTAATTGGACCTAGTGGGTTATCAAAAAAAAGACATGAAGTTGGGAGGAGAATGTGTTGGGAGAGATATTAGGGGAATTGGGGGAGGGAAGTGTGTGTGGGGGTAGGTGTGATAATATTTCATTATACACATGTATGGAATTCTCAAAGAAAAAAATTATAATAAAGAACTAATTTATTCTGCAGACACTATTAATTTGCCTTTAGGGAATGTGCTCAGCTGTCTTCTCTTCCAGGGCTCCTGTGCAGGTGCCCTTCAGATAGGCAGACAAGGTGTGGCCAGGACTATAGCCCGAGGTGATGTCTCCTTATGGCTGCCTGGGGCTTTCATGCTTGTGCTTTCTCCAGAGTGGTCCATTTGGACACTGGCAGTTGACAGCCAGGAGACCTTTGCTGAATAAAGGAACTCTTCAAGACCTGGCCAGGTTCAGAGCTGTGTTCAGGATGCAAGCTACCCATTTGAAGCAACACAAGCCTGTTTGTAAAAGGTGGTGGGGCTGAACTGATACATCATCAAAGCAGATAGATGGATGGCCAATGGTTCATGAAAAGTTCAGTGACATGAATTATGTGCAGGTAAATGCACATCAAATCCATAAGACGGTGCTGCCACACGCACTTATTAGAGTGCCAAAAGCTAAGAAGTCGAGGCACTAAATGCTGAGGGTGTGGAAGAAATGGAACTCCTGTGCATTGTGAGGGGAATGCAAAATGATACAACCATTTTAGAAAATACTTCGGAGCCAGGCATAATTTCAAACATTTCCCACTCAAATCCAGACCCCCTCCCCATCCATGCCTCCCCCATCTCCCCACTGAACCTTATGTACTCTGCCATACATGCCGAGTCCTATTCATTCAGGTATATGTACCCAAATGTCCTTTGGTGTAAATGTGTCTACTGGCGTCTAGTTTAGTCAGCCCATTCAGTGGTCATATGTAAGTCATACTCTCCCTCACCCAGCAACAATAATTCTCAAATAGTTCTCAATCTAGTGCTGGCCTGTCACCTATTTCTTACCTCCCCTTTGGGCCCCTGTTTAATTGAGCTGACATGGGTCCTGTGCTCGAGGCCACCACTGCCACAGTCTCACATGAGCAAGCCTCCAGTGGCCTGGAAGGCTCCACCTCCTTGTGTTCATGAACCAGCCCTAGCTCTTACAATCTTTCTGCCTCCTCTTCCTCAGTGGTCCCTGAGATGTGGGTGGGTGAGGTTCCATATAGGAGTCCCATCCTACACTCTACAGTCTCTTACTCTCAAAAACTTGGCCAGTTGTGGCCTATGTGCATCGCACTCTGATATACATGGAAGCCTCACTGGTGAGAGTTGAGGAGTGTATTAGCCCTCTCTCTACCCCTTATTCCACTATGTTCCATGAGCCCTAGTTGTAGAGATGTAGCTGTATCACTTAGTACTGGGCAACTCCCAGACATATGTTATCTGTGCCTAGCCAGATGTACAACTCTGCAGTAGCCTCCATCTGTTGCAAAAAGAAGGTTCTTTGATGAGTGCTGTGCAACATGCTTGTCACTCTAAGGGAGATCTCTTCTATCTGGCACTGCATTCTGCTGGCACATGTCTTTAATTCCAACACTTGGAAGGCTGAAGCAAGAGGATTACCATGAGTTTGACGACAGGCTGGGCAACCATTTTAGGTGTTTCTGTGAAGTTAAACATATCCTACCATATAGCCTAGGTAATTTACTCAAGAGAAATGGAAAACATATGTCCACATAAAGACTTGGACGTGAGTGTTTATAGCGGCACTATTGGTAGTAGCTGAAAAGTAGAAGCCCAGCAATTAGTGAACGCACTCCAACTGTGGCTAGGTCAGGCCAGATCCCAAATCTTTGACTCTGGTGTCTTGCCAAGCTCCCAGGACCTAATTAGGAAGTCCATGGCTGAGGTGGAGGAAGGTTGGAGGTTAAACACAGAGTTGGTCAGCAAAGGGATTTTTCCCAACATAGAGAGCATTCTCAAGTCAGTGAAGAGCTGCTGCTGGCCATCGGGCCCTCCCTGGCACTGGGGACAGTGGCAGGGGCCAGCTCCTTCCTCACTCAGTTCTCCAGGATTGGCTTAATCTGAAAGGGACACGTAGAGCTGGCCAGAACCTAGGTGATAGTGATGAGGTTTGGGGTTGCTGGGGCACTATGATCTCTCACTGCTTTGGTCCTAGGGGTGTGTGTGTGTGTGTGTGTGTGTGTGTGTGTGTGTGTCCCCGTCCTGGAAGCTCTGGCTCTGGTCTCAGAGGGATGGAGTTAAGGGACAGGGGTACGTACAGGAAAGCTGAGGGGACCTCTTGGTAGAGTCTCTTAAACCGTTTCCTCACCTGACCATGACGTCAAAAGGGCTCTCAGAGAGATTGTGAGGTAACACGGCCCAAAGATGAGCAAAGGCTCAGAGCACACAACTCCCTTAACAAACAGTGGCAAAGTCATGGCAGCCCCGTCCTTTGTCCGCTAGGTTGCTCACTCCCTCCACTACCCAGAGAGAATGCTGGAGTGCCAGGGAAGTGGAAAGGCCCCTTGTAGGAAGGAGAGGAGGTTGGGAAGAGAAGGCCATGTGAACTCTTGGCTTCCTGGTGCCCTGCTGTGACCTCTGCTAGATGCACAGACTGCCTCAGAGCTGCTCGGCCCTTGTCCAGCTCTGTCAGGGCATGAAACCATGTAGCTTTGTCTGTCTAGTTAACAGTCACAGATGGGGCCTGTCTTGGATGTATTCCTTATTACTTCTGATAAACTGTTGGCTTCTCCAGAAACAGCCTCTGAGAATGCTGGGCTTCAAATCCCACTTGGTTCAGCTGATAGGGAAATGACATCTTAATGACCATGTTAAATGGAACTGCAAATCTTGGCCTTATTAGCTGCCTCTTAATTAGCTGCTTCTGTGGTACAAAATCAACAATTTCCAAGGCCTTTTTGAACCACCTTATTCTTTTGTCACCTCACCAGTTCCCCAGCGAGAGGGTTAATACGATTTGACATGTGCTCAGGAGCAATCTGTGCTAAGAAGTGTTGTTTCCACACAATTACCATGGTGCTGTGCAACCTGGGTCATACACCATGCCACATGTGTGTGAATTCATTGTCAGATACAGTCCTAGAAATGCGTGTCATGAGGATAGCTTAGCAGCTAGCATGTTTCTTCAGAGACTGGAAACTGAGCAGATGCGCGTTCTGCTGCTCTTGCTCCTAACGTTCTGGTGTGGAGTGGGTCCTCAAAAAGAAAAGAAAGGAGAGTTGGAAAGGAGGAGGAGGAAGAAGAGAAGGAAGAGGAGGAGGAGGAAAAAGAAGTGAAAAAAAGCACCCCAGTGAATGTTGATTTCTGCAGTGTAAATGCCGTAAATACTTCTACCCTGGTCCATTTATTTCAGCAATGTTGGTCAGATGGTATCAGTGACTGTGAAACTGGGATTGCTGTGACAGCTGGCTCTCACAGGGGTGAGCCAGCTCCAGCATGTCCCCAGTTCGACAAGTCCATTGCACTCCAGTTCCACTCACGGCCAAGACTCTCCCTGCTGTATTTGACTGTTTCTGCTGGAGAGTGAAGCTGTGATGTTTTTCCTGATCAGGGCTTCAGGGTCTGTCACTTGACCCTTTTGAGGGGTCAGGAGGCAGGTGTGGAGTTAGCATTGGTGGCCTTCTGATCCTGCTGACAGGCCCAGGTAGCAATGCCTAGCCACTGGTCCCCAGGCTTTGTCTAGGTATCTGTCCAGTAGACCCTGCTCAGGCCTTCTTCCCAGGCCCTCTCAATGAAACTGCCAGGCCCTCTCAATGAAACTGTCAGCCCCTTATTTCCTACCTAAACCCTCCAGGCTTGAAATTGTTAGAGTGGGTTCTGCTTCCTGAAACTAAACCCTAGTGATATGAAATGGAACCTGAAACCATTTTGTTTTTTAAGCAGATGTACATATTTCTCATGTCTGTTCCTAATGTAGCTGGGCAAAAGGATTAAGTGAATTTGAGGCACTTGAGAAAAATTGTGAGCAAATTGGCCTCTGGTGGATTGCTAAGCCCTATCATTCTGGAAAGGACCACCTGGCTGAGCTGAAGACATAGCTGTTACCAGAGTTGTTAGGGTCAGAGGCAGGGTCCTGGCAACTATAACAAGTCAGGCTCAGCCCCTTGTTCTCAACAGACCAATTAAAGAGACAAGTAATACTGAAAAGCAGAGGGAGGAGATTTATTCAACACAGTTTCATTGGGAAGATAAGATAAGGAGGTCCATTATCCCAAGTCCATCTTTGGGGTCCTGTCAATAGGTTTATGCAAGAGCTATGAACTAAGCTAAGCAGTTCTGGTCAGTGGTGGTCTCATTGTTGACCCATCATTGTCTCGGCTCCAGTCTCTCAAAGGTGGTCTGGCAAGTTGTCAGAACTTGGTGAAATCTCTTCCTTGGAGACAGTTCCTCCTCTGGTGGCACTAGGCTTGAGCTTTGCCCTTCCCCAGTGTGCGATTCCTGAGGAAGTCCCAGCTTCTTATGGTTCATCATCTCATTTGATCACCAGAGGGAGGGGCGCAACTATCTTGCTTTAGAATATCTTTGCTCCTGCCAGGACATTTAGAAAGCCACTTCCAGAGCCTTTGGAGAGTCTGGTTTCTCAGAGCTCTGTCCTCTACCCTGGCAAGGCTCACTGCATCCACCAGACCCAGGCTCAGTTGCGGAAATAGTACCTGTTGGAGGAAAGGGAAGCTGAATTTTCTTCATCCCATGCAGCTGAACACAAGTCATGGACATGTGTCATCTAATTTATTACTACAAATGTACTTTGAGCTGGGTGTGGTGGTGCATGCCTTTAATCCCAGCACTCTCAGAGGCAGATGCAAGTGGAGCTCTGTGAGTTCTAGGCTAGCCTGGTCTACATAGCAAGTTCCAGGTTAGCTGGTGCTACAGGGAGATCCTGTCTCAAAAAACAAATAAAAAACCCAAAACAACAAATGAAAATAAACAAATATACTTTTGAGGTTGGGATGACCAGGGTAGGGCGTATCCCCTGAGGTGGCATTCATACAGATGACATGATAGCCCTGGCCCTGACATGGTACTGTAAGGAGAATAATATATATATATATATATATATATATATAGTGTGTATTGGTAAGATATATATCTCCTTTTTTTTTCTTCCCCTAAGTCAGAAGCATTCCCTTTGCTACAGCAGACACCTCTCCATGGAGGAGCCTATTGTCAAATCTCTCCTTAGAGAGAATGAATTTCCAGGTTCTCTCTAAGCTGGGAGCAGGCACTGTATGGAGGGCCAGTTTCCTGGGAGTGAGGGATAGACTGAATGAGCCTGACGGCTGGAACTGTAGGCAGTGGAGGAAGCAAGGGGCATCCACAGAAGGACAAATTTGGATGAGGTTCAGTGATGTGGCAATTGAGCTCTGGAACAACGTGCCTGTGGACTGGGGTTTTGAAGAACTGGCTGCCAGGCAGCTCTGCACCTCTTGCTGGTCCTTGGACAAATTCCTTGACTTTCTGTTTTCATTTAAAAAATGAGGATTGAGATACACAACATCCTAAAGAGAGTGGAAAGAATGAAGACTGAGGTGCTGGGAAGATAGGATGTGCTGGAATGTGAGAGCAGAGCAGTGGGAGGCATCTGCCTGGGTTTGGGCAGGAAGGAATGCATTGTGGAGGAATTGGACAATTATGGTGGCAAGGATGACGGGGAGATGCCGCCCAGTGTTGCTGTCACTGTCTGAGGGACCTTCATTCAGTTAGGCAAAGCCAGGTCCTTGACTAGACTGCAGAAAAGAATTTCAGGATGAGTCAGAGTGAAGCAGTTAGTGAGTTTATAAAGTAAAGATAAGGGATAGCGCATGCTTCAGGTTTAAGCTTGGGTGTTTAGAGAAGAGAGATGCTTAAGAAAAGGCCAAGTATACCCCCTAAGATGGGTGCTGGCTTCTCAAGAGTGAGTTACACTTAGGAACTTTCACAATGGATGTGTGTGTGTGTGTGTGTGTGTGTGTGATTTTTGTGGCTCTCTGAATCATATTATTCAAAGGATGTAATTTACACCAAGGTTGACAGATTAAGTAGCATTCAAAGTTTAAAACTTAAGGCCCCGAGGAGATGGTTCAATCAGTAAAGTGTTTACCTCAGAAGGAGGAGGATTTGGGTTTTATCCCCAGCACTAATGTAAAAAGCCAGGCATTGTAGTGTGTGCTTGTAATCCCAGTGAGACAGGTGGGTTCCTGGGGTTCACTGGAAAGCCAGGCTAGCCTACTCCATGAGCCCCAGGTCTCAGTGAGAGACAGTCTCAAAAAAAACAAAACAAAACAAAACAAAAAAAAACAATTGCAACAAAAAACAAGGTGGAAGGCTCCTGAGGAACAATACCAGAGGCTGATCACTGCTCTCTGGCCTCCACATGCAGACACACACATGTGCATGTGCACCTGCACACACGTAAACACATATATCCACACATACACATACCCACAAAGTTAAGTAAATATCTGAGCTACTTTATCTTTTTTAAAAAGTTTATTTTTATTTATTTATTATTTTTATTTTCTGTGTATGAGTGTATTGCCAGCATGTTCGTGAGTGCACCTGTGTCGTGCAATGCCATGGAGGTCAGAAGAGGGCTTCAGATTCCCCTGGAACTGGATTTAAGGATGGTTCATAGGCACCATGTGGATGCTTGGAATCCAACTCGGATCCTCTGCAAGAGCAGTCAGTGCTCTCAACCGCTGAGCCATCTCTCCAGCCCATTAAAATGGTTGTTGAGGAGTCTCTAACAATACTGAAAAGACAATATAAAATACTCAGGAAAACACAGATTTGAATATACAGTCAGGTAAGAATGAAAATGCACAGGGACAGAAACAAAACTGGTAATGAACAATTTGTACATGACATGAGAGGAGGTGGACGTTTTATGACTTGCATGGTTTTTGTTGTACTTTTTAGCAGTAAAAATAGGAGAAAATGAGCTGATGCTTATCCACAATATTGCACACACACAAGCACGTATGAGCACACACACACATACACATGTGTAGACAGCCTTCCTCTCCCACTAGAGCCTCCATACTCTGCCATCCCTGCCACTGTCCACTGTGCTGTCAGCACCCCCATCCATTCCCCCTTATCTGCCCTTCTGGTAAATCTAGTCAGCCAGAGGTCCCTGTTCCAGGAGGATCAACTGTTCCTCATCTACAGCAATCCATTTTTATGTATATGAATTTTATACCTGCAAGTACGTAAGTGCACCTGTGTCGTGCAATGTCCATGGAGGACGAAAGACGGCGTCAGAGTCCCTGGAACTGGAGTTATGGATAGTTGTTAGCTGTCATGTGGGTGCTGAGATTTGAATGGGGGTCTTTTACAAGAGCAGCCAGTACTGTTAACTGCTGAGCCATCTCTTCAGCCCCTGGTTTATCATTTAAGGAATTTCCTTTTTGTAAATAATGTGAGGTGGTCTCATGAAATGTATTGTCTGGGTGTAGGGATGAGAGAGGTGTACTAATAGGGTTAAACTCAAGGTCACAAACGTTTGACCCTAAGCAAGCAGAGTTCATTTGCTGCTTTTAATGTTCTATTTGAGATGTCCTTAAGAAAGACACATTATCTCCGTAGGCTATTTCAACTTTATCAGTTGTATTGAGTTTCTAGATTCTCAGGCAGCAGGAAATTCAAGCTAGACCTCAAGGTGATGGGCTTTTTTCCTTTCCCATGTCCCCTTGATCTTCCCTGCCTTTCTATCCTGCCTCAAAGCACCTGGCCAAATTGGACTACTGTTTTTGATTACCAGGCAGAACAAAAGACTCCTCCCAAGTAAACTATTTTGTTGGCCTAAGTTCTAACAATTGCTAGAGCTACTGTAAGTAACATGCTACCAATCAACAATATTTTATTGCTTATCTCCCAACAAACTTTCCTTTTCCTATGTGAAATTTAATTTGGAGAATTCCTGAATATGTAGCTGGTCCAGAAATGTGTGTTTCCAATGCAAGATGTGAGAATTCTGAAGGAACTTGGGCGTAATTCATGTCCCCAGCCCTGGGGGCTGTGCATGTTCCTGCATTTAAACAACAGGCTTAAAAGGAATGAAGAGATAGGGTGAGTTACTTCAGTTTGGTCATTCTGTGAAACCATTGAAGCTTTTATTTGGATTAAAAGTCCAAAACAACCCAAGAGCACAAACTATAAGGTTTGCAAATTTTAATGTAAGAAATATTTGACTAAATTGGAACAATAGCCTTAAAATTGAACATATTATTTAAAAATATTATCAAATTGAAACATATTCTTTTACACTTAAAACTAAAAAGCAAACAAGAAATTAATTATTACAGGAAACGTAACAGTTGCTCAAGTTTTATCTTTTGTATCTGTTTTGGCTTTATTGATGAATTATTATTCATATTCTAAAAATTTTACCAGTATTATATTCAGTGTTTTTAATCTATGCACAAGATTACACAAATTTAATCATTGTCTAGTTCTAGAACATTTTCATCACTTAAAAAATAAAATTCACAGACTGGAGAGATGACTCAGCACTTAAGAACACTGGCTATTCTTGCAGAAGACCCGGGTTCGAATTCCTTCACCCACGTGCCAGCTAACAACTGTCTGTAACTCTAGTTCCAGGGGATCCGACAGCCTCTTCTGTCCTTTGTGGGCAATGAACGACACGGGTGCACTTACCTACATGCAGGCAACACACGCATACACATAAAATAAAAATAATAAATAAAATACAAAAAAACATAAAATTCACACACTTAGCAATCATTACACGTGCGCGTGTGCATGCACATGTGCGCGCGCGCACACACACACACACACACACACTCAGCTCCAGGCAAACACTAATCTATGCTTCCCAGTGTTTGCCTGCTCTGGCATTAAATATCCATGGAATCATATCCTATGTGACTGTTGATGTCTGACTTCTTTCACGTAGCATCATGTTTTCCAGCTTCATCCACACTAGAAATGTCAGAATTTCCTCTTATGGCTCAATATCCCTGTGTTTGGTTCTAGCTATTCCTTAGCTGATAGGCATTTGAATTGTTGCTACTTTTCCCTATTGTGAATAATGCTACTATGAAGATTCATGTACAGGATTTGTGTAAGCCCATTGTGATGGTTAGCTTTAATTGTCAACTTGGTACAACTGAGAATCATGTTGGGAAGAGCATCTCAGTGAGGGATTGTCTACATTGGATTGGCCTGTGGGCATATCTGGAGGACTGTCTTAATTGTTAATTGGTGTGGGAGCGCCCAGCCTAGTATGGGCAGCACCATTCCCTAAACAGGAGGTTCTGAACAATACAAGAGTAAAGAAATTGAGCTGAACACAAGCAAGCAATCAAGTGAGCAAAATGTACTTATTTCTCTCTGCTCTTGGCTGTGGATATGATGTGACCATCTGCTTCAACTTCCTGTCCCCTTGACTTCCCTGCAGTGACAGACTATCACCTGAAATTGTGACCCAAATAAACCCTTTCTCCCCTAAGTTGTTTCTGCCAGGGCATTTTATCACAGCAATAGAAATAAAACCATAACACCAATATTTTCATTTTTCTTAGGTGGAATTGTTGGTCATATGGAAGATCATTTTAGCTTTTTGAAGTATCATCCAACTGTTTTCTTACATATCTGCATCAATTTTGAATTCTGTCAGCTTTTCATAAGGGTTCCACTTTCTTCACATTCTCACTAACACATATTAGCTTTATTCTAGGGCTGGGGCCTTGCTCAGAGGTGCAGTGCTTACCTAGCATAGATAAGATCTTGAGTTCAGCCTCCAGTGTTGCAAAATAAACTTCGGTTGTTCTAGAAGGTGTGATGTAACATTTCACTGTGGTTTTCTATTTACTTTCTCTTAAAGATTTACCATGTGCTACTTGGTTACTTGAGTCTTCTTTAGAGAAATATCTTCTATTCAAGTATTTTGGTCACTTTAAAAATTGAGTAATTTGTCTTTTTATTACTGAGTTTTAAGAATTCATATATTCTAAAAGCAAGCTCCTTGTTAGATGTATAATATAGAAATCTTTTATCCCAGTCTGTGGATTTCCCTTTCAGAGTCTGTTGACCAAGTCTTGCCTTGATTAGATTAGAGGGTGGAGGAATAAACTATGCCTCTTGATGGGAGACAATACAAAGATTGTGCAAAGAATATGTGACTAATTTTAATTGATAAAAGTTTTAACTTTGTATTGGTGTGTATTTCCCAAGAATGAGATGATTTTTCTGGAGAGCCACATGTGGTCACATGGTTGTAAATCAAGAGAAGGGAAGGTTAATAGAGACTCGAATGAATTTAGGAAATACAGTATGGATACAATATCTTACTTTTCCTGTTGCTGTGGTAAAACACTCTGGCAAAAGCAATTTAAGAGAGAAAGGGTTAATTTTTGGCTCACAGTTCAAGGATGCCATCCATCATGGTGGAAAAGTCTTGGTGGCAAGGTCTTGAGGCAGCTGGTCACACTGAGTCCATAGTGGTGAAGCATGATGATTGCTAACACTCAGCCTTCTCCTTTATGTACAGTCCAGGACTCAAGCCCAGCAAATGGTGCTGCAATCCTTTAGGGTGGCTCTTCCCATCTTAATTAACCTTGTCAAGATAATCCCACTCAGGCATGCCCAGAGGCTAACCTAATCTACATAATCCTTCACAGATATGCCTGGACATGTGTCTCCTAAGTGATTCTAGATTCTGTTGATGATTAGTACTAACCATCACAAGTCTACCCCTTGTCAACTTGACACCCAAACATATCACTTTTTTTTGGTCTTTTTGAGATAGGGTCTCCCTGTAGCCCCAGCTGTCCTGGAACTTATTATGTAGAACAGGCTGGCCTTGAACTCACAGAGATCCACCTGCATCTGCCTACCGAGTGCTGGGATTAAAGGCATGTGCCACCACGCCTGGCTTATTATTATTATTATTATTTGACATATTGCATTTAAGTCGTAAACTTTTATATCTTGTTTTCCATAGTGTCATGGCCATTTTATAGTGTGAAAATACATCCAGTTCAACTTTTAAAGTCCCCATAGTTTAACAGTTCCAACACTGTTTGAAAGTACAAAGTCTTGGTACAAAGCACCAGGCTACAGCCTGTTTTTCAGCATATATGTTAACTGCAACAAACTGAACATTTAAAATATTTTTCTGCAAGCTGGGTATGGTGGTGCATGCCTGTAGTCCTAGCACTTGGTAGGCAGAGGCAGGTGGATCTCTGTGAGTTCAAGGCCAGCCTGGTCTACATAGTGAGTTCCAGGATAGCTGGGGCTACGGGGAGACCCTGCTTCAAAAAGACAAAAAAAAAATTTTTTCCTGCCAAAATTTTTTCTCCTTTTCACTGTAGATATACCACCACCTGAATACTATTCTGTCTTGACATGTCCTCCAAAGTAAATTCGTCCATTACTCTTTAATTCAATTTCACTCAAGTTCTTAGGACATAGGCAGAATGAAGCCTGATTCTTGGCCAAATTATTACACAAGAGATGCCTATCCCAATTCCTGAGAGGATCCCTGTTCGTCTCTGGATCCTCATGAGCTGGGCCTCCACTATCTGCGCTCTTTCAGTATTCTTGTCTTCCAAGCTCCCAACAGATTGTCCCATTAAGCTCTGCATCCAGCAAGCTAGGCCTTTTCTAGCTCAAAGCACCAAACTCTTCTGCATTCCAGCCACAGAACAGTTTCAAAGGCCCAAGAACCACACAGGTTTATCATAGCAGCAACCCCACTCCTGGTACCAATTTTCCCTCTTAATCACTTTTCCTGTTGCTGTAATGAAATACTCTGATAAAAGCAACTTAATGCAGAAAGGGTTTGTTTTGTCCCACAGTTGAAAAGTATAGTCTATCATGGTGGGGAAGTCCTGGTGACAGGAGCTTGAGGCAGCTGGTCATGCTGTATCCATAGTCATGACATAGGGAATGATGACCCTTTAGGGTGGGTCTTCCCACCTCAGTTAGCCTAATCCAGATAATACCCGTAAGTATGTCCAGAGACTAACTCTAGCCTATGAATGTGATGTAATTAGTTGTTTTAAATTCCTGTCACCTTTGTTTCCCTGCTAGATGGACTGTAACCTGGTTTTGTGAGCTGAAATAAATCCTTTCTCCCTTAATTTGCTTTTTGTAAGGCTATTTTTATCACAGCAACAGAAATGAAATCAGAACACTAACCTAACATAAATAATCACGCACAGGTATGCCTGGAGGCTTGTCTCCTAGGTGATTCTAGATTCTGTCAAGTTGACAATCAACATTAATCGTCACATCTAGTAAAGCAGGAGGAAGAATATGTGCAAAGGTCCTAGGTGAGGAAGGTGTTTGGTGTGCTTGAGATACAGTACACCGATCAGTGTGGTGGGCGCAAGGGTGAGGCTGTTTGTTATATCAAATGGGGTACAACATCTAAAAGGGTCATAGTACAGAATAGTAACACATTATTATGTTATTTTAATATATCATAAAATAATGAGGTAGACTATTTTTCATCTTTTCACTTTTCTCAAGAAATTTCCAGAGGGTGGGATGGGACAGAAAAAGAATCACCTTTAATACCCAGCTAAGTCTGAGGTCCCTGGAAGGCCAGGTGCCCCTGGTATTTTCAATGCTACCAACTTCTGCCCAAAGCTGGTGCTGCTTCACAACGTGGGCCAATCCTTCCCTCCTGGTTGCTCAGCCCCCACACACTAGCTCCCAGGAGTATAGGACCTCAAGTCCCAGTGGGCCCTAAGGCTCAACAGAGTTCAATGTTGGTGTCAATGCTGAGAGGTGTAGAGCTTGCCTAGGCACTGCTCTGTTGACTCCACAGGACACTATGTGCTCAGGGCCAAAGTTCTTACAGAACCACATGGCCCACAGGTGAGCTTCAGGCACAGGTGGCCCTGCTTTGTGAGGCTCAGTATGCTGCAGTTTGGATCTGAAATGTCCCCAAGGAGTCCTGGGCAAAAGGTCTGGTTGCCAGCCTGTGGCACTATTAGGAGGTAGTAGAAGCTTTAAGAGGTAGGGTAGAGGGAAGTCAAGTCACCAGGGGGGTGTGTCTCTTCTTCTTTATTTGCTTCCTGGCCACCAGAGGGCCAAGAAACAGGACCAGTAGCCAAGGACTATAAAACCTTTGAAAACTATGAAATCTTTATTTTTCAAATTATATTTATTATTTTATTTTAGGGTGGCATGTGCCATGGCTCATGTGTGGAGGAAGAGGACAACTTGTGGGGGTCAGTTCTCTCCTTCTACTATGTGGGTTAAACTCAGGTTATCAGGCTTGGTGGCAACTATTACCTGGAGGAACAATTATTCCTCACTGTCACTGTTTACTCCACTGATCCATTACTGTGAACTTTTTCTTTCTTAGAAGTTGGTCATCTCAGATTTTCTGTCAGAGGGACATTTAAATAACAGTAGGTGACAGACAATAGGATTATAGGCACTGAAGAACATTTTCAGCCTTGATGGTTGTATTAGCCAGGGTTCTTTAGAGGAACAGAAGCAATGGAATGAATAGTTATTATGCAAGGGGGCCTTATTAGATTGCCTTACACAATAGAATCTAGGTAGTCCAACAACAGCTGTCTGCCTGTTGGAGAGGCTGAGAGAAACTGTAGCTGCTCAGTCCACAAGGCTGGATGTCTCAGTATTCTCTATCTGGTGCTGAAGGCCTGGAGGATTCCTGGGGAGCTACTGGTCTTCATCGATGTTAGAAGGGGGAAGAAGCTGGGTTGTGATGTCAGCGAAGCAGCAGCAGTGGCAGCAATAACAGTAGATGCACTTGCCAGCAAGGAGTAAAAGCAGCAGATCTTGTTATATCTGAGCTACCACTGGAAAGTGCTATGCGCCCCCCCCCCACCCTCTCCATGCAGGAGCTTCTCCCCTCAGCTAATCCTTCCTGGAAATGCCCTCTCAGAAAGTATGTCTTAGTTGAGTCCAGATCCTGTCAAGTTGATAATTAGGATTAAACTATCACAATGCTTAACAAGTAGATGACATTTTAATCCACACAGCACAACTGAGAGATTAATACCATCACAGCATAGTTATGGCTGACTCCACAGATTACTCCAAGGTTAGAGATGCCTAGCAGGCAGAGCTGACTTCAGTCCCTCCTGGAAGTTCTGCGTCTGTCTGACTCTAGACTCAGCTTCATTTGGGTTACCAGAAAGTCCTCCTAGCATGGTCAGCCCAGGGGAGTGGGCTTTTGTATCTGGAAGCTCCCTTGACACATGGTGAGGGAGCCTCTCTGCCTGGCCAGTTCGGGGGCACAAGAGAGCCAGGCCGATGCCCTTCTCTCTGGGTCTTCTTGTTCTATTTTTCTACCTGTCTCCCAGCCCTCTCTTATCTGTTCTCTGTTCCTTTCTCTTCTGTGAGTCATTTATCTTTCCAGGTGTGCCTGAAGCAAAATTTTTGTAATTCCCACTGCCTGGCCTCTTAAGATAGAAGCTTGTTTGGAAGTTTCAGGGTTTGGGGAGTCATGGAGGACAATGAGTGGGGACTGTCTTCTGTCCAGGCCAGCTGCCTGTCAGCTGGAGTGGGGCCTTCCCTGGCAGGGATGCCTGTGGGTGTTTTATACCCTCAGCAGTGGAGGACACTGATGTCAATACCCCTGTGGGGCCTGCATGGCTTGAGCAAGCCACAGCATGAGGCAGGACCCCCCTTGCAGGTCTGCCACACTCTCCTGGGGCCCCACTACAGAAGTGCTATCTTCTTTGGGATTCTATCCTTTTCTAGCTGGTTGCTGCTTTTTTTAGATTCTGGGAACCAAAATGCCCATGGATGTCAGGGTTTCTCTTCTTACTGGGCCAAGGCCCATCCAGGGCTGGGGCTGACAGAGGTGAGAGTGTCACTGTCCCAGGCAGTAGAATGAGATGGCATGCCTCTAGGCATGGCAGGCATGGCCTGGCTCAGCTGCACCAATGTGGTGTTTAAATATTTGTTTTAGTGGCCACTAGTTAAATAGCAGCCTTCATTTGGGTGGGAGCAATCTTGAAAAGTATAAATAAATCAGATCTTTGCCTTGTCAGTCACCACACCAGAGTGTGCTGGGTAGACTCTGGATCCAGCACCCTAAATGTCTATGGCGAGTGCTGAGCCAGTGGTTGGAGGGGCTGTGTTAGAGCCAGATGCAGGAGTCTACAGCAACTTGCTGGACACCCCCAGCCTGTCAATCCCTGCTTTCCAGGCTGCTGGGGCCAGCTCATGCTTCAGGCAGGGCTCCCTCAGCCAGCCCCAGCCTCAGCTCACTCTGGGAGACAGGAGCAATGGGTTCCCTTTGCCCTGGTATCAGAGGGCTTAGCCTGCATGGTTGGAACTTGGGGGAGCCCTGGTGGGTCTTGGGGGGCACTGCCTCAAGGCACCCAATGGGACCTTCTCTGTCTGCTTGCCATTAAGACTGTCATTCCCACTGGGAAGAGCTTTCCTCAGGTCAAGGTTGTACCTCTCGGGATCTGGGTGAAGGCTGGGCTGCCTTGGGATGGGGTGTCTGGAGAAGAGAGATGACTAACATAACTGGGCTTCTCTCCTTGGGCAGCAGATACATCAGCATGAGTGACTGTTGTGCCGAGTCAACACCCTTTTCAGATGTGAAACTTGCTTCCAGGAGCTAAGTTCCTATTACCAACAGAGCTGGTAAGGGGCTGTGGCTCAAATACAGAGCTGTCTGCATTTTCCACCCTCTTCAGACTACCTCCTTGTAAAAAAAAGTTTTGAGAGAGTGGGTTCATCCCCTTCCATCTCCTGCCATGTGGGGACATAGCCGTTCCCCTCTGGAAGACCCAGCAACAAGGCACCATTTATGAAGCAGACACTGGGCACAAGACAGACACTACCTTGATCTTGGACTTCCAGACCTGTGAGGAAATGAATTTCTGTTTTTTATTAAGTTACCCAGATTAAGGTATTGTGTTATAACTGTCTGAATGGATTTAGACACCCCTCTGCCATTTCCTAATATGTAAAGTGGGCCCACGAGGTAACACGGAGCCTCTGCATTTGATTCTAGTATATATATACGAGAGAGAGAGAGAGAGAGAGAGAGAGAGAGAGACCTGGATCAAACTGCACTTGAAACCATATATTCAGGCATCTCAGTTATATGATCCCTTAAAACCTACTGTACCCTCCTTTTTTCTTATATATGTCTGATGTATGTAGGTTATGTGTATATATAGATATAAACAGTTTTATTAGCAAGCCAAAACAGTAGCAACAGTAATGACCATGGTAACTACAAGCTCTTCCCCAGGCATTCAGGGCAGGGGGATTTGCCTCATGGTCGCAGTGGGATCTGAGCTGAGGTAAAATGACAGCAATTCATCTGGTTGTCCTTTGTCTCTTGGGGACAGTGTGGAGTAATAGTTCCTCAGCCCCAAGGGGGCTCTTGGCTCTGTTGACAGTACACTATGGACATGGGGGCTTCTAGCCTCATCTAGTCACTTCCTCTGGGCCTCATGCCTCACTTAGGACACCTCACGAAGCTGCAGGTACAGAACAGTCCTTTGGGCAGATGACAGTCAAGGCCAAAGGCAGTGGAGACTCAGGTCTCTTTTAGAAGTAAATGGTGTATGGATTACTGATAAAGAAAGTATAAAACATTGCTTTAGGGTATTGGTGCTCTGAGGGGTTAGGGACTGCAGTGTGGGGCAGTCCCTAACCCCTCAGAGCTCCTCTTCACAAGAAGGACTGAACATTGACTTTTTCAGGAAAGACCTGCTTCCAGACCCCCTGGGTTGAGTTGGGTGCAGAGTGGTTACCTTGACAAGCTGTGGAGACCAAAGGGCTGTTCTTCAAGGGCCCCAGGTCCGCCCTTCTGCTTGGAGTGCTGGCAGGAAGAGTACACACACACACACACAGGGTGAAAAGCTACATATTCCCAGCCATGATCCTTTGTTATAGCAAATATCTGGTATCAATGTGAGTAGTACAAGGTGTGTCTTTTTCTTTTCATTCATGTTAGAGACAGACAAAATGGCACACAGAAGCGCACGCGAGCACACACACACACACACACACACACACACACACATCCTTGCCTTGGGTAGCTCTTTCAATAGTGCATAGTTAGCAATGAGAGAGAGAGAGAGAGAGAGAGAGAGAGAGAGAGAGAGAGCAGGAGGAAGGCAGGGGCAGAACATTTTTTTTTCAGCCATAATTGTAAAGAAATGACTTTCTTCTTGCATGAACTTGACTTCTCGTGACTAGGGAAGGAACAAATTTGTGCCATGTCCCTTGCTTGAGCCAAGCAGGGGCTGAGCACCCCAACGTGCCCACAGCTGGCCTAGCTGTACCCATCCCACAGCCGCTGTCCTGTTGGCTCTGCCTGGGCCCTTGGCCCCCACATCCAGCCAGAGAAACTTGGCTGTGCTGCAGTTTTCAAAATAAAGCGGTTTTCATTTCATATTCACAAGAGAGGTTACAAAATAGAGTTGGGGCTGCTGCTTCTCATATTATTTATGCAATTCTCCCCCTTTTCCCTGTTCCCAAAGCAAGTCACAAAGGGGTCTTTGTTCTCTGCAAGTTCAAAGTCAGCTTCTCCAAGGGGAAACTTGTGCAGGATTGCAAGCGGGAGGCTGGGTTTTATAACGGCTGGCTGGCTGGTTGTCAGAGCAGAAATATGGTCTGCAGCAGGGTTCTGGCAGGCGACTGCCTGCAGAGGCCAGGTCACTGGATTTTCAGTGTGAACTGGGTGGGTGGGGCGACAGAACCAGGCAGCAAGGAGCAGCTCACAGCATACTTCAACTTCCAAGAGCCTCTGTTTCCTCATCTGCAGAGCCGCACTTTAGTTTATTGGACTCAGTCAGAAAAGTCTGTAGTTCTTCAAAGTGGCTCTTACAAGGTGGGTGAGTTTCAGGATTCCCCATGTCCTCTCTTGCCCTTTTAAAGATTTGACAGATTGAAGGTATTTGCTTAAGAGAAAGAAATTTTAAAAAGACCTAGCCTGGTGATATAGGCTTGAAATCCTAGCTACCTGGGAGGCAGAGGCGGGAGGCTAGAACACGCAACTCCAGCCTGGGCTACAGAGTTCCAGACCAATTATGGTAAGCTAGCAAGACCCTGTCTCGGAAAAAAAATTAAAATAAAACATAAAAATGATGAAAAAGGGTTTGATGCATAGTTCAGTGATAGAATGCTTACCTTGTGTGTACAAGGCCCTAGATTGAGTCCTCAGTACTGCAAAACCAATAAGTAAAACCAAACCAGTTTGAACAGAAACTTGCAAAGGCCTGACTCTAATGACCTCTGTGTGATGCTGGGCCTCAGAGGACTGTCAGGGGCCAGGACTTGGTCAAGGTTAGGCGATCCTGTGCAGCTCTGAGCTGGGTAGTCAGCCTCTATCCCTCATCCCCAGCCTAGTTTGTCCCTCTGGAAAGTGGAGTCCCAGCTGCCTGATATGAGTAAAACTCCAACTGAGAGGATCCACGATGCACAGAGATATAAAAGCCACCCTGTGCTGGGACACCTACCACTTGGTAGAGCCAGCCTTGGACGGATGGTAAGGCTTGCCTTCAGTGCCTGGCACTCCTTACTCTCACCACCATTGCCACCGAGAGGCAACAGGGACTCAGCCATGTCAGTCCGGGGCTGGGATGCTCCAGCTCTGAGAAGGAAGTAGAGGCAAGCTCCCAGCATCCTAAAGGAATGCCTCCAGCCTCAGCTGAGCGTGGCTTCTTTTTCTCCACTGTGGCCCCAAGGTGAGGGATGCATGAAAACCTTGGTGAGGATGCCACAGTATCAGCCACACAGTTCTGGGACCCATGGTTGAGTAGGGGTCTCTGTGGTATATAGCCTTACCTCTGATGCCTTGGAGTCTGGCATCTCTTCCTTTTCTTGCTGGAGCCCATGCTGCCCAACTTTCATTGTGGCTCCTTCCTAGACAGCCTGGGCATTTTGGGCTAGGGCAGGAAAGTGATGGGTCCCAGCCACCTGCCATGCAATTCTTTCTGGTGGTACCACTGGTCCTCTGCTTTGTCAGAATACCTTTTGCCCATTCACTTAGACCTGGTCCCTGAAACAGAATACTGAAGGTATGTGTCAGGGCTTGGCCTATGTGCTGGTTTTAGGTAGACCCCAGACATGAGAAGCTGGTGAGGGAAGCACAGAGATAGGCCTAGGATGAAGGCCATCAGAGCCTAAAGAGAGGTAGGGAGTGTTGAGCTTGGAGTAGGGGAGAGGCAAAGATGCATAAGCCAGGAAATCCTTTTGTCAGAGCAAAGGTAGCAGGGAGTTCTGTATCCTCCAACCTGCCACTGCATACGAATGAACAAAATCAGAATGACATTCCCATGCTTTGTGCCAAGCATGGGATGCTTGCCTTTGGAAGGGCAATCCTCATGTCCTGCCCCATGGCTCCCTCTGCGGGATGCTGGTTGGTCATGGCCTCTCAGAACCAAGTGTGGCAAAGACTGTTACTGACCTTGGAGTTCCTGCTAGCTGTTACTACCCCTACTACTCCAGCCTCCATGCCCTCCTCACCCCTGTGAAGGTCTGCAGCCAGGTTCAAGAGAAGGAGTGTCACACAAGGGATTCACCAGAGAATGCTAATAAGTCAGGCAACAGCCCAGCTTCCTGACTGGTGGATCTGACCTTTTCTCTCTTCTTTTTCAACTGACCAGCCTCCTCAGTGCCTGGCAGAGCAAAATGGGGCTGCCAAGAAATAGTTCTTCATCCACAAAGGGGGAGTTGGCTATTGGAGTAAAAGTGGGGACTTTTGCCCTTCTTTTAGGCCAAAGATGCATTTGTGTACCTCCAGGGTGATGCTTGGACAGAGAAGAGGACCAAGGTTTGAATGGAAGGATCGGAAAAATCAGATCTTTCCTCTACCCTTCCCAAGAGCTACAGCTGAGCCTGGTGATATTTGGAGAGTGGTGGGAGGGGAAGGAAGGGGAGAAATAGAGACCATTTCATAGAAGGTAGAAAGGAGTCTGGAAGGTTCCCTAGATCTGCCCAGGATTTCAGATCTTTCCAGAGCATTGATCTTGGAGTCCTACAGAGCAGAAGGCAGGGCCAGGTGGAGGCTCCTGGTGAGGCCCTTCCTACCCCAGGCTTCTTAAGTAGCCCTTCCTGTGACTGCCAGACCGTGTGCAATTCTGGGGACCTGAGGTTTGTCTCTTTTGGATGCCTGCATGCCATCTTTGCAGCTGATGGTTGAATTCACTAATAAACATCCAGAAGACATCTGAGGCCCTGGAGACATTTGACATAGGTCAGGCTCATTCTATGAAAAGTGCCACTCAGGTGGGCCCTCTGCTCATGACATTTTACATCAAAACAGAATCTGACAACTTTCACATCACCAGAAAGACTACCATAAAGTTGTAGTGATCACTGCAACCCCAGGCTGTCCAGCCTAGGTGCAATACACTATGGGAGGCTGTAGGCTACCCTAGGCCCATCAAAGAGGTTGCAGTGCCACTGTGGTCTTTTACCACCCAAGGACAGGGTGTGATTCTCCCCATTGCACACACAGGGAAATTAAGGTTACTCAAACTTGTTCAAGGTTAAGACTGGGGCTTCAAGTCTGGCCAGGTATGCTGCTTTAAAGCCTGGGCACTCTACTATGGGTTACTAAGTGGGGGAAGAGTATTCACCTGCAATATCACATTATAGGGAACATAAGACCATCTGTATGTTAAGCACTTTGCCTATGTACCCTGTTCAATCCTCATACCCCGTCTACATATTAGACATGATGGTTAATCTTAGGCCCACTCCAGAATCTGTGCTCTTGCCCTGACCTCATTCCCACCACCAAGTTTGTCCTTCTCAGTCCTCATGGGGACAAGGAGTCAAGTGAATGGGATTCTTATGTTCATTTTTCTAGGGGGATGCTAGGTGTGATGACTATCAAATTGACAGGATACGAAATCAACTGATGGACATATCTCTGGGTGGGTCTGCGAGGGCATTTCCTAGAATAGTTAACTGAGGGGAGCAGGCTGTCTCCTAGGGTGGGAGGTGCCTTCTAGGGAGTAACCCAGATCTAAAGAGGTCCAAGGAAAAAGCAGGGTTGCTGGCTACCTACATTCACTTCTTTTTAGTAGGAACATCTATTTCTTTTGCTGCCGCCGCCACCATCTTTCTTGACACCAGACTCCAGCTTCTTCATCTTTCCAACATGAACTGAAGACCAGCAACTCTCTAGGATCCCTTGAGGTCTGTCTTCAGTGCTAGACTGGTACTAAATCATCCAGTTTTATGGATTGAGACGTCCACCTAGTTCTCAGCTTCTCCAGTGTGTAGATGGCCATTGTTGAACTACTCAGCTTCTATTGTGCAAGCCTTTCTAGTAAATCCCCTTTATGATATGTATACACCTTATCAGTTCTGTTCCTCTAGAGAACTTTGCCTAATATAAATGTGGTATTTGGAATGGTTCTAGAGAAACGGAATTGTAAGAATGAATTTCTTTAGTGGGCTTAGTGATCTCTAAAATTGGCTCTCCAACTCAATTCAACTTGAAGTTGCTTAAGATTCTCCTGGTAGTGACTAAGGAATGCAATAATGCTGGCTAGTTGCTTCTAGCATCTCTGGGTAAAATAACAAAGTAAAAAAGTTTAGAGATGAAATTTCCCAGTTCCAGATGTGCATAAACAATCTCCAGGCTTCTAAGTGTGCCCTAAAAGGAAATCTTCCCTGCAGCAGGCATAGGGCTCAAGTTGCTGAAAACCAAACCCAAGTCCTCATCATACAATTGGCTGTCTCACAATGCAAGCTTAAGTCTCAGCCTTGAAGTCTGTTAGCAGTTAAAGTGAGGGCACTGACTGGAAATGAGAGGGATCTTATAACTTGACATAGAGATGCGTGGGACCACTGAGTGGAGAGTCTGGGTTTCATGTTGTAGCTCACACAGTTAAAAAAAGGTGCTAACACTTTATTTGATTGGTTGGGAGAAGTACAGGTCAAAAGATGGCTTACTGTTAATGATCTGAGTATGTTTGCTATCCCTTGGCTTAGTGTCGATGCAAGAATTCAAAGACTCAGGGAACTGGAATGCTAGAGTGACTTTGCCATATAAAACCTACTCTCCTATAAGGACAGGGTACAGAAGACATGCTCCTCACTAGTTCTGTAAGAACCAGGTTTGTGAGAGGGGTTCCAGCATGCCTGAGTAGCTCTGTCATTGTTCATACAGAACTTACAGTTCAGAGCTTACAGTCAGAGCTTACAGTTGGAGCCTCGGTTGCTCAACTGGATAACTTAAATGTAATGGAGTGCCAAGAGCCAAGTGGCAGTATCCAGTCATCAAAGGCAAAGTGAGTGTACTTTACTGTAATGGACAGCACAGGCAAAACAATGTTGATAATGGTCTGACTTGTGTAGACCTTTGGTGCTGGCTAATTAATCATAGTGTTCCCAGAAGCAAAATAGATAGGGAGGCCACTAAGTTTTTCCACAGTATGTATAAGCAAAAAAATTCCAGAACAAATGAACAAAAGGCCATCTTGAATCATAGTGACAGAGAATCATGAATCTTCAACCAATTTCCAGACTTGTACCAGTTTATAGACCCAGAACCCCTTGAATGAAAGGGAAGCCAGGTCCTCTTGAGGAAAAACCTTGTTAACTGAAAAGTTTTGCTGTTCACTTTTATCCAATCTTTCCCCAAAGGTACCTATGGCCTTTTACCAGGATAAATATGCATTGGGGAAAATGAAATAATCAGACATTTCTGGGTCTACTATACATAACCCTGAATTGGCATTGATTCAGGGAGACACCAAAAAGCACTGTGGCCCTCCAGTTAAAGTAGGGGTTGTGGAAGTCAGGTGACCAATGGAGTTTCCGTCAGTCTGGCTCACAGTGAGTCCAGTGGGTCACTGAACTCATCTTGTAGTTGTTCCCCAGTCCCAGATTGAGTCATTATGATAGATATTTGTTAGAGTTAAAAAAATTCTCATGTTGGTTCCTGACTTGTGGAGCGAGGGCTATTATGGTTGAAAAGGCCAAATGGAAGCCAGTGAAGTTGGCTCTACTGGGGAAACTAGTGAACCAAAACCGGTATGACATCCCTGGGAGGACTGGAGGACTGAGATTAGTGCTACCATCAAGGGCTTGAAACTGGCAGGGTGATGGCACCCACCACACTTCCCGTTTACCTTCCTGTTTGGCCTGTGAAGAAGTGAGATGAATCAGAGTGTGACAGTAGATTATTGTAAGCTTAATCAAGTAGTGATGCCAATTGTAGCTGCTGTACCAGATGTGACTTCTTTGCTTGGACAGATTAATATACCTCCTTGTAACTCATATGTATTGACTGATCTTACCAATGTTGGTTTTTTTTTTCTCTTTACATGTTCATAAAGACCACCAGAAGTGATTTGCTTCTGAAATCTGGCAAGGCAAGCAGTTCAAGGGTATATTAATTCCCCAGTCTTGTGTCATAACTTAGTTTACAAGCAATCTTGAATACCTGTCTCTTCCACAAGGTATCACTCTGGTTTACTATATTGATGATAGTGAGCAGGAGGTGGCAATGACTTTGGGCTTGTTTGGTAAAGAATAGATACATAAGGGGCTGGAGAGATGGATCAGCAGTTAGGAACACTGGTTGTTCTTGCAGAAGACCAGGGTTCGAATCCCAGCACCCACATGGTAGCTAGCAACTGTCTGTAACTCCAGTCCCAGGGGATCCAACAGCCTCTTCTGTCCTCCGCCAGCATTGCACAGCACGGGTACACTCATCTACATGTAGGCAATACACACACACACATTTAAAAAAAAAGTTAAAGAATATATACATAAAAAATAAATCCAAACAAAATTCAAGTCTTCTAACTCAGCAAAATTTCTAAGACACCAGTGGTATGGGGCATGCAGAGGTGAAAGATAAATGGATGTACCTGGCTCCTCCTGCCACTAAAAAATAAGTAGAGCTGGGCGTGGTGACACATGGCTTTAATCCCAGCACTTGAGAGGCAGAGGCAGGTGGATCTCTGTGAGTTTGAGGCCAGCCTAGTCTACATAGGGGGCTATAGGGAGATTCTATCTCAAAAAGCTAAAAAAAAAAAAAAAAAAAAAAGAAACCACATGCTCAGCAGGGCTATTTGAATTTTGGAAGCAAAACATTCTTTACTTGAGTGTGTTACTCCAACCCATATACCAAATGACACAAAAATCTGCTAGTTTTGAGTAGGTCATAAAACAGGAAAAGGCTCTGAAATGGTTTAGGCTGCTGACAAGCTGCTGTGCCACTTGGGCCATAGGATCCAGCAGACTTGATGGTACTTGAAGTGTCAGTGGCAAATAGAGACGCTACTTGGAACCTGTGATGGGCCCCCAAAGATGAATCTCAGTAAAGGTCCTTAAAACTTTGTAGCAAGACTCTGCTATCATCTGTAGACAAGTATTCTCCCTGTGGCATGCTATTGGGTTTTGGTGGAAACTGAATGCTAAGCAGTGAGCCACCATGTTACTGAGTTGCCCATCATGGGCGGGGTGTTATCTGACTCACCACGCCATAAAGTTGGATGTGAGCAGCAACGATCCATCATCAAATAGTCCTGAAGGCACAAGTAATTTACTTGATGAGGCCGCCCAAATGTCTATAGTTCCTCTTCCTGCTACAATACCCTCTGTTCCCAAGTATGCACTTGTAGCTTCATGGGGTGTGTCCTGTGATTGGTTGGCTGAGGAAGAGAAGACTAGGGTCTGACTCACAGATGGCTCTGCACCTATGTAGGAACCACCCAGAAGTGGACAACTGAAACATTTCAGACCATTTCTAGGACAACTATGAAAAACAGAGATGAAGAAAAATCTTCATAGTGGACAGAACTTTGGTGCTCAAGGTCATATATTTTGCCTGGAAGAGAAATGGATAGTTGTGTGATTATATACTGATTCATGGACTGTAGTCAATGGTTTGGTTGAACGGTCAGGGACTTGGAAAGGGCATGACTGGAAAATTGGTGAGAAAGACATTTGGGAAAGAAGTACATAGATAGAGCTCTCCAAATGGGCAAAGGATATGAAGACACTAGTGTACCACGTAAATGCTCACTAAAAGGTGACTTCGGCACCTCAAGTAGATAGGATGACCCATTCTGTAGATAGTAGTCAGCCTTGTTCTCTGGCCATCCCTGTCATTGCCAAATGGGTTTGTGAACAAAACAGTCATGGCGTTAAAGATGGAAGAGATATATGGCTTCAGCAACATGAACTTCCACTCACTAAGGCTGATCTGACTTAGGATGCTGCTGAGTATTATATCCGCCAGCAGCGGAAACCAATACTTAGCCCCTGATATGGCATCATTCCCTGGGATGACCAGCCAGTGACCTGGTAGCAGGTTGACTACGTTGGACCACTTCTCTCAAAGAGGAAGAGTGTTTTGTCCTTACCAGAATAGGTACTTATTCTGGGTATAGGTTTGTCTTTCCTCTATATAATGCTTCTGCCCAAACTGCCATCTAGGGACTTATAGAATGCCTTATTCACTCTCATGGTAGTTACACAGCATTACTTCTGATCAAAGAACTTACTTCACAGCCAAAGAAGTGCAGTAGTGGACCCACGCTCATGGGATTTTCTTGTCTTATCATGTTTTCACCCTGCTAAAGCAACTGACTTGTTATGGCCTTTTAAAAATATTGTTACAGTGCCAACTAGGACAATAGTCTGGAGGGCTGGGCAAGGTTCCCCAGAAGGCTGTATATGCTTGGAATCAGTATCCAATAAAAGGTACTGTGTCTTCCATAGCCAGGACTCATGGGTCCAGGGAATCGTACCATTCACCATCACCCCTCATAACACACTAGAAAAATGCTTGCTTCCTGTTCCCCTGACTTTATGTTCTGCTGGCTCAGAAGTCTTGATTTCAGATGGTTAAGTGCTTCTGACAGGAAACAAACAAATATCTAATTGAACTGAAAGCTCAGACTTTTCCTTGACCACTTTGGGCTCTTGATGCCCTTCAGTCAATAGGCTAAGAGAGGACTACAGTGTTAGGAGGGGCGATTGATCCAGACCATGGGGGGAAATTGGGCTGCTTCTCCACAACAGAAGTAAGGATGATCATGCCTGGAGTGTAGGAGGTTCTTAAGGGCAGCTCTTGGTGTTGCCATGTCCTGTGATTAAGCTCAATGGGGAACTACAATAACCCAATCCAGGTAGGATGATACATGACCCAGATGCTTCAGGAATGAAGGTGTGGATCATTCTTCCAGGTTAAGAACCAAGTCCTGCTGAGGTACTTGCTGAGGGTAGAGGGACTGTAGAACGGGTAATAGAAGAATGTAGTTCTAAATACCAGCTGTGACCATGTAACTAGTTACGGAAACAGGGACTGTAATTATAACGAGTACTTCAGCCCTACTTTGTCAATATATTTGTGCATATATGTAAAGCAGATATTTGTTTTCTATTATCTCCTGTTCTTTTACTATTTAATGTGATATCATTTGAGGTTTTATCAGTAGTTAAGTGTTGTTAGATCTATATTATCATTTTTAAGTCATGGAACATTAAAAATCTAAGCATTCTTCAAAGGATTTAGTCATCTGTTCTAGAGGGAGAGTTATTATGGTTTTGGTTGAACATGGGGTAGCTGTATTAGGTAGAATGTGACTTTGTTATGTCTTCATTTGCAAATTAAGCATGGCACAAGGAGATGTGTGTGAAGTTGACAGACTTGTGATGGCTAATTTTGATTGTCAACTTGACAAGATTTGAAATTAATGCTTTGGAGCAGATCGTTAAAGGCATTTCCTGGAAGGGTTCCTGAGGAGCGAAGTCCCTTCCTGAGCAGCACTTTCTGACAGATGGCCCAGATAAATAGAAGGCCAAGGGAAAGGCAGTGTTACTCGCCTGCCTGCCTTTTGTTTCTTGTTGGTGCATGTGTCTATTCTGCTGTTGCTGTCATCACATCTACCATGGCTGTGCAGCTTAAGAGAGACTCACTTCTGGGGCCCAGCATCAGATAACTCTAATCCACTGACTGGAGTGTGGCCCAGCTATCAGGGCTCCCCAAGGCCTACTGTAACACCTCATTTGAAAAACACAGCTCAAAAAGGCATCTCACCTCCTGAAGGTCACGCAGCCCACGCTCCTGCTCCACCCTCCAGCGTTGCCCTGCCCAGAGAGTAAGGAAAGGGCTTTGGCTCAAAGGCACATGTAGAATGAGGTGAGTCAGGCTCAGCCTTGGCCTTACTGTATCTTCCCTTAGATTTGGGGCGCCTACTCAGAATGACTCCTAACATTTCCAGCAAACAGGCTGGACTCATGTTGCATCCTCCAGCTTCCTGACCACCCAGGATGCCTCTGTCCAAGCACCTGTGTCCTTGCAGGCAATGATCTTTCTTCCCAGTCCGGATCTGGCCCAGTCTCACTTGTTTATTTGTGCAGTTCTGCCCACCTGAGCAGGTCCCTGTGGGTAAGGCCCTCATCTATGACATCCATTAGGGTGTTCCCAGATGGGTCTAGGACAGCACAGGAGGCACATGATCCAATGAATGCAGTGGGGGAACCAGCTATCAGGACAGATGTCACATCTGACTAAAAGCTAAGTCATCACCCTCAGTAATAAAGCCCATCCTGGGAACCTCCAGGCTCATTGAGCTGGACAGAAAAACCCAGAAGAAATGCTTACTGCCACCCCAGAGGCCAAAACTCTGAGAGCCTGGGGGTGAGGAGCTAGCAGGCTTTGGACAATGCGTGGGTCAGAGGATTCAGGATGATTTACCCACCCATGCCCTAAAACTAGTCCTGGACTGCCTCCCTGAGGGTGGGGTGTATGAGTCCAATGCATACAGCCCTTGGTGAGGTAGAGACTATTCAACCTGAATGTTCTATGCTTTGCTCTGTAAACTGTGTCTTTCTGTGGGCTACCCCAATCCACCCTGCTCTTATTGTCCTGCCACATGCACCTGCATTTGGAGTGGATAGCCAGGTACACCTACTGGCCATGGGTACCTCAGCTGCCACCATTCTCCTTCCCCTTCTCATGTTCCAACAGGTGCAGGGCTGTCTGGGTGAGAGGCTTCCTCTGGACTCCATTCCCAAGACTCTCTGAGCCCATGCTTTAGAAGCATGTGAGCTTTTCAAAGCCCCAGTGCCTAAGTCCTCACTGACAACATCCAAGGCTGGGCATGGGCCAGCCTTTAGCGGTCACAGGGGAATGGGTTTTCTTCCATCACTGAGATGTTGGATCATGCGTCTGATTACTGTCAGCTAGTGGTCAGCAAAAGAGTAGTTTAATAACACACAGAGACACCAGGAGGATCTGGTGTTATTGAGAGATGATCCCAGAAAAGTTAACGTTTCTAGTTATCCTTGAAGAAGGTATGGTCATAGGATTGGGACAGTCATGGAGAGAGGATGGGGACAGAGGAAGATGGGATGCATTTTAGGCAAAGGGGTCATCACCAGGGCTGAGTCAGAGGAAGGTGGTGTGCTCCTGGAGAAACACCAGGGCAGGCTGATCACCACTTGGGAAGCCTTAAATACTGCTTTAAGGACTTGGGATGTTAGGCTGTAGACAAAGGATAGTAGGATCACGTCTGTCCCTCTGAGGTTAGGATCCAGAAAACATCTATGAAAGGCCATGGTCAGCAGGCTTTGCAATAGGTCCGTCAGCCTCCTGGAGTCTCATCACTGGCTGCCATCCACCAGCATTCATAGGAGTTGTGGGGGCCTCAGAGCAGCTGCTGCAGAGCCCTGGCACTTTGCTCATAGCTCTGGATACTTTAAAGCTGTTCCTGCACCTTGGCTATCATTCAGTGATACCATCCCAGCACCCCATGCTGTTTTCTTGTGCCCTCCTTCCCTCCCTCCTTCCCTCTGTCCCTCCTTACTTCCCTCCCCCCTTACCTTCTTATCTCCTTCCCTCCCTCCGTCCCTCCGTCCCTCCTTACTTCCCTCCCCCCTTACCTTCTTATCTCCTTACCTCCCTCCTTACCTTCTTCTTTCTTTCCATTCTCCTTCCCTCCCTTCCTTTTCCCTCCTTCCCTCTCTCTGTTCTTCACCCCTACTCCCCCTTCCCTTCTGACAGGGCTAATCTGGCCCTGCACTCTCAGACTCAAGCAATCCTCCTGCCTTAGCCTCCCAAGTACCTGGAACTACAGGTGTGCATCATTGTGCCTGGCTGTGATTCTTTAATGACTCCTGTATTCCTCTAGCAAATAGATTTGTCCTGTTTCACGTTACCATCTCCTACTATTGGATATTCATATGATTTCCAATAATCCCTGGAATTGATAACATGGCCATGAATGTTTGTAGGCAGGTAACCTTTTTTTTTTGTTTTTTTCAATATTTCCTTAGACTTAAATGATTGGATAAAACAGAGGCGACATTTGCAGGACTCTTGGAGCATGATGCCAAGTGACTTCCTGACAGCCCACAGCCTAAAGACTGTCTGTTTGTGATTTTGAAGTGTGAATCCTAAACTTGATTACCATCTTCAGAGCTCTGTACAGCAGTCTGGGCAGGTACTATGGTTCTATAAATGTATTAGTTACTTTTCTGTTGCTGTGATAAAACACTATGACCAAGGGACCTTATAGAAGACAGAGTTTATTTGGCTTATG
The DNA here is from genome assembly GCF_000622305.1 of Nannospalax galili. Taxonomy (NCBI): domain Eukaryota; kingdom Metazoa; phylum Chordata; class Mammalia; order Rodentia; family Spalacidae; genus Nannospalax; species Nannospalax galili. The sequence goes on along the minus strand of NW_008352485.1, from coordinate 1,536,353 downwards.
GTTCAGAGGGTTAGATTCTATAATTGCAGGGGAGGTATTGTGGCAGAGGTGGTGAGAGCAGGAAGCCTAGCAGTCATATCTTCAAGCAGACACAGGAAGCAGAGAGCAACTGGAAATCTAGTCAGTCTTAGGAACTCTCAAAGACTGCTGCAAGGCCATACCTCCTAAAACCTCCCCCCAAACCACCATGAATTAGGGACAAAAAGTCAATACTTGGAGCCTATGGGGGACATTCTCATTTAACCACCATAATAATGGTGCTGTATGTAGGCTTTACTTTGATTAAATAAGAATTGATTTAAAATACCCTTCTCCTAATGTGCTCTCAACTCTGATCAGAAGTTCAGCTTAGACCTTGCTCTAGAATTCTCTGGAAAGCCCACCCTGGCCTCCTGCCTCTGGCCTAGTCTTCCCCCCACCCACCCTCCTGGAACTTTGGAGTTGCCCAGGGGCTTGTTACATGTCCTTCCCTACTCCAGATCTGGGGACCCATTGAGAAATGGCTTGGGGACTGACATCATTGCCTAGTTCTCTGGTGAACCATTCTACAAGACAAGGCCACATGCCTGGTATGGCCAAGTTCCCAGCATTTTGTGCCTGCCTTCTCTTGCCTCGTCTTCCTCTACTTGAGTCTTTATATTTTGCTCTCCAGTGAATCCGTCCAGGCAGCAACAGGTTGTGAGGCCCAGTGCAGAATCTCAGGAGGGAGGGTGAGAACAAGGGGTTGGTACCCACTTGCCCAGGAACCTGGCCCTCACCCAGCCTAATCTCAAACAGGCCACCATTTTAGATTTTATCAGCACCCAGTAACATCAAAGAGATTGTCATTCACTGCCCCCACCACATACACACCACATTCACAGACATAGACATAGGTGCACTCGTGTGTGGGAAACCTAAGGCACTCATATTACTGAACTTTTATCTGTCTTGGCTCTGCCCTGCCAGGCTCTTTCTCTGTCTACCTCACTATTTGGCCCACAGAATCCTATCTCCTGGAACATGTTCCTTTGGTTGGTATGGAGCAAGCTCTTTTATTTATTTATTTATTTATTTATTTATTTATTTATTTATTTATTTTTATTTTATGTGTATGAGTGCTTTGCCTGAATGTATATAAGTGTACCATGTGCATACAATTCCTGCAGAGGCCAGAAAAGGGCATCCGATCCCCTGGAACTGGAGTTACAGATAGTTGTTAGCTGCCATGTGGGTACTGGGAGCCCAATCTGGGTCCTCTGCAAGAATGCTTAACTACTGAGTCATCTCTCCCAAATTTTTTTTTAATAGACAGGATCCCAGTTAGCTCAGGCTGGCCTCAAACGTGTTATGTGGCTGAGTTCAAGGACATTCTTGGAGACACAACAAGTTACAGACTAGCCCAGGGGCCAGTGAGACCCTGTTTCAAAACCAAATCCAAAAACAACAGAAAAAAGAATATCCTGTGTGCTGGATAGCTTTAGTGTCGACTTGACACACCTGGGTTGAGGGAGCCTCAACTGGGGAATTGCCTTCATTGGACTGGCCTGTGGCCATGTCCATGGGGCACCTTCTTGAGCGATGTGGGAGGGCCCAGCCCACTGTGGGTGGTGCCACCCCTGGGCAGGTGGGCCTGTGTTGCATAAGAAAGCAACACAGGGGAGCCACAGGGGCCAGGGGAGCAAGTCAGTAAGCAGTGATCCTCCATGGCCTGTGCTCCAGCTCCTGACTCCTGGTTCCTGTCCTGAGTTCCAGCCTTGGGCTCCCTGATGAACTGTGACCTGGGAGATGCAAGACAAATAAACCCTTTCCTCCCCAAGTTGGTAGTGGTCAGAGTGTTTTGTCACAGCAATGGAGAAACAAACTAGGATATCCTGTCTCATGTGTCTCCTGATGTGTACACGCATACGTGTGTGTGTGTGTGTGTGTGTGTGTGTGTGTGTGTTTGTGTTTGCTTGTACAGTTGTCTGTAGGCATCCATGTGGGATTAGTTCCAGGACTTCCCTTTAGATACCCAAATCTGTGGATGCTCAAGTTTCTACTATAAAATGGCTTGATAGTTGCATGGAATGTGTATCCATCCTTCAGTGCACTCTACATCATCCCTAGATGGCCTGTGAGGCTCAATACAACATCAGTGCTATCTGAGTAGTTGTTGTGCTGTATTGTTCAGTGAAAAGCTTGTATGTGTTCAGCATAGACACAATTTTCTTTTAAAAAATACATTTGATCTTCAGCTATAAAACTACATGTGTGGAAAGCCAACATATTCTCTCTCCCCAAATCACTAAGAAACCTTGGTGGAAACTCAAGTACTGCTGACCCTAGAGAGTGATGTTATCATAGGCCTCTGGCGGTCTCACTCATGAAGGCCCGCTCTCTCCAGGAGTCCCTGGTGGTCATCTACCTCTGTGAAAAGAGGACCTTTCTCCCCCGGTGATTCTAACCAACTCCCCAGAATGGTCTCTGGTTGGCCTGGGCCATTCCTTGACTCTTATTCCCACCTTGACACCATGGCTATGGAATGGAAAGGATGGACTGGCTGGAAAGCTGGGCCATGAGCCCAGTGACTTGAGGCTGCCATAACAAGCTATGTTAAGCTGTAGCACTTAGGCAAAAATTACTACTTCTCATAGCTTAGAAGGATGGATAGTCCAAAGTCAAGGTGCTGGTAGGTCTGGAGCCTGGTGAGAGCCCACTTCCTAGTTTGCAGATGGCCATCTCTTCATTGTGTTCTCACATGGCGGGGGAGAGACATAGAGCAAGACTTCTGTGAATGAGCACTCTACTCTCATGATCTAATTGCCTGTCATAGCCTCATTTCCCTGTCCATCACAATGGGAGTTAGGTTTCAATGTAACAGAATTTGAGAGGACACATTCAGTCCATAGCAGGCTGTCATAACAAAGTGCCACACACTGGAAGGCTCGACTAACAGAAATTTTGAAGACTGGAAGAGAGCAAGTTCACTCAGAGATTAAGGCATTGGTGAAATTGGTTTCTTCTGAGGCCACTCTCCTTGACCAGTGAATGGTAGGCTTCTCCCTGCATGGTCTTTGCATGTGTCTGTGTTCTAATCTCTTCTTATTAGAAATATATCAGTTGTATTGACTTAACACCCATCCATATGACCATATTTTACCTTAATTTTCTCTTCAAAGACCCTGTCTCCAAATGAAATCACATTCTGAAGTTCTGGGAGTTAAGACTTCAACATATGAATGGGGAAAAGCACAATCCAGCCTGTAACAGGAGATGAAGTCCCTTTTCTAAGCGTGTTTCCAAAAATATTAGCATGGGCTTTGTTCCTCAAACAACTCTAGAACCCCAAGGCCCAACAATCATGATGGGTATGACCTGCCTTGGTGCCCACATAGAAGGGAAGGAAGGGTCGTTTCAGGGTGATAATGCTGAGCAGTGTGTATTGGAGGGGGGGAATTCTAATTTGGAGATACCAAGCCAAATGTCTATAAATGGATAATGACGATATCATTTGGATAATATTAATAGTAAGCAAATCAGCCAGCTGGCCATGGACATTCAATGACAAGATAGGTTTTTGAAAATAGCCATTTACCAAAATGTAGTCAGCCTTAAACAGAAAATGATCAACTTCCTAATTGTCTTTTGGCCCGTGTAAAAGGTCCCCTGAGAGCACTGAGAAATAATACCAACCATTTCTGATCGAGTTCTTACTGCCTGCAGATGTGCGAATTGCGTATCGCAGTATGGTCATGAAAAAGATGGTCCCTCTAGTGGTCTGAATGGTGGCTCCTATAAAGATCTGCCCATATACAAATCCCTGGACACCTGGGAATGTGACCGTGTTTAGGAAAGGGGTCTTTGTAGACATAATTAATTTAAAGATCTTTAGGTAGTGTCATCCTGGATTACCTAGTGGACCCTAAATCCAGTGATGAGTGTCTTATAAGAGAGATGGGAGACACCGGCAAACAGGGAAATGCCATGTGACCATACAGATACAGACTGGAGCAATGTGGTCCCAAGGGACATGTGGAGCCACAAAAAGCCAGAAGAGGCATAAACAGGAGCTCCTCCAGCCTCTGGATGTGACCACAGCTCTAGAACCCATCAAGCTGGGACTTCTGGCCCCAAGACAATGTGAGGACATGTTGTTTTAAGCAACTAAGTTTATGGTATTTTTTTCCTTGTGGCAGTTCCAGTAAAATAATTTAGCCTCTGAAAATTAAATCATTAAAATCTCTGGACAGAGGGTAACTCTGAGCATGTCTGCCAGTTTGAGATCCACCAACAAGTTCACCCCGGGGGGGCAGGCAGAAAGAGAATGATCTGTCCTAAGATGGTCAGTACTGGGCAGTCTGAGGGCAGAAGCAGGGACCCCAGAACCCAACCCAACCTCTATTTCTACTCTTGTCCTTCAGCAGGACCCTGCATTCCCCAGGTCTCCATGCCCAGGCTGAATGAATTGAACTCAGGCTGCTTTTGACTCATACTTGTTTCTGGCCTCATGCCTGAGAACCAGTGTCTACATCTGTTCCAGTTTTCCTGATGCCAAGGCCCAAGCTGTCACAGAAGGGTAGAGCTCTGGAGCCAGCCTTGTTATAAGATGCAGCTGAGCAAGCACCCACAGTGACCATGACAGACAGCTTTCCACCTGAGGGAGCTGTGACTGCCACCTACCCTAGGAGACTCCTTATTCTGTTCTCTATTCTATCCTCTAATGAGGATGCCTGAAGGGAGAGTGGCATTCCAACTGCCGGTAGTGACTAAGCAGGCTTCTAATTCCCATGGAGTTTCTCACTGTGTCTAGACGGAGAAGCTCTTCTAGGGTTCAGTTGCAGATAGCCTGCAGTGTCCCACACCATCCACTTAGAAGGATGTGCCATAGCCAGGGACCAACATGACCAGGAGAAAGAGGCCAGTTTTCTTATAGTAAGTTCCAGTCAAAATAGACTTATTGAAGCACCTCCCAAATCCTAAACTTAAGACCTTTTGCCTTAAACCCCAAGTGTAGGACTCTTCTCTCATGAGGACTCTCTTTGTGGAGTTTGGAAAAAGGGCAGACCTGAACTTAGAGTCTACCACTGTTGTGTAATTCCAGGCAAATCACTCAACCTCTCTGGTGCTCATATAAGTTTTCCTCTGGGAAAATAGGCAGAAGGTGACTAATGTGTTATATTAATCTGTGTTCTCTGCATAAAAAGAACCAAGAATGAGTATATGTGTATATATATATACACACACACATATATATACATATACATATATATATACATATACATATATATATCTCAAAGGGGATTTATTAGGTTTACTTACATGATACAGGCTAGGTAGTCCAACAGTGGCCCTCTGCATGGTGGAGAGGCTCAGAACCTGGTGGCTGCTCAGTCCATGAAACTGGATGCCTTAGCAGTCTCAATATGATGCTGAAAGTTTGGAAGATTCTTGGAGAGCTGCTTGGTCTTCAGCCCATGTTGGAAGCCTGAAGAAGCTGGTTTCCAATGTCAATGAAGGAACAACAGAGCAGATGCACTTACCAACAAGAAGTGGAGGTGGGCAGGTAAAAGAAAGCTGTTTTTCCCTCAGACTCTTTGCATCTGGACTGCTGCTGGAAGGTGTTGTCACTCTGGGGCTCAGTTAATTCTTCCAGGAAATTCCTTAATAGAAGCTCCAGAGGTGCAGCTTATCAATTGAGGATCCAATCAAGTTGACAGCCAAAATGAACCATTACATGCACATCAAGCAGCTTCTAGATTCCTGGTGCTGCATCTGTAGCTCTCCCCTCTCTGATATTATCTCTGGGACTGCCACACAAACTGTGGCTAAGCCAAAGTCACTGACTAGCCCTGTGTGTCATTTGTTTTCTGTATTCTGTGGTAAACTCCCACCACCTCAACTGCAGAGATTGTTCTCTGCAGTTTATTGATAACCTCCCCAGGTTAGGTGATCCATACATGTTCTTAACTAGATTTTCAGAAGATTTATGTAAGATACAGTTTGAGCATGGCTCACCTGAAATCTGAAATCCTCTTTGTTGGTTAACTTTTTGTCTCTGGGACAAATACCTAAGAGAAACAATGTAAAATGAGGAAACGTTTATTTGGCTCATTGTTGCAGAGTTTTAAGTCCATGGTCATTTGGTCTCCATTGCTGTGGCCTGTAGAAGGCAGAGTGTTGTGGTGGAGAGGATGTAACTGAACAGAGCTGCTTACTTCGTGATAGCCAGGAAGCAGAAAGAGACTTACAGAAAGGGGCTGGGGACAAGATACTCTTCTACCTACTTCCTCCGACCAGGCCCACTTCCTAATTCCCACCACTTCCTAATAATGACATCACAATATGAATCCATCAATGGATTAATCCACTGATTAAACCAGAACCCTCAGGATCATGGCCCAAAAGTCCATTCATCAATTGGCGGCAAAGTCTTTAACACTTGAGTGTTTTAGGGGATACTTTATATCCATTCCTTAACATGCTCCAAAATCTAAAACTTTCTGAGCACTCACAAAGCATCACACTGGAGAGTTCTACATCATGAAATATGTTCTAGAAGCTCAGTTTCTTTGTTTTAAATCACAAAATTATTAAAACTATTGTCTAAAATTAACTTTAGGGTACATTAATGAAGTGTGTATGAAATATAAATGAATCTAACCCCCAAAGTATCTCAATGTAAACATTATGTAGTTATCATATCCTATTGTTTAGGGAATAATGGGAAGAAAAAAATCTGCACATGTTCAGTATAGACATAGTATCTCTTTTTCTCTTACTCTATTGTTCACCCATCCATCCATTAAATCTTTGAGACTAGGTCTTGCTATGCAGCCCAGGCTGGCCTAGAACTCACAATCCTGCCTCAGCTTCCCACAGTTGGGATTATAGGCATGTGGCACCAGTTTGGCTCTCCAATATTTTTGATTCATGGGCAGAGAGGGCAGACTGGACCTTATAGTTTTTGCATTTGTGATCATCAGTGTACTGTCCTCCAGTTTTGGTATCAACCTTATACTCTTCTTAGACAACATGTTGGTTAGTTTTCTAGACTGCCTTGTGCTCTAAGATCATTTACCTAGCATGAAAATTACTATTTTTTAAAAGGTGGATAGGAACTTCCTATAAAAATTATTGGGGTTGGGTACTTTTTGCTTTTGTTTAGTCTTTTTATTTGTATTTTTAAAAATATTTTATTTATTATTTTTATTTTATGTGTATGCATGTATTGCCTGCATGTAGGTAAGTGCACCAGTGTTGCGCAGTGCCTGCAGAGGACGTAAGAGACTGTCAGATCCCCTGGAACTGGAGTTACGGACAGTCGTTAGCTGCCATGTGGGTGCTGGGATTCGAACCCAGGTCTTTTGCAAGAATAGTCAGTGTTCTTAACCGCTGTGCTGTCTCTCCAGCCCCATTGTTTAGTGTTTTTATTTTCTATCTAAATATTTTTCTATTGATCTGTCCAAGGTTACTATATTTGGGAATTGGTTTTGACAAACTTTTCTTCTGTTTCTTCTCATGTTTTTCTAACTCTCAATCTCCTTTCTATTAGATGGTTTTGATAATCATATGTCTAGTCTTGAAGAGCTTTAAATTTCTTTTTGGTCTTTTTGAAACAGGGTTTCCCTGTAGCCTCAGCTAGCCTGGAACTTACTATGTAGACCAGGCTGGTCTTGAACTCACAGAGCCCCACCTGCCTTTGCTTCCCAAGTGCTGGGACTATACAGGTGTGCACCACCACGCCCATGTTTAATTTTTTTTTAATAGTAGGCTGTTCTATATCTATGTAAGAATATTTATTATACTTCTTTTGAAAGCTTAATTTCTTTTTCATAAAAAAAGCTTTCTTTCTTTAGGTATTTTATTGGTTGAGTTCAGGAGCTCTATTTTGTGATTAGTTTTCCTTAGCTGTTTGGAGTGTCTTCAGGAAGTATTCCCCTTAGACTGAGATTTCCTGTTGGTGCTCCTGTATGTGGCTTATCTATTTACTTTCGGGATTGTGGTGAGAGGCAGAAATGCATTGCCAGGTGGGGTGGGCCACCAAGTATCTTTTAGATGTGGGTATTCCTAGTTTAACAATCTAAACCTGGGGTTCCATTCTTTCCCCTGTACCTGCACTGGATAAGCTAGAAACATCCCCAAAGTTACTCCCACCATTTCTGAATTTGAGACTTTGATTCCCTCATTTATTAGATCCCAACTCTTTTCTAACTCTGATCCAATGAGAGCATTCATGGTCTGGACATCTGCTGCTGAGCAATGTATCATTCTAAAACACAGTAGCTAAAAACAGCAGTCATCTTATTGCTGTCTCTCAGGGCTCTGGGAGTGGACTGGGTTCAGGCAAGCAACTCTGGCTCAGGGATTGTAGTCAGTTGGTGGTTGGAGTTAGATGCATCTGGGGGCATCAGATGGAGCATCTGTGAGTATCATCTTCATGTGTATTGAGCTTCCTTACAGCATGAATGGTGTCTGGGTACAAGATCAAGTGAGTCAGGGAACCAGGCAGAAATGGATTCAGCCTTCCTGAATAGCTTGCCATGTGGCTTCACTTTGGCAGTTACAGACTTACCAGGATCTAGGAAAAGAAGCAGAGACCCCAATACTGGGTGGAAAGCATCAGTGTCTCCTGTAAGAGAAGTAGAGAAGCACATGGGATGGAAAATCTTGTAGCCATTTTGGAAAACACAATCAGCCACAACCCTCTTTCCATCAGCTTTGCCAGGAATTAATTGTTCTCAAATGCATATATTGCGTGTTTTAGGATTTAGAGCAGAAGCAGGAGGCTGAAGCTTATGCTCTTCAGCAGTGTTGTGTGACTACCTCCTTGCCTACTCATTTTTAGGTTTGCTCTGTCGCTGTACCTTGTCGCCTATGCTACTCATCTTTGTGAATGCTTGCCTGGAGTTGTGTACATGTACCCTGGGACAGCTAGTGTGGTGCAGGCCTGAGGTGGAGTGTTCTGACCTCATCTAGGAGCTAGGACTGAGGACCCTGCTGTTTGGTCAGTGTGGGCAGATCTGCCTGATCCCTTTCATCGTTTGCACAGACAGAACAGAGCTACCTGCTTAGTGATATGGGAATCCTACATCCATGCTTGCAATCTGAGAGTTTCTCTCTGAACACAGCAGCACCTACTCTGCCCTGATCTACTCCTTCAGGCCATGTGCAGGCAACACCAGGTCCTGGAGCAGCATTTAAAACAGCTGATCTGGTCCAGCCTTTTAAAAACTCCAAAGAAAACAAACACCCATCCCCTGCTGAGAACAACTTTTTCCCAGGCTGGTCAGTGCTGTGGCCAGGTTGCCCCGGCGACGACATATTTTGGGTTGGAGACATCTCTGGGCCTTTGTTTCCCATGTGCACAGTGTAGATGGGAGAAGGTCAAGGTCATTTCCGGCTCCACATTCTGAAAGGCCAAACCCACACCTCGGGCCCCTCGCCTGCCCTTTCGTCCTCTGGCTGGCATCTCAGCAGTGAGAATAAAAGTGTCTGTGTTGTGGCTTCTCAGGGCCTCCTGCCTGCAAACAGACAGTTTGGTGACCAGTGAGGGAAGTTGCTGACTGCCACGGCTACTGCTGTCCATTTGGACTCTAGAGCTGGGAGCCTTGCCTAGGTTGTCCAGCACCCTGCCAGTCCCACCCATACAGCCTCAGAGACTGTGTGTCATTCTTTCCTTTTTCCTGGAAACTTCCACCCATCTGTCTACTCCCGAAGTATCAAAGTGGCTGATGGAGAGGAGAGTCCCAGGAACAGCCTGCTCCAGAACCAAGTGGCAAAGCCAAGGTACGTTTCCCCTTCAAGTTCACCACTCCACAATCCAGCAGTTTGTGCTTGGCTCTCATGTGGCTTGTTGGTTGCTGTAGTAACCTGTGCCTCTTGAGTCCCCATTCGTCAGGCCCAGAAGCACTGAACATGGCCTGGCAAATCCAGCCTTCCAGTCTAGCTTGCATGCTTGCCAGTGCCCCCTCAGAGAGGACAGAGAGGGCACTTTGTCTGACAGGGCCTGATCCTAGTTTCCTGGACCTGAGCTGTCAGGACTCAGGGCTAGGCTTATCCCCTAAGACATAGTGCTCAAGCCCCTGAGCCTGGGTCCTTACCTGCTAAAGAGTGGGCAGGTCCCTAACCTCTGGCCTCCCAGGTTCCTACAGCATTGGTGAAAGTGGAAAGTTGATCAGCTTCCTGAGCTCTTTGGCCACCTGTATCCCCAAACTTAGAATGTGGTAACTGCCTTCCTGTACTGTTCTGTGGGCCTGGAATTTGGACAGAGCAGGGGTAATTAGTCCCTTCCTTGCAATGTGTGAGGTCTCAACCCATGACCTGGCTGTGGCTGAGGGAGGACCCAAAGAATACTCTGAAGGTATCTCCTCTTATGTTGACTGCCTCCTGCTGTTGGCTGTTATCTGAGACCTTTCTTGGCTCAAGGCCAGAAGCCTCCACATGGCTGCCATGTCATGTGGGCTCCCTTATAAAGTATGGTGGCCTCAGCTTAGTCAGACTGCTTGTCAGGTGGCTGAGAATTTAGAGGTGAGCTCAGTTGCTTTTTCTGACTGAGCTTTAGGAGTCACACTACTTCATATCCATCACATTCTTTGGGTTGTAAGAAAGTTACAAGCTTCCAAGGGGAAGGGACAGAGACCCCCATCTCTCGAGGGAGGTTTGGTGGAAAGGAGGACTCTCTGGTAGCCACACACTGCCCTCTGGCTTCCCTTCCCAGCTGGCCTTGGATATGGTCCAGCTACACAGACGAGTGTGGCCAGGCCTCTCCTTTGCCTTCTCCTCATTCTCACAACTGCTGGGGAGGCCACATACAGACTCATGGATAGGCCCTTGCATGGTGACTTTTTCACCATGACTGGGCAAGTTCAGGGCAAACTGGAGCCCAGAGGACCATGGGGTTGAATGGAGTATTCTGACCTACCTGGCCAGGCTGTCTCCATCTGTGGGTGTTCATGTGGCTTTGGAGCCTGTGTTTCTTGGCTCTCAATTTGTGGTTCTGGAGTGAGGTGAGCCACGCAGAGCCTCCTCCTAGAGGCAAGTGGTATGGGGTCTGTGGAACACCCAGTAACCTGGAGTGTGCTGTGGACAGCTTCCTTTTGTGTCTGTAATTTAGGGACTCTGGGTCAGAACTGTTTGCCACTCGTGCCCTGCTCGTATGAGGGACAGTCTCCTTGCTTTCTGTGGTGACTGAGAAGTTCTGAGGGAAACACAAGAATGAAGCCTCAGCTGTGAACACGGGTACTCTTGTACTTCTAGAGCTAACTTTATGCAAAGATTCCCATAGGAAAATGTTTTCCCCTAGATTCCCAGATTCTCCTGCCACTGATCTGTTTTTAATGTGTTTTATTTCCCTATTTTTATGTGTCACTGACCCTCAGACCTCAGAGTGGACACAGGGCCCTACCTGGGTTTGTATAATATATAGCATGTATGCTTGTGCACATACACATGGTGGGGGGAACAGACTGTAGAAACACTATGTGAGGGGCTGGAGAGATGGTTCAGCAATTAAGAACACTGGTTGTTCTTGCAGAAGACCCGGGTTCGAATCCCAGCACCCACATGGCAGCTAACAACTGTCTGTAACTCCAGTCCCAGGGGATCCGATGGCCTCTTCTGACCTCCATGGGCATTGCACGACATGGGTCCACTTACCTACATGCAGGTAATACACGCATACACATAAAAAATTACTGAAAAAAAAAAGAAAGACCGTATGATATCTGTGGAAAAGCCAAGCTCTACATTAAAGTTTTTTCTACTTCACAGAGAATGTAAAATGTTAAATAGAAAATTCCATGAAGAAAACTGGTCCCTCCTCCTTAAGCTGGCCCCCAGGCACACAGGACTTCTTTGGGTCTCTAGAAGCCTGGCCACCTAGGTGTCTGTATTCACATCTGTCCACACACAGCTACAAGGGTTTCTTTTTCCCCAGATGGAATCATACTTGGGAATACTTGGTAAAGTAAACTCATCAAGCCCACAGACTCTTCTCAGAGGGCCCAGGAGCCCAGGGGCATCCATTCCTTAGCTGGCCCAGTCCTGTCTGGGCCTGGCAGAAAGCTGGCAGGATGGGAGCTGGGCTGCTGAGTATAGGTGCTCCCTGGAAGCTGGTGAGGGAAATGTTCCTGAGAGTGAAGAGCTGGGCAGGTGTCGGGAGGATGGGACTGGGGAAGCTGATACCCATGCCCTTCTTTCTCCCTCACCCCTCAGGCTCCAGGGAAGCAGAAGAGCTCTTATATATTTGCAATCAGCAGGTTTTCTTCGCTGAACCCTCATCTGTTGGCCACAGTCAGCTGTGCTTTGTCCCTGCTGTGGGAGACACAGCATCCCTATTCCCCCAGAGGCCACATCATGACTAGTGGGGAGCTAATGATGACTACAGTTGACTGGCTTTCACATTGGGCCCACATGGAGAGTGGCATGTTTGCTGGGCCCAAATTCAGGGTTTACCGTGTCTCTGTAGCATTTAAGTCCTCATCCTCCCAGTTCTAGCCCCTAGCCTCAGTGTAGTCCCTTTCTGAGGACTGAAGGACAGAGGGAGGCCTTGGCACAATTTTGTCTATAGCTAACACTCCCTTAATAATTGGCATTCCTCTGTAGGGTCTTGTTGCCAGGAGTTCCAATGACAGAGATAGCTATGAGCAGGAGTGAGGTAGAAGATGCCCACGGTCAATCCCTAGATCAGGGTTCCTTCCCTTCATGACTTGGCTACAAGGGGACAAAGGACAGATGTCATGCTTTCCCTGAGTGTGCATAAGTGAGGAAGCGTGTGAGGATGCATGTGTTTGTAAGTGTGAATACCATGAGTCTTCAGCCTGGGCTGTGTCAATAGGAAAGGTTCAGAAGCCTCCTCTTTCCATCTGGCCATGAGTGGGTCCGTATAAGCTGCACATTTTCCATTACTTCTGACCTTCCAAGGAATGCTATTCCTGAGGGTTTTGACCCCTATACTTTCTTTTCTGAATGGGACATCTATTCACACATCCTTACAATATGCTGCTCTAGGCCCATGTGCATCGAGCCCTCAGCAACCTGAATGACACTTGGGACACCTCCCTCACAGCAGGGCACAGAGCTTCCACTTAGCAGAGCCCCCATTGTGTAACTCTACTGTCAACTCTGCATCCTTTTCCTATGCCCTGGGCCCCTTCCAGGAGTCCCCTCACCACTATTAGAAGACTGACTCAGCCCCATGTCCACACCAGGGCTGCATTAAACAGCAGACAACTTGCTCCAGCACAACAAATAACTTGGTGTCTTTTAGAACAAGTTTAACCACCTTTATACATCCAACCCAGATAGAGTTCATTTGCCTCCACTCTCCAGCTGCCTTCATCTGAGACCTTGGTGCAGTTGTCTCTGAGGTGGAGGTATTTTCTGGTTCCTTCTACCTTACTTCTGACCTCCTCCTGTCTCTTCTGAAGACCTTGCCAGAGGCTGTGCTGCTCTGTGGGAAGGGCTGGCTTGGATTGTCTCTGAAGGTGGAGGAGCTGTTCTAGATGGAATTGGTTTACCCCACACAGCATCCAGTGTCCCTCAGAGGAGGCCACACTAAGGAGGCCTCTGAGCTGACGTGGTCAGAGCCATTGTGTAGAGCTTCTCTGTGTATGCTCCCAGGGAAGGGGCCAGGTGTGGCTTTCAGAGTACAGTGTCATGCCCTGCCCTGCCATAGACTCAACTGAGATGTGGTCACCCTAGCTGGTCTTTCACTCTGCTTCCTGGTTGTGAGGTGAGCAGTTTGCTCTGCCAGTCACTCTCTGTCATTGCCTTGTGGCATCTTCACCAGAGGTCCAAAGCAATAGAACGGCCAGGAGCTTTCAAAATTATGATATTTTACTACAGTGAAGGGAAGCTGAATAGTATGGGTCTTAGAAGCTACAAAACAGTGGGCCATAGGGGTTGGTTACTGAGTTCCCCCCAACCCCCCAAAGAAGAATGCTCCTGAGGCCTCATGCTCCACAGTGAGTGCTGCCAGTCATGAATCTATTTAAACAGCATGTCTTCAGTGGAGACACAGAGAAAGGACAGTGTTCCCAGCAGACTGTAAGTTTTTTGGGGCACTGAGCACTCTGAGGGACTATAGCTCTTGGAAGCAACCCTTGGAGGGCCGCTGTGTCCCAGAACTGATGGTGTCTCAGGGCAGTCTGTCTAGATTAAAGTAGATTTGCAAGCAGAGAGTCAAGGTGCATGTGAGGACAGGTGTGGAGGGGGACTTTGGTGACATCATCTAAGTCCAGGCAGTAGAAACCACAGAACACAGGACTACTAGAATGTACCGTGTGCCCCGAGTGCTCAGCTGGGAAGGAGCCAGCAGCTTGTGCAAGAGGGAGAGGTAGTCACGTGAGTAAGCCTAGACTCTGCCCCTTTAGGCTTTGTAAGTGGCAATGGGTAAGGTGGGCTGTTCCTGGAAGTGATAGAAATACACCTCTCCTCATGCACCATGGAGTTAGAAGCCTGACTTTGAGGCCAGTCACCAATGCTGACAAAGGTTGCACTAAGTGGCCAGATGTTTGGCCTGGTCTGGCATTGCCTGATGCCATCTGTGTTTGTCAGACGAGTGGCACTCAAAGTCTACCTTTCTGCCATACTGAAACTTCCAGGAGGTGGGTTTGGAAAATACAAAAATCCTTTCACAGATTTCCCCGAGGTCAGGGTCTGTGCTACTGGCCTCCCAGGGCCAACATGTACCCGGACTCTGACTAGGCGGAATGGCTGCAGTCCTTGCCAAAGGCACTTAAAGAGTCAGCTCCGGAAAATATGTCTGTGTCACTCTAGGGCAGCATTATCTATAGCACTGAATGTTCTTGATGTAGACTGCCCCTGAGAAAAATGACATTTCTGCCCAGGCTTAAAGGCACGAGACACTGCGGTCCCACTGAAGCAGTGGGTGATTTCTAGATTCTGAAAAGTGGGTAACTGACAAAGGTACTCTTTTGCCTTGGCTACTGTGATACTCAGAGTCCCAAGGCAGAGAACTCACAACAACGTTTACATGCTTAGGCCCAGTAGACATTTTATAGTTATTAAAAGCGAGTACTTTTGTAACACTGATTTTACTCTTCTTACAAAAGAAAGCATGTATGCAAGCCAGAAGAGAACCAATTAACACCAGCAATAATCTCACAAACCCAAAATGGCCATTTTTAACATCCTCTAATCTTTTAATCTATCTATACATTTATTATTATTGTCTTTTTGAGACGGGGTCTCCCTGTAGCCACAGCTGGCCTGGAACTCACTATGTAGACCAGGCTGGTCTTGAATTCACAGAGATCCACCTGCGTCTGCCTTTTGAGTGCTGGGATTAAAGGCATGTGCCACCATGCCTGTCTCCATCTATACATTTGTAAATGAAAGACACTATTTGTGTATTTCTAATCAACATGAACTCCCAAGGACTCATTTAGTATACTGTGAGTACCTTTCTTTCCTTTAGATGACTGGGTTTTGTGCTCCATAGATGGCACCATGGAACCTTTGGAACAAGGAGGGCATTGTGGCCTGAACTGTGTCCTCTCAGGATCCACATGCTGAAGCTCTTACCCTAGTGCCTTGGAATATGACCACAGGCCAAGCTTCCTGTGGGTTACAGAGAGTGATAGCTATCCTAAGAACATCAGAAATGACTTTCCTTCACCCCAGAGGCTCAAGTACAAAAATTTTAAAGACAGGGTCTCACTATGCAGCCCTGGCAGGCCTAGAACTCTCTCTGTAGTCCAGGCTGACCTCAGACTCATAGATATCTGCCTGCCTCTGTCTCCCGAGTGCTGGAATTAAAGGTGTGCACCACCACACCTAAACATGGGGCTTCTGGTCTAGGTCTCCTTGTGAAAGTTGCCAGGGATGCTGAAGGAAGCCCTGGAGCTTCCAGATTTGGGGGATGGTGGGGTTGTCTGTGCCTTCCAGAGGTGACTGACAATCATAGGATTTTGTTTATGTACCCAGTGAGGCACTTGTATGGGCCTTCTTTCGGGGATGGTGGGGTTGTCTGTGCCTTCCAGAGGTGACTGACAATCATAGGATGGGCCTTCTTTTTGACCCTCAGCCCTTTCCTGCGTCCTCTGGGCTCCAAGGGGACAGGGGCTGGGGTTCCAGCTTGGCAGTGGGATATGTGTACCCTTCAGAGGAGGCAGGAGTAGAATGCTGTCCTCTGGATCTTTCTGGCCCCTAGGTCAAAGAGATGCACACATCATAACACTTCAGCTAGAGAACAAGAACTGCCTCCATCTCTACATCTTCGATGAACACATCATTCTTTAGTGCCTGGCTGTGGAATGATGTGTCATGGTTCACTTTGATGCTCTGTGCATGAGGATGATAAATCTATGAAATAGGGAAAAACAAACCTGTCTCTAAATAATACATACTACTTACATAGCAAATACATAACTCCCTCCATTAAGCATTGATTTAAAATTGTAATTAAATCATACTTGTCAACATTTAACTAAAATCAAAGTCTAAAATAACAGACTAGGGTCTGGAGAGATGGCTCAGTGGTTAAGAATACTGGTTGCTGTTGTAGAGAACCAGGGTTTGGTTCTTAGTACCCACATGGAGGCTAACAACATCTGTAACTCCAGTTCCAGGGGATCTGACAACCTCTTCTGAACTCTGTGGGTACTGTATGACATGGGCACACTTACATACATGCAGGCAATATACTCATACACATAAAATTAAAAAAATTTAAAAATCAGACTATCATTAGTGCTTTGAGCATCCTGAGAAACAGCCTATCATGCAATAACAGTTACTCAAGAAAATATGATCATCCCTTGGCATCCACAGGGAATTGGCCCCAAGACCACCTGTGGACACCAGGATGTCTGTGGATGCTGAAGCCACTCAAAAAAGACCAAAAAAAAATGGCATTTGCATAGAACTTGAGCACGTCTCCTTATCTACTTCAAATTACCTTGATGTGACTTATAGTTAATACAGTGGAGATACTTGGTAAATAGTTGCTATGCTGTACTGTTTGAGGAATAATGACAAGAAATAAAAATGTATGCATGTTCAGCACCTTTCCACATTTTTCCAAATTTTTTTTTGAGGTTGATTAAGCCTTTAATCCTATAGACACAGAGAGCTGACTTGCTCTCCAGTTGACTTCACTGGACAAATTGTCCTAGATGCTGAAGCCTCAGAGTCCCATCTTCCTCCTTCTAAGGCGCCAGCCTTCCCACTGGTTTGTAAGTCTCCCAGGGAGTCTGATCCGTCCTACAGCTGCAGCAACCGTTCTTGACCCCAGGAGGAGAGACCAGATTTCATGGGGTTTGGATGTTCCCAGTTGTCTTGGGACGGGGCTGCTGCCTGCTCCTTCAGAGTGAATGACACAGAGCTCAGGCATTGAGGTGAGAGTCTTTTCTGCACCAGGAGTGCAGATGGTGTCTGGAAGTCCTGGGAAGCTCTAGCCCCTGTATTTTTGTTTGGAATGTTGTTGTGGGCTGGTTGTCTCTCAGTGTGGAGCATGCTCATGACATCCTGACCTACTTTGCTAGCATCGTGGCAATATATCTTCTAAGCATCTGCTGGATAGGTCAAGTCCAGACTCCGTTGCCAGGCTGTAGGTAAGAGAGTACAGGCAGGGCCCTGTCTCAGGACCGTCTGAGATAACTGACTGTTCATACCCCTGGACAGGTAGCAAGGAAACCGCAAATTCCTGTGGCCCCAACCATAAGCTATACTTCTTCCTATTGACATATTCCCATGGTGGGTCTTCTGGGTGCTCTGGGTCGTCTCCCCAGATTCAGGAGCAAAGCTATGCCCAACTCATGCTGCAGTTTCCAGGCTAGCGCTATGGAGCACCAGGGTTCTCTACTGTGATTTGCCAGTCCTAGTGACAATACCTCTCCCCACCACTGACTTACCACTGGAGACCAAGAAGTGTAGCTTTCCAGAGCTTTGAAGTTTTATGTGGTCACATCCCCTATGGAGCTTCCCAAATGCTTCTGTATAAGGAAGGAGCCAGCAGAAGCATATGTTCCCACCCTGGAAGCACTGTGCCAGAGTACAGGGAGGTGGGGTCTGCTGAGGGCCCTGGGTAATGTTGTCACAAAGAACTGCAGGTCTAAGCAGTTAGGGACTGGGGAGGTGGTAGCAGCTTAGCCAATGAACTATCATCAGAAAAGCTGTTGCTTCCCTAGGTGCAAAGCAAAGTAGGAAGTGGCCTAAGTGTCCTCTGCTGGCCAAAGGAGGTCTGACCCTACATATGGGCCCTGCATCTGGTCCATGATGCTAGGACCTGAGAGCTCCAGGTCCAGACCAACTGACCCTGGCCGACCAACCCTAGCCCCTCTTACCTGTCCCCTTTCTGTGCTTGTCTCCCTCATTTGGGGCTCTGTGTCAGCATACCAAAGTCAGCTGATTATAGCTCAGAACTATGGAGGTCAGATGGCTATGACAGGATTGTTAGAGGAGCTGACTTTTCCCTGGAACCTGATACCCTCCACAGGGTCAGAGGCCTCCAGAGGAGACAGGACAGAGAGGACTCCCCCATTGTTCTGAAGACCATGGCCAAGGAACATCAGGGGAAATGTTCTTTCAGCTGGATCACCACCACATCAAACACACACATGTGCCCCCGCCCCCCCCACAGACAGACAGACACACACACAGGTTGTATAGAATCAATTTTTCAGGTACAAGAACTTTATGATGTCCCTTCCAAGAGAAGCTTGCGTTGTTTTCTGCTTGGGGCATGATGAACAGTGTGATGAGCATCTTTCTTCTGAACCTTTGGGCCGCTTTCACAGATATTGCAGGATCATGTACCTAAGTGATACATTAGGTCACGGGGAGACACGTGTGAAAGTTTGATAGATATGGCCCAAATGCCTTTTACCTCTTTGGCCTGTTCCCGACCCAACAGTCAATGTTTTTAAAGATAATCTAATTGCACTGCTTCAAATCCTCAGTAGCTGTGAAGGAGACCTGTAATTCTGTGCTAGGTGGGCCCTGGGTGCTCCATTCATCAAAAAGCTCCAGCAACATCAGTTATCACCAGCTCCTTCACCAGAGGGACTTTGCACATGTAAGCCCTTCTACCTGGTACCACCCCACCCAGACCTTTCCCAACCCCAGTCCATCAAATGCAATTTCCTGAATTGCATTTTCTAGACGCTCTCTATTTTGCTTATATGTTCATTTTCACTCCTGTTCATTAGATTGGTGGTTCCAGCAGCAGAGATTCTTGCCTGGGGCATTATCATTGTGTACTGGTGACAGTGCCTAGTGTTTAGCAAGTGTTCAAGAATCATCAATTTTTGCAATGCAAGGGTAGTAAATGCCATTTTATCACATCTAGGGATGTGTTTTTATAACTCAGTGGCCTGCCCATGCCTTTCATCTTTTTTTTGGTTATTATTGTATTTTTCTCTTATTGAGGAATTCCACATATAAGGTAAGTGAACTTCTTATCTCTTATTTGTGTTTTGAAGTTGTGAATGTTTTAGAATTGCATTTGTTAATTTATTAAGATGGTGGTGGTGGTGGTGTGTGTACAACTTGTGGGAGTCAGTTCTCTCCTTCCACCATGTAGATCCTGGGGATCAAATTTGGGTATGTCAGGTTTGGCAGTGAGGTTACCTGCTGAGCCATTTTGCTGGCCCCATGAAGATTTTTACCCAGTTACTGTCCACCTTTGTGAGCTCTTTCCATTTAGACTTCTAACTCTTCTGTAGTTGAACTCATTCCCCAGTGCCCTCCTGGTTTCTGGCAGTACCGTGAAGGCTGTCCTCCCCAACTCCCCTCACATGGCTTGGACCCAGGGCTGTGTCCCTGCACAGGTGAAAGCCAGGTGGCCAAGGTGGATTGGATCTGCATGGTGAAGGACCTGGTTATCAGCAAAGTAGTCTGGTTGCAGATGACCCAGGCTTTGGAACAGATAGAACTTAGTTTGTGTTTGGGGGTCTAACAGGGCAGCTTTGGGATGATAGAAGAGAACTGGCAATTCCCAGGGATCTGCTAGGGATCAGGGTGGAAGCAGGGTGATATGGGAAGCAGGCACAGAGACTTGGTCTTCCAGGACTCAGGACCTGATTGGGAGTAGAACGTAGCTTACTACAGGCTTGGGGCTGACAATGCAATGTCTCTGCCCATAGGAACTGCTACAGGGCAGCATGAAGTTCCTATTAGTGGACTGAGAAGGGTGGCCCATGCCCACCCCAGGCAGTAAGGGGGCCTGGGAAGGGCAGAGACTGCTCCGACATAAGCACTGAAGAGACAGGCCACGGTTTCATTCTTGAGAGTCTGTTTATTTTCAGATAAAAGGAGTTGCATCTGTCTGCACATCCCCGCAAATCTTAAGTTTGGCTTTTATAATTTAATTCCAGAAAAGGTTCAACAACACGAGCTAAGTACAACCTCAACCTCATGTTCAAATTTGAGTTCTAGGTTAAGCAGTCTCCAAGAGTGACTCTTGGCAAAGATGTAGATGTGTGTACACGTGTGTGCACATAATTTATAAAATGTTCCCTGTTGTACCCATATACCCTGTTAACAATTTCACTTTTCATCATCTGCTGTCCATGTGGGCAGTAAATGTTTAGCAAATACATAATTCAGTATAAGTCCTATACGATGGGATTTCACAACCAGGACTAACCACTGAGATAGTACTTAATTTGTTAAAGTGATAAACAAGATTATGATATGCAAACAAACAGGGCTTGTGCTCCAGCTGTGTCTAAGTTTATTTTAGCAAGCTATAAACACAGGCCCTTTCTCCAGGCCCACTGATTGGGTTTCTCCTTCCTTTTGTTGGTGGAGAAGAATGTAAAGGGAACAGGCGCCCTTGTACTGGGCTTTCCGGTGGTGGCTCTTAAAGGAGCCCATTCATCCCCATTATTGGGCAATGCTCCTTGCCCAGGGTCCTTCTGGGGGTTTCCCACACAGAGCCTTTGCCAAGCAGCAGACATTTGATCTCAGCTTGCCCAAGCTGGGCCCCACACTCCAGGGGCTCAAGGCCTTGTGATATGGGCTGAGAGCCTGGGGTCTTCGGGAGAGGAGGGCCAAGGGTCACAGCCCTCTTCCCACCCTTCCCTGAACTGCTCCTTAAGTGAGAGTCTCTAGTGTAATTCCATCTGAGGCCTGAAGATGAAAATGGATGGGCCCCTTCATTATGCCAAGAAGTCCTAGAATGGGGGTCACCTTCCCCCGCTCCTGGAATCCCATGGAGGAGGTAGGAGGAGGCCTCTCTCAATAAGACCTTGTAGTTTTCCTTGGGCTGTAAAATCAGCAATAAGAGGAGCAGCTAGTCAGCTAACTGCTCTACAGAACCTGAGAACTCCCCAAACACTACCAGGCCAATAGCTTCTCATCTCTTCTTAGCAGCACAGGTTTGGGAGAGAACTCCATTGTCTTCTAAGCCCTTGGAGAGCTGTAGTGGAGGGGTCAGGCAGCAGCAATGGGCCTGCTGGCTCCACACAGGCCCTTCCACAGCTATTACCTTCTCTTGCGTGTACAAGCTTCCAGCCGGCCCAGCTCTTCATACGATTGGTAGAAGATGTCAAACTCCCTGGTGCCCCAGCCCCTCCAGACAGCCAGGCACCACTCTGTGTTTTCATTTGCAAAGCCGCACACCACCGTATCCTTTGCCACCACTGCTGCATCCATTAGTACCCTGCAGAGAGAAGGATTCTGAGAACACCCATAGGAATCCTCACTGGGTCAGGGTAGAGACCCTCAGCACGAACATCTTTAGGAGAACAGAGCTACTAAGAGGGTACATAAGCATAAGCAGCTTAGCCTGGCTCTGGGATGTGCTTGGAGGTCCTGCTTCTCTTTAGTGGTCCAGCCTTGGGGCTATGGCTTTATAAAGTACCAGAAAAGGTCGAGGGCATCGGCTTCACATTCGTAGACACTGTATGAGACTGACCCCCTGGAAGGCCTCTGATGCATGCAGAGCAGGCATCTTCCAGGCCTCTCTCTAGATACTGAAATGTCTAAAGAATACCATTGACTGATTTCCTGCTCAAGAATGGTCCATGAGGGCCAGTGAGAGGGCTGAGCAGGTAAAGGCACTTGCCTCCAGACAATGCAAGCTTGATGGCCCGAGTTCAGTCCCTGGAATCCATGCAAAGGGAGAAGGAGAGAAGGAGCTCCAGCTCCACAAAGATGTCCCCTGAGCTCCACACTCATACTGTCACACACACACACACACACACACACACACACACACAGACACATACACACACACACACACTTGCCGGTGTTCCTATTGCAAGTCCAGTGTGGTTCTTCTCTCATTCTGTCTTCTTAGGAAATTCAGAGTACAATGTTAGGTAGAAAATCTGTTCCCCAAAGCCATCACTGTGTACATTGTTTTGAGGCTGTGAACTGTTTTGCAAGCTCTGTGAGTAGGTATGTTTCTTTTCAGACAACAGTGGGTGGCTCCTGCGGCCTCCCTGCCCTGGTGGTGTTTCTGTGGGGCTGGTGGCTCATCTCCCAGCACACATCATCTGTAACTCCTCCTCCTATGCCCAGTGAATGTGCCCTGCTAGGCACTAAGACTCCCTGTCACCAGGATGTCCAGGGGCCTCTGATCTCTCCTTGCCTTTTAGCTAGTCACCTCAGGCCTCTCTCCTTCTAGTAAGTGTGCCTGGCTCTTAGTAAAACCTTGCTCTTGGGTTTGGGAAAAATAGCACCAGGGAAAGATTAAGGGCCACTTTGAGTAGGCATGCCAAGGTAAACTATTTCAGCTCAAAGCAACCTTCCACAAGGTCAGCCAGAGCTTAGGAGCAAGCCTCGATTATGTTTCCAGAACCACCCACAGAAGATCCACTGGCCCCAGTATTCACTGAGAAAGGTCAGTGTTGTCAGACAAATGACATCAGTGACTCCTTATCACTAATTGTCCAACTCTGAGAAATCGGGCAGAATGAGACTATGTAATTACATTCTAGATGAAACATAAATCCTTGCCTGAAGGACGACTCACACACTGCCAACAGGTCAGTATAAAGTAATGAGTCACAGTGCACATGCATTTAAATTAAGGGATTTTCATGAGAAGATTTGCCATGTTGGGCTTCAGAGTGGCAGATACACTCTGTCAGGAACTATGGTCCAGCACAAAGCTTGTGTCTTCCGGGTCACACAGACTGTGCCCTGGGCTGACATCCCATCCGGACATCCTCCCATGGGGACTGGAGGGTCTTCTTATGTCACCTACTGCAGTCTGGTATGGAGTCACACTCCCAGGCTGTAGTGGAGTGTGCTTGTGTCACCTGGCGCTACCCGGTGCTTCATGAGTAAGGGGTAACGCTTGTCAGGGAGCACAGTGAATCATGTGGAGGGACCCCCATTTCACTTGCAGCTGAATCTGGTCCTGGAGACACACTTCTGCAGGGTACTTCATCTATAGGAGCACTGGGCCCCCTAGAAATGGCTAGAGGCTGATGTTCAATTCAGCTGGCATGTGAGCCCCAGGAGCTGCCTGGAGGACCCCACCTTGCTTCTGCTTTGCCTTATTGCTACATTAGTAGATCCCGATGCTTCTTTGTGAGAACACAAGGGCAGCAGGGCTGTTGTGTTATCTGGTGGATATGTTGGTGGGGCCTGAGGCTCCCTATGACCTCTCGCACACCAGGCCCTATAGAATGGTTCTCATAGCTTACCCATGTGGAGTCAGCTCTCGTGCTTTTAATACAGCAATGACTCGGCCCCGCTGGGCACTCGAATTCTTCTCCACACCAATAATAATAATATCTCCACCACGCCTAAGAAACAAAAACCAAGAAGAGAAGGGGTTTGTCCAGATGTCTATACGCTCCAAGGGGAGTAGGGCCAGTGAGCAGAAAGATCTGACTGGTGAGTAAGGAGCTTGTAGTTTCTGTTAAGGGAGTAAGTTATGACGATTTACAGTGTGATACGGCAAAGGACCTGCTTTGTAGGAAACAGACCACATTGAGTGGGGCTCTCTTTTTATGACACCTTGAGTGCTCTGGTGGGTAGATGAGCTTCTGTGTGTCCATTCTTAGACTTGCTGGAGCAATCATTCTGACCTCTAAAACCAAGGGACAAATCTTCTTGAAAGAACTTGCACTGGGGCTCTGGATGAATCTTTAATGGAGCCATGGGTTCCACTCACTCCAGTCCCAAAGCTAGAGCAATGCATAGCCCAGAATGGCACTCCCTTATCAGGAAACTTACCTGGGGACCCAAATGAGATCTTTAACAGCAAGGACCTTCACTGCCTGCAGGTGTTGGTTGAATGTATCCCCATCCATGGGGGTCAGGTCATGATCAGACCTGTCAGAGGTGACACTGGGCTCGTAATCAGTGGAGAAAGGCACACTGGAATAGCTGGTTGGGGAACTGGGCAGGCTGGAAGGGGACCTGGGATCTCGGTGAGGTGGGGATGAAGAGTAGGAAGACATAGAGCAGTAGTCAGTGACTGAGTCCTGGTGTGTTAGGATCTGCGTGCCCAGCTCCTCGCTGTACATGATGGTCACATCTGCAATGCATTCCTCCTCAGGCTCCTTTGGGGTAGTTATGTGCGTGTCTGGGGCTTCTGGGCCCAGGGGTTTCACAGGAAACATGTCCCTGAGGGGACTGGGGTCCCCACAGAAGTATCGGGCACACAACTGATAGGTGGCTGAATGGTACATCACCAAGGAATTGGTCTTGTCATCTAGACACCATACCACCTCCTCCCCTTTGCAGTCTGAACTGCACACAACTGAGGTGACTATGGAGGGGGCTGTGTAGGGCTCCAGCCGCCTGCTGATATCCAGGGCTAGGCAGTCAATGATGAGAAGGCCCGGCCCATTGCTGTACCAGACCTCAGACCCACTGTTGACCACCTCCATGGCCTTCACTGGGTAAGGGTTCTGCCGTGAGTCGTCATCCGGGATGCCGAACTTAGACCTGTTGGCTGTGTGTGAGCACAGGTAAGAGCAGCTTTCTTTTGGGGTTCCCCGTATCACAGGATACACAGCCACAAGTCCGTCAGCCAGGCCTGCCAGCACCACAAAGGAGTTCTGTCGGGGAGGAGACAGGGATACTTGATACATTTTCATGTCGCATAATCCAGGAGAGACACCAAAGACACCAGACTCTCTCTGTATGCACCCCAGTGACCATGTGATTTCTCCTAAAACCCCAAAGATGCAAAGCCTTAGAAAGCTTGGGCTACTAGCAGGAGTATGTAGGTGTGTACCCACAGGATGTATAGCCTTGCCCCAGCAAAGCTATGCCCAGCCCCTGCTGCAAGGCAAGGGATGTGCCAGGGAGGAGTTGTGTCCACAGTGGCCAGTGTATCAACAAGGGTGCAGGCTGCTTGGGACTGGTCTCTTGCTGCATGAGTGCTGCCTTTTCCTGGAGGCCACCAAAGGGCTCACCGAAAGGCAGGGAAGAGTGCCCTCCCTCCTATAAACAGCTTGTTAACAAGACAGCACCTGTAGGCATCAGGGGGTTCTGTCCATTGTCCACACTAGGTGGAATGCTCCAGAAAAGCAGAGGCCAGGTCTCTGTGACTACTGTCCCCGTGGCACTGGCCTGGCATAGGAAAACCTTAAGTCTCATTCATCTCTGTGGCCCTGGATTCCACTGTTCCCATCAAGTGGACAACATGTGTTCATTGAAGTAGTTCTGGAAGAAATAGCTTCCAACTTAACTCTCTTCTGCAGGAATGTCCTTCAGAAAGGCCTATGGCATAGCTGACACTAATGGGGATTTGGCATGGCCCTTGCTCTGCCTACCATGAAACATGTTTTTCTCTGCTTTCACCCACCAGAGATCACTGGGCAGAGGCTAAAGTCACAGTGACAAAGCCAGGTACTGAGCCCACTGCAGGCTTCTACTCTTTCAGTGTAGAGTGGGAACAGTGTGGTGGAGTATGGAAAGCTCTGCAGAGCAAAGCTGGAGTCAGGACAGAACAGGATCCCAGCCTTGCTCTAGCCAGGGAAAATGGCAGAAAGCTACTTTGTTGGGGGGCATCCAGGGTAATGGAGTAAGTGGCCTCTCAACAGCCAGAGCAAGAAACTCTAAGAAAGTTTCTCAAAGTCCATCTTCGGGATTTAGGTCAAGAAAGCAGCCAAGGCAAACAAGCTGAAAGTCTCTCTGGACCCTGGCTCTGCAGGCCAGCATGGGGAACACCATGTTCGGCTGGGTGTAAGCGTGCTTGTGCAAGAACATAGGGGTCTGCCCTGTGTGGCCTCTGCAGGACGACCTCTGAGAGGGCAGGCACCCTGTACAAGAGGCTCACACAGAGCCTGCTTTATTCTCCTTGCTCAGGCAGGAGGTGTGCCCTGGCTGGGGCTCTGGCTGTCCCAGTCCTTCAATAACGCTTTGTGTCCAACTCTCCCGCACGTTGGTACAAGCAGATCCCAGCTGCCCAGCCCTGCTCCTGGGGCAACGGTCATAAATGACTCTCAGCTTCTTTCATACCTGCTTTGTATCCCCCCCCCTTTTTTTTAAGAAATGAAACTGAAGCAGGGTGAAGAGAGATTTCAAGATTAACAGGAAGTCAGAACCATGTTCAGTTTCCAAGTGCCCCATCCTAGGGTTCTGGGTTCTGTAGGGCCTGGAGATCAATTACATTATTATTATCATGGGATGAGGACAGCACAGATTAACAAGCAGACCAGAAAGTGCTCTTTGTGCACTGGTGGAGAGCATCTGCTGCTTTGACAGGCCCCTCAGGGAGTCTAGATTCTGGGAGGGCAGCAAAGGCCGACAATGCTTCCCACCAATGACTTCTTGGAGGAGGGGTCATGGCCCTGGATCCTGACAGCTCTCTAGGAGGGCTGCTTCTGGGCCAGGCTGGGATAGTGAGGACTCTGCATCTACTGCTGTGAGGAGAAGGCCTAGAGTCAGTGTAGGCATGGCCTCACCAGTCCTAACGAGGCTGGGTCCAGTCCTAAGGTGTGGTGGAGTCAGATAGCCTGGGGAAGACACTGAGTGATTTGGGTTGGGAAGTTAGGGAGGTGAGTCTGTGGGGCCATGCTGTGTGGATGACTGAGGTCTGGGATGGGTAATCTTTGTAAGAAGGAAAGCCAGCCCCCCACTGTTCAGGAGAGCACTGGACTGTGGTGGGCAGGGGAGAGGCTCCCTATGTCAGGAGAATGTTTCCATGTGCCACAGATGGCTTCAGCATTTGCACCAACATGAACCTCACCTGAGTCAGGGGCTCCAGCATTTACTTGTGGACAGTAGCTACTCTGTGCTAATGATGGCCACCTGTGTTTTGAAAGAGGCTTGTGACCTGGGCAAGGTGGCCCAAGAAGGTGTGGCTCCAGTTCAACACAGCAAGGACCCCTCCCATGCAGGATGACAGATCTGCACATTCATCTCTTCCCATCTCACCTTTTTAATAATGGGCACTGCCAAGAAGCAGGTGACAATGGCTGGTGTGTCCAGGGCCCGCTGGGGCATGCTTAATGGGCACATGCCCTTGAGGCTATAGATGTAGATTTTTTGATCCTGAAAAGGCAGATGAGTCAACTGTGAGACCCAGGGAAGGAAGTGACTGGCATGCCCTACTGGATGCATTCAGCCTAGGGGATCCCCTTTGTACTTTAAGAAGGTGGCATTCTGTTTGGTTATTTATTTCTGGTATTTTGTTTTTTGTAGAAACTTTGAAAACATACGGAATAGTCTGTAAGAAAAGTTAAGTTTCAGATAGTCCTTGGAATTGAGGAGGATATGATCTCTCACAAGCTTGCTGTGGGTATGTATGAGCATGGTACTAACAAAGTAGGGTCACAATACAGTGACAGTACACCATAGGCAGAGCCCCTTGCTCTATGGTGGATATGGAGATAACTCCTCTCTTCATTAATGTTGTATTATAATTTGGTGAATCTGTTGTCACTACTAAGAATTATATTGGGATAGGTGTAGGTGTTCTCTCTCTCTCTCTCTCTCTCTCTCTCGTGTGTGTGTGTGTGTGTGTGTGTGTGTTGTTCTCTTAGAACATATTCTTAATTTTGAGACCTCAGTAGCACACGTATTTTTTGGGATCACTCATATGCTTTTAGCTATATTTCTAAGCAGTCATGTAGGAAGACTGCAGACTGCAGCAATCCCCTCCCTACCTGGAACTTCAGAGTATCAGATATGAGTCATTCTTTGAATTTCTCAGATGATAGATCCTTGGGCCTTCCAGTGATTTCCCAATGTAGAACCAAAAGGTCTTCTGAGCTGAGATGCACCTTGTGAATCTCAGTGTTATGGGAAACCCTGAGTGCCTTCAACACACTGAATTTCCTTCTGAGAGGCTCCACCTGTCCTCACCACCCTGAATCTCAGCTGTAGGCTGGTGTCAGGCAGGAGTCAGCACCAGTTTCCTTGGTGACCTGCTGCTGCCTCATAGGGCTAATGACCCTGCTCTAGGGATTGTTCAGGGATGAGCTAAGGTACCTGACAGTCAAGCTGACTTTGGCATCTTGTAATTTTATAAATCAGGTCCTCCTGAGAGAGGCATAACCCTGTGGAGCCCACCCTACTACCGACCCCTCGGTTACCTCGGTGGCTGTCCACACTGAGCTCTGGACCTTGAGTTGGCAGCTCAGCTTCATCCCAGCACAGGTCATCCTCTGCACTTCCAGAAGGCCCTTCTCTGTGTTCACCACTGTGTAATTCCTGTGGTTGGCAACAACATGTGGTCTGTTCCTGGTGGTCAGGGTGCCACCTCGCTCCCTAAGTTGGCATGATGGCCTTGGAAGAAGTGTATCATTTGAGTATAAAATGTTCCCCCATAGGCTCATGTTTGAAAGGTTTGGTCCCCAGATGGTGGTACTATTTTGGGAGGTTGTGGAAACTTTTGGAGGCAGGGCATAGCTGGAGGAAGTAGGTCACTGCTGGTGTGCCTTTGACAGTTATGCCAGAACCCCAGTCAATGTCTGTCTCTGTCTCTCTTCTCATCCTATTTCTCCTCTTCTTCCTTTTCTTCCTCCTCTTCCTGCATCTTGTCTGTCCAGAAGTGAACAGCCTCTGCCACATACTCCCTCCATATGATGTTCTGCCTGAGTGCAAGGGGCCAAGAAACCAGGGACTGAACCTCTGAAACAGGGACTCAGAATAAATCATCCACCCTCAAGTTGTTGTCAGGTATTTTGGTCACAGTGACTTAAAAGTAACTAACACAGAGGACACTGACTGCCACTTCGTTTACCCTTAAAAGCCTTGCCATGTTCTGAGAGGCTGGAGGGCTATCTTCCATGGCTTCAGACAGAGCCAGGTTTTGCCTACTGTGTGCAAAGGCTTGAATATGGAAGATGAAGGACATTCCAAAGGGTAGACAGCCTCTTTTCCTTCTGTGACCTCTGAGGGATGAGATAGCCACCTCAGCATGACAGAGGGAACCTTCATTGGACTGCTGACTGTTCCCCTACTGACCAGAGCCTGTCTACCCTAGGAACACCAGCAAACCTTTGAGGCTGAGCAGATAGGCTCAGACTAAAGATAAGGTGGTAAATTCCACAGTAGACAGGGCAGAGCTCAAAACCTGTTCCCAACCAGGGTGCTCGGAGAACCAATTAGCTGGCATTTATGGAGGCTGGCTCTTGGTTCACAGGCCTAGCTGTTCCCAACATCATTGCTTCTCTATTGTCTTTGGTGGGTATCCCCTGTGCCCCCTGCATGGATGAGGAGATGAAGCTGGAGTGGAGGAGTAGATAGTCCCATGCCTCAGAACACATAGCCCTTCCCTAGTCTAAGAGAGGAAGCTGAGCAATGGATATGACTCCTACTGTAGAGTCTTTCCTGTCACAATATTTTGGAAGCCTTTTGGCATCCCTGATTGAGACCATATGGCTACAAATGATTAAAAATGGGAGAACCCTCACATCCCTCTGCTTCCCTGGGACTGCTCGACCCACAGGCCTCTCTCCGACCCAGAGTAAGTTGATCGGCCCTCTGTGCCTTGACTCCCCCAGCCTAATTCACCCTCCCATCTCCCCCGCAGTTCTCTCCTCCTACCCTGGGTCCTGTCCCATTCCTTCTCTTGGCACCCCAGACACTGGGGGAACCACCACTGATCCTTTGCATCCAGACCAACTCAGTTCCTTCTGGGGTCTCCAGGAGCACTCTGGGCCTGGCCCCGCCCTCACCTCCCTCTACTTCCCTGGGCCTGCAAAACCAGCCAGCCTCTTTCTGGGACGCTGGGGCTGACCTTTCTTCTTCCTGATCCTTTGCATCCAGACCAACCCAGCTCCTCACTGCAGTCCCCAGGGGCCCTTAGGGCTGCTTGCTGCCCCATCTTCCTTTGCATCTCTGGGGGGCACAGCCACCAGCTGCCCTAGACCAGCATCTTTCCTGGACCAGGATCCCAGGCCAGTCCAACCCCCAAAGGGTGGCAAGGCCACCAGCTGCCCTACGCCAGCATCTTTCCTGGGCCAGGCTCCCAGCCCAGTCCAACCCCCAAATTCCTGAGGCCAAAATCTTTCCTGGAGGGACCGAGACCTTAGGAGAAAACCTGAGAGCATCTCCTCCTCATCTGAATTGAGCCTCTGTGGGAACTCCTGAAGACAAAAGCAATCTGGCCACTCCAATAGAAAATCAAAGGAGAGACCCAGAAGCTTAGATGAAGCAGTTTTTCATGCCTCAAAAGTAAACCACAAAAGAAGCAGACCTAAACTTGAAGGCCTGAGTCTCAAACAAGAATCAGAAACTACAAAAGAAAGTCACATGTCAAAGTCACAGAAAAAAAATAATAACATGAAAAACCAAATGACATATCCCCACCAAATACCAATAGTTCTCTAGAGGAGCACAATGAGAATACCCTAGAGATAATGCAGGACATGGAACTCAAAAGAACAATTATAAACATGATAAAATAATTCAGTGAGTGAATTTAAAGAACATAAAAAGAAATCAAAGAACTGAAGGAAGATGGGGATCAGCTTCTGAATGAATTCAGAAAAGAGTTAGAAATATTGAAGAATACTCAGGCTGAAATGAAGAAGGAAGTGAAACACTCAGTAAGCCGACTAGAAACAACAGGAGAAAGGCTGGAAGATAAAATGGAAGAACTATACCATTCAAACAAAGATTGTGAAAAATTTAAGAAAACACAAGAATGGAATATGCAGGAGTTGTGTGACACCATAAAAATTCCAAATTTATGAATCATAGACATACAGGAAGGAAAAGAATCCCAAGATAATGACATAGACCAGATTGTCAATGGAATTGTGGAAGAAAATTTCCCAAAATTATAGAAAGACATGCCCATACAAATACAAGAAGCATATAGAATACCAAACAGACAGGACCAGAAAAGAAACTCTCCATGGCACAGCATAGTAAAAACACTAAACGTACAAAACAAAGAGACAATATTGAAAGCTTCAAAAGAGAAACAACAAGTCACATATAAAGGAAAACCCATTAGGATTACAGCTGACTTTTCAGTGCAAACTATGAAAGCCAGAAGAGCCTGGACCAAAGTATTTCCAGATTACTATACCCAGCCAAAATGTCTATTATAGTCAAAGGGGAAAGAAAATCTTCCATGACATAAATAGGCTGAAGAAATTCATGTCCATAAAACGAGCCCTTCAGAGAGTTCTGGAAGCAACACAAAGAGCTGAAGAAAGGAATGAATATACCCAAGGGATTGCAGAAAGAACTCCAATGAGGGTATAACAGTGTCAAAGTACAGCTATAGCAAGAATGTAAGAAATAAAAATGACAGGATTCAATACTCATCTTTCATTAATAACTTTAACGACTATAACTAATGACTTTAACTATTAAAGGACTGAACTCCCAAGTCAAAAGACACAGACTAGGTGAATGGGTTAAGAAACAAAACCCATCTTTTTGTTGTCTGCAAGAAACTCATCTCACTTTCAAGGACAGACACTACCTTAAGATGAAAGGACTGAAAAAATTATACCAAGCAAATGGTACTAAGAAAAAAACAGACATTGAAATTCTAATATTTGACAAAATAGACTTCAAACTAAAACTAATCAGAAGACATAAAGAGGGCTACTTCATTCTGCTCAAAGGAATAATC
>NW_008352485.1:1502074-1503571 GCF_000622305.1 Nannospalax galili | reverse complement strand
AGAGACACTAGAAAGATACAGAACATTTTAAGTGAATACTTTAAAAACCTATTTGCTACTAAATTTGAAAGCCTAAAAGAAATGGACGGATATCTAAAGGCATGGGAACCACCAAAACTAAACCAAGAAGAGATTAACACCTTAAACAGACCCATAACACAAAAAGAAATCGAAACAGTAATACAAAACCTCCTGACTAAAAGAAGCCCAGGACTTGATGGATTTATAGCAGAAGTCTATCAGACATTTAAAGAAGATCTATATCCAATACTACTTAATTTATTCAAAAAGATAGAAATTGAGGGAGAACTTCCAAATTCCTTCTATGAAGCCAGCATCACTCTAATACCAAAGCCAGGTAAAGATACAACCAAAAAAGAAAACTATAGACCCATATCCTTAATGAACATAGGTGCAAAAATTCTCAACAAGATACTTGCAAACCACATACAGACGCACATCCAAAAGATCACCTACCATGACCAAGTTGGCTTTACTCCAGAGATGCAGGGATGGGTCAATATATGTAAGGCAATAAAACATCATAAATCACATAAATGGGCTCAAAGACAAGAACCACATAGTCATCTCAATAGATGCAGAGGAGGCCTTTGACAAAATTCAACACGCATTTATGTTCAAAGTCCTAGAGAGAACTGGACTGGAGGGAACATACTTCAACATAATTAAAGCCATATATAACCAACCCACAGCCAACATCATTCTAAATGGAGAAAAACTGGAAGCATTCTCATTGAAATCAGGAACCAGAGAAGGCTGTCCACTATCTCCAGTTCTCTTTAACATAGTGCTTGAAACATTTGCAGGAGCAGTAAGACAAGAGCAGGATATTAAAGTAGTGATAATTGGAAAAAGAAGAGATCAAATTATCCCTTTTTGCAGATGATATGATATTATATCTAAGAGATGCCAACGATTCCACTAGAAAACTCCTAGAAATTATTAACGCATTCAGTTAAGTGGCAGGTTACAAAATTAACCTACAAAAGTCTGTAGCCCCTTTACATATACCAATAACAAGCAATCAGAGAAAGAGCACATGGAAACACTCCCCTTCACAATAGCTGCAAAAAAATAATATCTCAAAATAAACCTGACATTAAAGACATTAAAGAGCTCTACAATGAAAATTTTAAATCTTTATAGAAAGAGATTGAGGAAGACATCAGAAGACGGAAGGACCTCCCATGCTCATGGATTGGAAAAATTAATATTGTGAAAATGACCATCCAACCAAAATTCATTTAAGATTCAATGCAATGCCAATCAAAATCCCCATGATATCTTTCACAAAATTGGAAAAAACAATCCTAAGATTCATACGGAAGCACAAAAGACCTCGGATAGCCAAAAGAACCCTGAGCACTAAGAGCAATGCCAGGGGGGTTACTATTCCAGATTTTAAGCTGTATTACAGAGATATAGTCATAAAAACAACATGGTACTGGCACAAAAATAGACCCATAGATCAATACA
>NW_008352485.1:1482917-1501104 GCF_000622305.1 Nannospalax galili | reverse complement strand
ACCAACTCCTTTTAAGTGAGTATGTATCCAGACATAGCTGTGGGACCCAAAATAATGTAAAGGAACCAAGGAGGTAAAGGGAAAGAAAGAACTTGAGAGAAGACTTCTGTATCTTTCTGGTGTTACTGATGGAGAATTGGATAAAATTGGGGTTATTTAAATGGGAGGAGGGGAGCAAGGGTTATACAAGGAACCTAGGGGATAAAGAGAAAGAAGGAGCTCAAGAGAGGTAGCATCATAGGAGTAGGGTATTATTAAGGGAGAAAGGGGAAATGGGGGTGCCTTATGTGGGAAAACCATGATGGAGGGGTGAGACAATGTGAGAGATAAATAATACCTAGCTACTTTAAAAAAAAACAGAGGGAAGAACCATATTACTCCTACAACCTACTGACAAATTATACATAGCAGATCAAGAAATATATGTTTAGGTAAGG
This sequence comes from Nannospalax galili, assembly GCF_000622305.1. Classification (NCBI taxonomy): domain Eukaryota; kingdom Metazoa; phylum Chordata; class Mammalia; order Rodentia; family Spalacidae; genus Nannospalax; species Nannospalax galili. The sequence goes on along the minus strand of NW_008352485.1, from coordinate 1,500,667 downwards.
TTTATCTGAGAATAACTGGTCTTTTCCCAATATTTATCTACATGACACACAGTAATTAAAAACATCAGACTGGTTGAACTAACCTTCTTGGGGGTTTAACAGCAGACATACTTTGAGGTCTATAATGATTTGGTCAGAGGTACATAAAGGACACTTTTTGCTCCTTGCCCTCCTAGGTCAACTAGTTCCGGAGGACTATGAGCATCTCTCAAAATGTCCTGTAATTTGTGGATCACTTGTCCTCTTGATCAAGGAGGCCGAGGAGACCGCACGAGATGGACTTGAACCAGTGTCCAGTCTACAAAGAGGAGGGTCAACACAGGGGAATCACTTCCTCTATGCTTCCAAGCGAAGCCAACCATGGTTGAGTAGGACCTTTGACTTCTCTTCATATAGACGGAACTGGTAAAAGAAAGGAGCCAGGGGCTCCTCCCAAGCCCATGTGACCCCTGAGGAACAGATCCTCAAACGGCCTTAAGAGTAAAAATAACTGGTTTATCTGGGCCAACTGTATGGCCTTAAACACCCAAAAGGAAAGTATACCTAAAGATTAAAGAGGCCAATATAATTTCTTAAGCATCCATATGCATAGCTAAAGGCTACTTAACCAGTAACAATGACAGGCAATACCTTCTTTTGAGTTGTTGGCCAGGGTGGCCCAAGGGACTCCCAGATAGTAACCCAGCATAGAACTGGGAAAATGAACAGCAGACCCCAATCTTATCTAAAGGAATATTGACAACTGATTACATCTAGATGAGGAAGAGCTGACCCTCCTAAAACAAAGACCTCTAGATAGGCTGACTAGACTCACAAGAAGGGCAAGTAGTGGGGAAGGGCCGGGGGTGCTGACAACACAGCAGACAGTAGGAGGGATAGCAGAGTATAAGGGCTCTCGTCGGGGGATGGAGGCTATGGGGAGGGTACCATCTGGGAAGTGGGTGTATAGTTGAATAAGATGGTTTGGGATGTTCTGTGTGATATACATACACACACACACAAAACCCCAAATTTTTAAAAATGTATTATATTTGAGGAGGAAGCATGGAAATTTACGCCATGTTTATTAATAGAGGTGATAAACATTACCATTGAAATCTACCCGATGACTTTATAGACATACACAGGCACCAAGGATCTGAGTGCAACCGATTATGACTAGTAATAATCAGATACATATAGATTAGAGATGTATGCACCAACATCTCAGTGTTAGGTGCAAAACAATGAGTTTTTCTGCAAGGAACAATATATTCTAAAATGAAATGGAAATCTTTTTTTAAGGTTAAAAACTCATTCAATTTTATGTCTTAAAGGGCTTATACTGAGTTCAATATTGTATAACTCTATTAATTCAACTGTGAACCTAGAAACTTGCACCAACTTGTGAAAGAGATGTACTCTTGCCCTGTAGTGTGTTACTGAATATGTTAAAGCTGTAGTGATATGCTTTTTCTAATCATGTAGTTATTAAAAATTTTTTAAAATGATAAAAATAAAAGAGCTTAGTATGAAAAACATGAACCAGCTCTTCAAAACACATATTACGTGTTGAAAGGTATCAGTATTGAATTAAGAACAAAACTAACAAAAAAATAAAAGAGAGAAAGAGAGACACATTCTCTTTTGCACACTTCCCTTTTAGGCCTGAGTGGAGCACAGCTGTGTTGACTAGAAGTTGAATTTTTCTGTATGAAACTGTGTATTTTAATAATGAAATGGAGATCTTTTTAATGGTTAAAACCTAATTTATTTTTATGTCTTATAGGGTTTATACTGAGTATAATATTTTATAACTGTAATAATTCAACTGTAAACCTAAAAATTTACAGCCTATTTTGAAAGAGATGCATTTTAGCTCTGGAAATTGTTTGAATATGTCAATGCTGTTGTAATGAAATGCTTCTTCTAAGTATGTGGTTATTAAATAAATAATTTCAAAAAATAAAATAAAAATGGGAGAAAAACCTGCAAACTAAACTTTCTTCTAAGTTCTTAGTCTTTTATCCTATGTATCGAAAAAACAAAATTATGGGAGAGATGGAGAGGTGGCTGGAGAGATGGCTCAGTGATTAAGAGTACTGGCTGCTCTTACAGAGGACCCCGGTTCAATTCCCAGTACCTACATGGTGGCTAACAACTGTTAACTCTGATTCCAGGGGATCCAATACTGTCTTCTGACATCTTTGAGCAATGTAGGACATGGGTGTACTTACACACATGCAGGCAATACAGTCATACACATAAAATAAAAATAATAAAATATAGCCGGGTGTGGTGGCACACGCCTTTAATCCCAGCACTCGGGAGGCAGAGGCAGGTGGATCTCTGTGTGTTCGAGGCCAGCCTGGTCTACATAGTAAGTTCCAGGAAAGCCGGAGCTACAGGGAGACCCTGTCTCAAAAAGACCAAAAATAAAATAAATGTTAAAAAATAAAATGATATTCTAAGTAGCTTTTGCTTAGACAAATAACAAATGTAGAGAAATGAGCTGACTTTAGACACAGGTATCATGCTGTCTTCTTGTCTTCTCATTCTTCTTTCATGGATAAATCTCAGTCCTACTCTATGTTGCTCTTCAGGTTTTTTTGTGTGCCCAGCCTGAAGCCCCTCCATTCCTGGGAGCTTGCGCCCATCTTCAGACTTAGTGGGGACTCTTCAAGGACCTTCTGGAGTCATGGGAAGAGGCCTCTCTTTTCCTACCATGAACGAGCTTTTTGTGCCTGAACTGAACTGTGCTCTATATCTTGCTTGTATCTAATAGACTGAAAGGCGAAGAAAACATTCTCAGGTAGGTGAAGGAAGGTCTGTCTCAGCATCAGCAGACCAGGCTGGTTCCAGATCCCTGTGATACACTCCCAGAAGTGTCTACCTGTGTCAAATGTTCCAGGCCCAGCCCTGGAATCAGCCATTTCTCTGATGAGCCCTGGATAGCTTTGGTACTTAGATACCATGTCTAGATCCTGGGGGGGTTCCTATGACATTTGCTTGGTTTGTTTTTTGTTCTCTTCAATGGGAAGAATTTGAAATACAAGTTTATTTTCCCTGCATTCATTCACACCCCTGTTGGCCTAGGAGCAGACCACAATTGGATTGACGCCAGGGAAACGGCAGAGTCCTTTCAGTTCATCCTGCCCCACCTGAGCCTCACACGATTGAAGTCACCCCTGATTTTAGCACCTGAAAATGTGCTCTACTGGGATCATCTGAGGACCATGCTAACCTGAGAGGCTGTCACAACAGGGGCAGAAGGGGTGACACACTCTGGCTAACTGCAGGTCCTCACACAAGACAGCGATTACTTGGTTTCAGCCCCTTTTTGCTGTCTTTCCCACACCTTTGGGTCCCAGGACTTCCTGCCTTTCTCAGTACAATTCTCCCCATTCGCACTCTAGTCTCTTTTGTCCAAGGCTTCACCCTACACCCCACCTTTGCTGCTATTACCCTCTGGCCCATGAAATGCTGAGCATTGGCTGACTGACCCCTCCTTCCAGCTTTTCAGCTCGCTCCATCTGGGACCACATCTCCCTGGGGAACTTCCTTACTGCTTAGTGTGTTCTGTTTCTTCCCTGCTCGTCTCCACTTCCTGGCTGCACTTAGGTCCCCCAGGCCTTGTCTCTAAATGTTCCCTTGAAAGGCTCTCAAGGATTGGACCCTCTCTCCCTCCTGGCAAAACCCCTGACTGCTTCAAGACACTTCTGCAGTCTCAGGTGAGGGAGCTGGAGAGTCAGTCAGGGAGCCAGGCTGGTGGGTTCATGTCTTTCTAGCTTGGAGTAGGTCCCAGCACTTCCCTGAAGGCACTCTGGCTTCCCATGATGCCCCTTTTGGACCTTATCTTTTCTTCTGGGATATCCCACATTCCAGTTGCTCTTGCATTCTGCCACTTCACTGAGTAAAAGAGCGGCAACTAGAAGGGACTGTCCATGGCCCTTGGCTGCACACAACCCTTCAGCCTGGTTCCTCCAGCCTCCCTGCCTCTCTCATATACTGCTGCACTGTCTTGGCTGCCCACTCTTCTACCTGCAGCATCACCTAATGCCTGTCATGATCAGGCTGTGAATAGCTTCATCTCAAAGAAATGCCCTCCCTGGACTCAGGTTTCCAACACACCTGAGATCACCCATTCTTTGTTTCTCTTAACCACAAAAAGGTGCGTGTGTGTGTGTGTGTGTGTGTGTGTGTGTGCATGTGCGTGTGTGTGTCTGCACATAGTGATTCAGTCACCCACTCCCCCCTTTCAACTTTCTTGAATGATCTCCAACCAGGCTTTAGACTCTGCTCTCTGCCAAATAATGCTCTTCGTGAGCATCCATGCTTTCTGTTCCCAGTGCCACCCCAGATATAAGCAGTGCAGGGCAGATCTAAGAGATTACCTGGATTCCTCTTTCCCATCCCAGAACACCACGGTGTACTCCTGGCCCTGGGAGGAGAAGAAGGCTGACTGCTTCCCGCAGGGCAGCAGGTACATGAAGGTGGCGAAGGTTGGGTCCTTCATCTGGCTCACCACAGACAAAGCCAGTGGGCGCTGTGGGGAGAGGCCACTAGTGAGCACAGCTGTGCAGATTGTGCATGGGCTACCTGGTCAGGGAGAATGTGTCAATCTTCCTAATCAGAACTAACCTAACACAAGGCAGAAAAGGTTGAGATATCAGAAATAAGCCCTATACAGTCTCGGGGTCATCCTGGCCAGTGGTAACTGGTTCGGCTGGCTGCATGTCTAAGACCCAAGTGTCCCATCCCCAGCCCAGGGACATATACTTTTGTATGGAATCTGCTTCAATCTCTATCTACTCCTAATGAATAAACTAGTTCTATCTGATTTGACAAACAAGTGCTAACCTTGAAATTAGGGGCTTCTTCTGAACAATAAACTAACCTTAATGATGTAAGGTAGCCCCTGCTTCTCACAAGCAAACCTCCCCTTCACCTTCCAAAGAGATACTTCCATTCCCTCTGTTCTTGCACGGGGACTACATTGACATCATGAGTTTGATACACACAGTGTCACCCCCAAAGCCCCAGATTGCAGAGCATTTTAGAGTTTGGATGTTTCGATGGGATGTTCATACTGGGATGTTCAACCAGTATGTAAATATTCCAAAATCGGGAAAACTCTCAAACCTGAAGTGCTTTAGGTCTTGAGTATTTCAGATAAGGGATAATTAATATGCACTTTGTTTGTATGATGAAATGAAACACAAGCTGGGGAGGAAAAGAAATTTTTCCTGAGTGTGGCAGTCATACACAGAGAACAAGACTGGGTGCTCTGGGAGCTGTTAAGCTCTCTCTAGAAGAGGTGAACAGAGAAGGTTGCCCAGTTGTTCTTAGTGAAAGGTGGGTGAGCAGGTGCACACACCTGCTCCGGAGACCAGCCTCTACCAGAGGGATAGAAGGACCCCACCCTGGCTCCATGCTCCATGTACCTTCTCGGGCCTTGTGTCCCAGCACTCCATCATGAGCGCCTGGAGTCGATGGAACTGTACTTCCTCTGGCTGACCCAGAACGGGGCGAATGCCCTTGGACAGCTTCTTGGCAATCTGAAGTTGGTGGTGGCCCAGTGCAGGACGCTGTCCCGAAAGCAACTCATACAGCACCATCCCATAGGAGAACATATCTACCTGGGCAGAGATGCAAGCCAAGTCAGGTCTCCTGTCTGGGCCCAGCAGCTTTAGCAAACTGGCCCTGAGGAGGAGGGAGCAGGAAGATAAAATTAGATAAGGAAAACATGGGTTCTCCCTAAAGGAAGACCTTCATCAATCCATCCATCAATTCATCTATCTATCCCCATCTGTCCAAACATCCAGTCAAACACCTGTCCTTCTGACCATTATCTATCCATTTCTTCTTCCCTCCTTCCCCTCCCTCCCTCCCTCCCTCCCTTCCTTCCTTTAGACCATCTTATCATTTATATATCAATCCATCCATCCTTCCATCTATCCAATAAACACACATTCAGATTGCAAACCATCAGGTACTAATTAAGGACTCCAAGGATGCCAAGACACCAGAGGGCTGTGTATACAACTCAAAAAAGGGGAGTGGATAGGACTCCTACATTGAACCTCATCCACCCATGGCTCAGGGACCACTGTGGAAGAGGGGGGTGGAAAGATTGTAAAGGCCAGGGCTGGTTCATTAACACAGGGAAGTAGAAGCTTTTAGGCCACTGGAAGCTTGCATGTGTGAACTCGTGTCAGTGGTGGCACTGAGCACAGGACCCATGCCAGCTCAATTGAACAAGTGCACAGAGGGGAGGAGAGAGATGGGTGATGGGCCAGCCCTAGACTGAGAGCTGCTGGAGGCTGACTGCTGCTGGGTGGAGGAGAGTATGCCTTGCACACGATCTCTGGATGGACTGACTGTACTCCATTGGACGAATTTGCACCCCAGATGGGTGTAAATGCTTGACTGGATAGGACTTACCATATGTGGTGGAGTGCGTGGGGTCTGGTGGGAGGATGGGGGAGGTATGGATGATGGAGGGGGGTCTGAGTTTGACTGAGAACTGTTGTATGGGAATATAGAAGCTCAATAAAAAATTTTTTTAGAAAAGGGGAGTGTCTCCTAGATTGCAATCTGTGTTTTTTTTTTCTCATTTTAATTGCCATCAAAAGGCCCAGCAGGGAAAGAACTATGCAGGTTCCTGTAAAAGTCAAACACATCTTTCACAGGGGACTATCTGAGATAGATTTGACAGTTTTTACTTTTATGTGTATGGGTATTTGACTGTCTGCGTGTAAGTGCACCACACGTGAGCAGTGCCTACTGATGGCAGAAGAGGGTATCAGATGCCTTGGAACTGGAGTTTTAGATGGTTGTTAGCTGCCTTGTGGATGTGGGGAGCTGAACCTGGGTCCTCTGCAAGAGAAGCCAGTGCTCTTAACTGCTGAGCTATCTCTCCAGCCCCTAGTGTGACTGTTCTTATCATCATAGTTTAGCGTGAACACCCTTTCTGGGTTGTTTGCTACTGAGAACCTCTTAACTTTAGTTGCTTGAATTTTCCTTTTCCATCTTGAGCAGCAACCACAGTGCTAACCCACACATGCTTACCCCATTCTCAAAGACCATGACCCATCTGGAAATAACCCAATAATAAGACCTTAAAGGGCAAATGAGATGATGGCTCAGCAGGTAAAGGCACTTGCTGCCAAGCCCAACAACTTAATTCAATCTCCAGAGCCCTTATGGTGGAGGAAGAGAACCAGCTCCCACAAGGTGTTCTTTGACTTCCTCACGTGGGTGCACTTCCCATAAATAAATAAATAACAAATAAATAAATAAATAAACAAATAAAAAATGTAATAAAAGAACTTATAGGCAAGAGGATAGATGAGTGAATATACCAAGAGGCTCTGAGGACTCAGTCATTGTTCAAGCCAAGGTTAAGGCTGGCCAAATGTTGAACTCACTCTCTTCTGGCTTAGCATCTGACTTGGCTAGCACCTTGTGTCTTTATTTTGTCTGCTTCTCTAAGCACCCTGCAAGGCTGGTTTTCAGTTCCCATTTGTGCATCAAATGTCATCATTGGGATCTAAATGCAGATACATTTCTGTCTTGAACTCTTTGTCTACTGTTTATAGCCTGTACAATGTTTGTGAACCAGAGTTAAAAGGATTCTGATGTTTGGACTGAGGAGACGGCTCAGTGGGTAAAGTGCTTGCTGTACAAGCATGAAGACTTGTGTTCAGATCCTCAGCACCCACATAAAAGCACCACATGGCAGTGTATACCTATAATCTCAACACACTGGCAAAGTGGATATAGGAAGATCCTGAGGGCTCACTGGTCCACCAGTTTCATCTATCAATGAGTTCCAGGTTCAGTAAGGGACCCTGTTTCAAAAATAAGATAGAGAGTGATAGAGGAAGACACACAGTGTTGACCTCTGATTTCCACACATGGATGGATGGGCATACATACCTACACACACATACACAAACAAACAACAACAACAGAAAAAATTCCAAAGCTAAAGATAGGTGTCCTTGTTAGATGCAGGCAGACACAGGCCCCCCAGCCCCTTTGAATAGGACCACCCTCACTGAGCACAGGAGAGAGAAAAAGACCATGCGGGAGAGTATGCGCCCAGAGACCCAGGTGCTATCAGGTCTGCTTAGATGGCTTCAGATGGGACCTGGGCTCCTGCATGGTTGGGCTTGGGGGTGACAGTGAGCCAGGCAGGTACCTTCTCGTCATACACAATGCGAGGCCTGATCTCTGGAGCCTGGTAGCCGGGGGTGCCCTCCACACCCAGGGCGCCCTCATGAAAGGACTGGCGTGAGATGCCGTAGTCTGAGAGCTTGATGTTGATGTGTTCCTTGATGTCCAGGGACCACACTAGGATGTTGTCTGACTTGAGGTCACAGAAGATGATGTTCTTCTTGTGTAGGTAGGCCAGGCCCGAGGCAATTTGGTAGGCTATTTTTTGGGTGAGCATGTGTCCCAGGGGCATAAAGGAAGAATCTTGCAAAGAAAATAGTATCAAAGTTTAAATTTATCAAAATTTCCATTTAGATAATCAATTAATGTCCTAGCACCTGCCTTCCATTCTTCCCCTTCTATCTCCTGCTTTAGCTTGGATTGGGTATATTCCTTAAAGGGTTAATTTATGTGGCATTACTGGGAAGTAATCAGATTGTTAAGAGATGGGGCCTCATGGAAGGAAGTTAAGTCACTGGGGACATGCCCTTGAAGGGGACTCTGGCCCTTTTCCTCACCCTTTTAAAAAAATCTGGATGACACGACATGGACATCCTTTATTGTCACATACTCCCATCATAAGACACCATGTTACCACAGCCCAAAGAACAAGGCCAGTTGACCATGGATGGAAATCTCTGAAATCAGGAGCCAAACAAGCCTTTCCTTCTTATAAGTTAGTTATCTCAGGCATTTTGTCACAGTGGTGGAAAGCTGACTAACACATCCCCCAATACTTTAAATTTGATGAGCACATTCTCACTATTCTCTATGCTAGATGCCAGAAGGTACAGAGATACATTTAGAGACATGCTCATTCTTAGAGCTCCTTTCATGTAAGCCATGCTTGGAATTGCTGGTGTTTTCATTAAAGGATTCAAGAACTCTAGAATTCCTAGCAGGTCAAGGTTGTCCTGTGGTCAAAGGACTTCATTAATAATTTTCCATTTTCACTGAGGTTGGGAGTAATTGGCTTCAAGAGTGGGTTTTTCCTAATCAAAAGATAACTACCTCCTGCGCTTGCAGTAATTTGGAGGTAGTTAGCTGAAGAATAAGATAGGACACAACTTAGTGTCCTAGAGTCTGTCGTAACAGTGGTGCCCAGTGGTGCTTGTGGCTACACAAGGGACTTAGTAATGCAGCTGGGGGCTTGAGATGCTAGCTGCTGTCTCTTGGGCCCAAAGGGGCTGCTTCTGAGCTTACCCCATGAGGACTGTTATCCTCCTCCAATGGGACTTGAAATTCCATTCTATTTAACCCCAGAGTGTGAGTGCCTTTGGCCCAGTGCTACTACACCATGTTTGGAGCTGTTAAAGCTCCTGCTATGGGGCTGGGTGTGCCTTAGGCTTCCTGAGACCACCTGAAGTTCTTCTTTGCAACTAAGACAGGCAGGTAAGATAGGAAAGAACCCCTGGATCCAAGGCTTTGAAGTCTGTCCTCCCAGCCCTAGGGCTCTGCTGGTCCTTCAGGTTGCAGGCAGGTCCCTATGGAATGCACTCTGAGTGGTGGTACCTTTGGCATTCTCAGAAAGCACGGTGTTGAGGCTGCTCAGTGGGGCGAGCTCCAGGGCAAAGCAGAGTGGGTGAATGCTGATCCCAATGAGTGACACGATGCAGGGGTGCTGCAGGGCATGAAGCATGCTGGCCTCCTGCCGGAAGTCTGAGAAGTTCTTCATGGCATCCATGGCCCTCAGGTGCCTCAGCATGGTGTCTGCAGGAGAAAGCACAGCCTTCAGTCATCCAGGGAGGACAGCAGGTGCAGGGCATGGGCCTCCCTGATGGACTGAGACTAGGTAGACCCAGGCCTAGGCCAGGTCAGATGCCTCTTAAGGGCCAAATGATACAGGGGGCCTGTCATACTTAGTGCTGGCTCACAGGGACTTGGTCAGGTAAGACAGGGACTTATATTTTAAAGCACATGTTGTATGAGGTGTTACAATGTTAATGCCCTGGATATGGCTCCAAAGGGTAGGACTGTTGGACTGATCCCAAGGCAGGATAGAAAGATGAGGGAAATTAAGGGGACACTGAAAGGAAAACTACTGAAACTGTTTATGTTTCCCTCTGACTGAGAATCAAAAACTTAAGAGAACTCATAAAACTGTCAGGATTTGCCTACAGAGACATTAATCCCCTCACTAAGTAACACTGAAAATAAGATTGTCAAAAACAGCGGGAGGACTGTGCTTGCTTTAGGAACAGAGTATTTGCAATCTTTGGGCGTACCCACTCGGATTCTCCCAGTTCTAAACAGGAACAACGCACCTCATAAAACCATCCTGCAGTTTCATTTGTAAGAAAGAAATTCTTTAAGATAAGAGAAATAAGTAAACATGATCATATTGTTGTACTTAATTATTAAACTTTGCTTAGTTTTAAACCTAATTGTAAATTTCATCCTTTGAGCTACAAAAGTCGTGTGTGTGTGTGTGTGTGTGTGTGTGTGTGTGTGTGTGTGATGACTTTCTTAAGTGAAGGTGATATATACATATATATTTTTTGACACATATACAAACATATGTCACTTAAGGGGTGACTGTCTGATTCTCTTTAGTAACCCGCAACCATATCTTAGGTGGGTACTATTATTCTTCCTGGGTTTTTTTTTTTTTTTTTTTGAGACAGGGTCTCCCTGTGGCTATAGAACTCACTATGTAGACCAGGCTGGCCTCAATCTCACAGAGATCCACCTGCCTCTGCCTGCCAAGTGCTGGGATTAAAGGTGTGCGCCACCATGCCTGGCTGTTAATCTTTCTTTAATAACTCTCTCTTTCTCTCTGAAGGCCCATGCATGAAACTAAAGTGTGCACTGTATCTTTACATCTATAATAAAACTGCTAGGTTTCTTTCACTGTGACTCCTCCTGAAATTCTTTTCTGTGCTGTGTTCAAAGAACCAGCTTTACCCGAGGGGAGGTCCTCAGGCAACTGGCAGCAGTTGGGCTGTGCCTTCCTGCTGCCATTGACAATACTAAGCCTCTACCGTCTTAAGAGCTAATGTGGCCCTGTTACTTGTGACAGTTGCTGAGTACCCACTGAGGCCCACCTGGCTCCCTCAAGGGAAGACTGCCACCATCGTGATCCAGGTTTGCTCTTACAGCTCTCACTCCCTCTGCCACCATTCACTGTAGGTCCCAAATATTGGATTCCCTTTGCATCCCCAATGTCCGGCTCAAAGCTGGACTCAGTAGCTGTCTGGAATGAAACACGGCCCCTTTTCTTCCACCCTCAAAGATGATGAGGGTTTGCTCACTGCTGGTCACCTTACTCTCTACCAAATAGTCAGGACCATTGAAGGTGGAAGCCACCATCACTCCTACCAGCCAGTGAGAAGTGTCCATAGCCACTAGCCTGCGACATTCACATCAGAGAACGGTATGTAGGTGGGGATGGGAGATTTCCCATGCTGTAACTTCTTTCAATGCCTTTGACATTCATGTATTTCTCAGAAAACAGCCTTCAGAAGGCCCTGGAGGGCTCAGGACACCACCCTTGGCTATGACCAGCCCATACAAGATCATCTGGCTCTGAAGCCACCAGGCAGGATATAGGCAAGTCCGGCCTGTCCTGTTTCCTGTTTACATCCTTCTCTTATGGTTAGATTTTTTTTTTAATTGTTTCTCTTGTTTTTGAGACAGGGTCTCCCTGTAACCCCAGCTGATCTGGAATTTGCTGTGTAGATCACACTGGCCTTGCTTGCTCTCACAGAGATCTGCCTGCCTCTGCCTCCTGAGTGCTGGGATTAAAGATGTGTGCCACTATATCTGGTTTATGGTAAGATTTTAAAGTTGGGAATTGTTGGATATACGAGTACAAATACCATGGAAACCTTAGTGTTTAACATACACTGGTTGTGCAAGATCCAGTGCTGTTGTGCTGGCCATTTGACTCCTAAGGGTAAGGGCTCATTCTTCACACTGGGTCATTCATAAGGGCTCATGCTTCATGAAGTAAGAATTTACTTTTTATTATTGGGTGAGATAAGCTTCAAATCTCTACCCCATTTAGTGAATATGGTGCGTTTCCCCTGACCTGCGATGTCACCTCTGCTTTGTGCCACAGGAAAGTAGTCTCCAAGAGCAACACCCAGGCCTTGCATGGCCTGGATCTCTAGTCTATGCTCCCAACCTGCCAGGCACAAAGCAGTGCTGCACCAGGCTTTGTGGCAGCCCTGCCCACTCTCCTCACCTCCTACCTCATACGTACATGTGGTTCCAGGCCTCCCTAAAGTGGCCTGGCGTAAGGACAGAGAGAGCTTAAATATCTGAAGAAAAAGGTGTTGGGCTAGGGCCACATTACCTGCTGGGGCATTAGCAGAATTCTTGAACTTCTTGATCTGAAATCTCTTCACAGCCACAGGCTGGCCCTGGTACCGGGCCCGGTATATGACTGTGCCACTGCCACCTTGGCCCAGGATGCTGCTTTCACCCTCACTGTGCTCCAGCATGCTGTTCTCCAGGAAGAGCCTGTGGCATAGACAGCTCAGAGGTCAGTCCTTCATGATCCAACCTCAGGCAGGGTTGGGGTGGGTCCTGGACTGGACTGCTAGTTCCCATAGGGGAGAATCACAGCTAAAGCCATCTGTGCTGCCACAAGTCAGGGGGCAAACCTGGGCAACCTTTGTAGCCTTGCCAAGCCTCAGTCTCCTCCTCTGTATGGTGGGCTCATCACAGGGACCCCTTGAGAGATTTTGAGGGAAGTGTGTATCTCTGGTGGGTACAAAACAAAAATCCCTTTCCAAGTTTCACTCTGAAGATTTTATGCTTTGAGGACTGTCATCCCTTGGATAGACGGTACTATTTACTGCTAGCTTGCTTGTTCTTCTACCTTTATTATGTAAGATTATCCTCTGTCATGTAGAGCTTCTGATCTTCAGAGCTAGTGTCCCTAGAAGTAGGGACTAAGATTTGACTCAAGGGCAGGTATATGCTGGTCTGCAGTTACTCTGTATATTCTGAGCCTCATGAACACCGAGATTTCTATGGGGTTCTGGAAACACTGTAGTTATTACTGAATCATTGGCCTTTGTACAGACTTCTGGGCCTAGAGGCTCTGAACTAAGAAGCTGAGGAGCGTGGGGCAGAGCTGGAGACTTCCAGGCAGCCCAGATGGAGGATGGGACAGAATGAGGATCTGTAGACATTGGCTCTTGAGGTTTTGAGGCCAGTATGCAAAGCTTGGCCATTTGGGGGCATCCCTTTTCACCCCTCCCCTGTCTCCGGCCTGCACCAGAATCCCTGGCCTGGACTTTTACTTCTTGAGACGCCTTCGTTTCTTTAGAAATAGTGGTGTGAAAGAACAAAATGTGAACCAAAGAAGGAGGCAGACAGCCCACTCCGCTGAGATCAACACTAGTTCCTCATCAGGGACTTGTGGCAGGTGTCTGCCATCCAGGCTAAGGATGCCTGTGAGCCCTCCTGGACCTGAAGATGTATTTGCTCCCTGTGCCTTTCACAAAAAGGCTTTGCAGATGCACAGACTTAGCACAGCTCAATCTATCATCTACACTCACTGCAGCCCTGGGCACATGGCTGCACACAGTCTGGGGATGTTTTTCAAAAGCTCCACCAAAAGACTTGCTTGGGAAATGCAGCTTCTTGAGATTTACCTAGGATGGGTTCGGGGAACCAGCAGAGTGCTGAGGGTCCTTCTTGGGATTCTGCTAGGACTTATGCAAGCTTGGGAAGGCAAAGTTCTGCAGGAGTCACGGGGTAGAGATCTGCCTGCCAAGCTCCACTTGGAGGCTATAGTTGGGCCCCAGCCTTTGTCCGCCTGCTGGATTGACTCTTACTCAGGCTGTTGGGCCTTTCCACTTCTTGTCATGTAACTTCATCTCAGAATGTTACCATGTCTGAGTTTAGACCCAAAGCAGAAAGGGCAGTCCAGCAGCAGGGTTCAGAACATAAATGAAAATCCTAACACGAATTGTGTACCTTCCTAAAAATGGGATTCATATTTATACAAAATCACATGCACATTAAACATCTAGGTGTGAAGGTAAGTTGTTTTGCAGCAGAGTGGTGTTTGCCCATCATGACACGGCTGGAGACACTGAGCAGAGCTAAGGTCAAAGTCACCCAGTGTAGGAAGCATGTCCTTCACCTATTAATTATTATCTTGTTAGTGTTCGGTATTGAACACAGGGCTTTGCGCTCTACCACTGAGCCACCTCCCATTCTCTTCTTAAATTTAATAGACTCACTGTCTGCATGCTCAAAGAATATCCCATAAGTATCTGGAACAGTGTAGAAAAATGAGAACACAGGCATCCTTAGCAAAAAAGGAGGAGTTTGATTTTCTTTAAAGAAACAAGATATAGTGTACCACTGAAGGGGACAGTGGCATGGACTCAACTCTACAAGTCCAAGTTGTCAATTGTCCTCTAGGAGTCCAAATCATAGGAGTGGGTTCCCACTGACTAGAGATGATGGAGGACATGCTTTACAGAGGACTTATATTTTGTGGCCATTTCCTCTTTCTGTAATATTCCTTACTCAGTTATTATCTTAGGTGGGTACAGGCAGAATCAACTTGAAGAACAGAATTAGAGTGTGTGAATGCTTTTGCCAGCTCACAGAGGGGCAGACAGAGTAGGGCCCCATGTGGCTTCATCTGCAAAGTGCAGTGGGGCATGTCCAGGATTCAGAAATGGAAAGCCAGTGACCCAATTGCTTTCAGGACGCTTAGGACGGAGACCACAAGTGACCTGAGATTAGGTGGGAAATAATGGCTGGAGCAGTTACTGCTACCCATGACAGGGGCACCATGTAGCAACCTGGTGGGAGGGGTCTTTTCTAGGATCCACTGGCACCTGCACCTAGGGACCATGGAGCATACCTGGCTGGGAAGTCAGTCATGAACAGCTCTGGGACTAGCTCCTGTAGTGGCACTAGGACATCTGGGTGTCTGGGGCAGGCGATGAAGTCCTGCTCAATAGCTGTCAGCACACAGTCTTCCATATCGAAGTATTGTACGCTCTCTGACTTCTCACTTGGATCTTCATGCTGGGCCCAGGATGTCTCACAGACTGGGCAGGGCACATACTGCTCCATGAGTGGTGTTCCATCACTTTCTGTGGCTGTCAGGGCTAAAGGATACAAACAAGATGGCTTATGTGAAGTGGCTGAAGATGGGTCCCTTGAGTAGTTCCCTACAACCCTGGGCCAGGTGGGCCTTACAGTAGGGGTACTGTCTGCTCCTGCCAATACCCCAGTGTGGTGGTTTGAATGAAAATGTTCCCCATAGGCTCCAAGTGTTTGGACATTTTGTCCCCAGATGATGGCGCTGTTTAGGAAGGTTTTAGAAGGTGTGGCTATCCTGGTGGAAGCACGTCACTTGGGGTGGGCTTAGAGAGTTCTTAAGCCTTGCCGGATCTCCAGTTGCCCTCTTGCTTCCTGTGCCTGCTTGATGATGTGAGAGTTTAGCCTCTACTGCTCCTGTTCCAGCCACCTTCAGCTACCACGCCTCCCTGCCATGACGGACTATATTTCTCCTGGAACCATAAGCTCAAATAAACTTCCTTCTATAAGTTGCTTGGGTTAGTTAGTGTTTCTATCACAGCAACAGAAAAGTGACTAATACAGTTATTGGTACCAGACAGTGGGCTGTTGGCTGTGAAGAACCTGACCATGTGGGGCTTTGGAAAAATGTGGAAGACTTCGGAAGTTTTGGCTAGAAAAGTGGTTGATTGCTGTAAGCAGAGCTTAACAGGCCGTTCTAGTAAATGCCTGGAGGAAAGCAGTGCTGAGAACAATGTAATTCCAGATGGAAATAAGGACTTAAGCAGCAGTTGGGATATTTTGGCAAAGAGTCTGGCTGGAGTCTGCCCACAGCCAACAAGCTTGCCATTGAAAAGCAATGGACTACTTTCTCTGGTGGAAGAAAGTTCAAGACAGCCTAATGTTGAAATGGTGGTGTGGATATAAATGGTGAATATTATGCAGATCTACAGTGAAAAAGAGCAAATGGGGCAGAAAGAAATACAGTTTGGGTTGAAAAAGAGCACTAGGAAAATAAATGTTCTAGCCTTTGCAGGTGCTAGAGAAGATCTCTTTGATAAAAGGATTAAAGTGATTAAGGAGGGGCCTAGAGATTCAGACTTAAACAATGGAGAGAATGCCTCCAGGGCAAGACCACACCCAGTTAAACCTCCAACTTGTGAAAGGAAAATGCTGCAGGGGCCATGGAAAAGAAAAGCTTCTAAAATGGATAAAGCAGGCTGGAGTCCACCCCAAACTTGGAGTCAAGCTTGGCAGTGTCGTTCACCTGGTCCTGGCTTTAGAGGCATGAACGGTGGAAGAGTGAAGGGGTCATCAATTCTTCCTCGGAGGTTTCAGAGAGGCTTGGAGGCCAGGCACCGTGAAGCAGGGATTCCCCTGCCTAGAGAAGGCCCTGATAGGCCATTGTGTGACGCTGTGAAGGTGAAGCCTGGTTGGCAATGGAGACCCCAAGAAGTTCGTGATGCCAGAGCTGTGAGGCATCTGCCAAGAAGACCTGCACACAGGGAGTGGAACCAGCACAAGAGAGAGATGTGTGCTGCAAAGGATGAGCCATCTAAGCCCTTTGGAAGTAAAGTTCCAGAAGTTGGTCGTGGAACTACTTACTGGATTTGGTGTTTGCCCTGCTGGTTTTCGGTCTTGTTTTGGTCCAGTATTTCCTTACTATGGCTCCATTCCTCCCTTTTGGAATGCATATTCGGTTCCACTGTATGCTGGGAGTATGTAATTTGTCTTTTGATTTTATAGAGGCTTACAGTTAAGATATTTACCTGAGTAGACTTTGGACTGTGGACTTTTGAATAGTATTGAGACTGATAATGACTATGGGGACTTTTAAAGTTGGACTAAATGCATTTTGTATTTTATATGGTCATGAGCCTATGGAGGCCAGGGGTTGGAATGTGGTGGTTTGAATGAAAATGTCCCCTATAGGTTCCAAGTGTTTAGATATTTTGTCCCCAAATGATGGCGCTGTTTTGGGAGTGTGGCTATCCTGGAGGAAGCACATCACTGAGGGTGTGCTTAGAGAGTTCTTAAGCCTTGCCAGATCTCCAGTCGCCCTCTTGCTTCCTGTGCCTGTGTGATGATATGAGAGCTTCACTTCTGCTGCTCCTGTTCCAGCCACCTCCAGCCACCATGCCTCCCTGCCATGACAGACTGTAATTCCCCTGGAACCATAAGCTCAAATAAACTTCCTTCTATAAGTTGCTTTAGTCAGTGTTTCTATCACAGCAACAGAAAAGTGACTAATAAAGCCAGGGAGCCTGAAATCCAGTGCCACTGGGGTGACTTATTGTTTTTATTTTGTGTTTGAAGCAGGGTATTGCTATATAGCTGAGGTTGGTCTCAAACTCAGGATTCTTTGACCTTTGCTTCCTGTGATGGTTAATCTTGGTTGTCAGCTTGACTGCAGCTAGAATTAACTAAAATGTGAAGGATTTTCTTTCTTGGTGTTTCTTTTTCTTTCTTTTCTTTCTTTCCTTCCTTCCTTCCTCCCTCCCTCCCTCCCCTCTCTCTCTCTCTCTCTCTCTCTCTCTCTCTCTCTCTCTCTCTCT
>NW_008352485.1:1387343-1482888 GCF_000622305.1 Nannospalax galili | reverse complement strand
CCCTCCCTCCCTCCCTCCCTTCCTCCCTTCCTTCCTTCCTTCCTTCCTTCCTTCCTTCCTTTCTTCCTTTTTTTTCTGAGACAGGGTCTCCTGGCATGGAACTAGCTATGTAGACTAGGCTAGCCTCAGTCTCACAGAGATCTGTCTGCTTCTGCTTCCCAAGTGCTGGGATTAAAGGCGTGCACTACCATGCCTGGCATGAGGGACTTTCTTGATCAGATTACTTGAAGCTGGAGGACCCTAAATGTGGGTGACAACTTCTTGCAGCAGTTCATATAAAAAGACATGGCAGAAGGAAACTTTTGTTTTTGCCTGCTTGTCTTCACGCTCATTGACAAGTTTATCTGTCTTGTTGCTGTAGCACTCCTTCACCAATATTGAATCAACTTTTTTGGATTCTAATGTAGACTGAAGACCAGCAGCTCTCCAGGAACCCTCTAGGTCTTCAGCATCAGATTGGGTCTTGAGACATCCAGCCTTGTGGACTGAGCAACTCTTGGATTCTTGGCCTCTCTAGTATGAGGCAGCCATTGTGCTATATCCAGACCATAGTGTGCAAGTCAGCCTAATAAACCCCCTCCCCGCTTGTGTGTGTGTGTGTGTGTGTGTGTGTGTGTGTGTGATGTACTAATTCTATCAATTCTGTTACTCTAGAGAACATGAGAATCCTGACTAATACTTCCGGAGTACTGGGATTACAGCATGCAGCACCATACGTGGCTTCTGGTGACTTTTCGGACATGACAGTGCAATAGTAGATCCTAAAGGATTTGCCAGGGAGGGGTTACCCCACGGTCTAGACTCCGAGCAAAAGGGTCTTATGTCCTAAGAAGACTGACAGAAGAGGGCAAGATAAAGAGATGGGGACTCTGTCTTCATGGCTAGGATTGAATCTGAGCTACATTCTATTATCCTAACCACAGTTAGTGCAAATTAGAAAACAGAAGACTTACGCCTCCTAGGATGTTCTGAGGGGAAATGTAAGGCAGGGGATGAGTACAAAAGATCACAGGAAAGCTGGTCATTTGATATGGGTTCCCCTATCAGGAAGTAGAATTTTTCTGTGTGCCTCTGACCTAGACGGTGCTAAGAAACACCCTCTGAGGTTCCCTGGAGCAGGACAGTGACCTGCTTTGTACAAGTGAATTTCTAGAGCTTCCTAGGTGCATCTGACATTCACAGGAATCCTGTCAGGAGGGATTCTTGGCTACTGGCTCATGGTGCTGGCTCTAGGACACCTTGTCTCAGCTTGCTGAGACCTTTCTGTCTCAGGTGCCCATCTATTAGGCCTACCTGTCAAATCCCCCAACACCTGCTGAGGCAGGGTACTGGCTGGTGGGAAGCTGTGTCTAAAGAGCCCCCTTGAATGGTCAAGAGCTTGCCAGTCACCCTGATTCACACTGGATGGCTTTATCTGAGAGTCTTTCTAAGTCATTTTCCATCTTGGTCACCCTTTCAAGCACACAAGGAACCCCTGAGGGAAGGAAGCCAGACCTCAATGTCTAGGATGTATATCGAGTGACATCCTGCCACTTCCTTAAGCACTTTCCAAATGCCCTCCTGGGATGTTGGGCTTTTGGGTATATGAGGGGGTCAGTTCACAGAGGCTTGCCTGATTGGCAAGGGATCCCAAATCTATCCTCCATTGCTTGGTCTCTGGTTTCCAGAGGCTGAGAGGCAGAGAATTCACTCAGTAGGCTCCTCCCCACAGCTGCCTCCCTGCTATTGTCCTCACAGCCTTGTCCCTGAAGCCTGCACAGAGTTTCTACCCCAGTAGCAAAACAGAGGACCCCAAGGGCTTCACTTCAAAAAGTATTTTCTTTGGGTGAACTGTCAATGGGCAAACAGATCCAAAGAGTCTGAGAAGGACTACATGGGTGGTTTGAGCACCACCAGAAAGGATAGGGACATACAGGGAACAAGGACTGGCCCCTTAGCAGCTCTGCCCCTGCCTTCCCTGCCCCTATACCAGGGGCAGAGCTCCACCTTTGGGTCTGTCTGATGTCAGGTCCATTGTCTAATGCACACAAGACACCTTTATGATTCATACTGAGCATGTCCTTCGGGCCATGTGTGGTACCTAGAATATTACTGCCCCTACCCCCCATATACTGTGGACAGTCAGGAGAGCCAGTTCTGATCCATTCCCTGTGGGTCACAGTTTTTTTAGCTTTGCAGCCTCAGCCCACAGCTGGCTTCCCACCTCTCAGGCAAAGGGCTGGATCCTGATAGGAATTTTCTTCTCCAAAGACGTAGCCACTTGGATTTATAAAGAACTATGGTAAGATCAAAGGCTTGGTTCCATAACATTCTCTTACCAGGAAACCACTGATCGATCAGGGAGTTGACATGGTCTGTAATAAACGCCATTGCTGAGAAGTCCCTCATTTCTGACTGGCAGATGATTTTAATTCCTCCACTTTTTTTCTTTTTCCAGTTGACATCAGAGGATTCCACACTGCAACCCAGAAATGAAAAAGCCAAATGCCAAACTACTGAGTCTGATCTCCCTGCCTCCAAGGGTGGTCCTAACACCCAGGAACCTGAGGGGTTCTGTGAGCTGCAGAATGTTGGGGTGACTCCTCTGTTTATATGCCTATGTTTGTGAACCTGCTTTGTCCCTGTCCCTACTCCCCTACAGTCCCCACCTAGAGTGACCTAAAATACTGGGGTTTCCAAACCTGCCTTTGATGCATCCTGAAGGAGTGGAAGAAGGGTGAGGAGGTGGGGACCTTCAGGGCACTCAAAGAGAGGGTCTTCATTTTTAGCAAGCTGTCATGATAAACCCCTCTCAGGAGCAGAGTTCTGGACGTGGGAGGCGCTGTGTGGGGGCTGGCACAGGGCCACTGCTATGGCAGCATGGTAGGTGGACTTCCCCAAGTCCCCACCTGAGGTAGCCTCCATCAAAGGTAACCAGCAGCCCTTCTTGCCAGTAGATGGTCTGATTTCTCTTCACTCTGAATGTGCTGCAGCGATTTCTTTGGTTTCCTGTAAAACTATAAATGGTGACTTTCCTGTTCCTGCTTTTAGTATTCTTCTTGTTTTCAAAAAGCTGAAAGACAGAGAGAAAAGACCCTGCTTAAGTATTCCGGACTCCGCACTGGGCCTTGCAGAGCTCTGAGGAGGTCGAGCTGGCCCCATCTTGATAAATCACCACTGCTTTCCCACCCGCGCCTCCCACGCCTGCTGCTCATCCCCGCTGCCAAGTCAAGCGCTCCATGATCTGGAAGGGTCTCCAGGGTACCCTGGGAACACATTTTCCAAACGATCGGAAATAGGCTTTGGTTGTTCTCAAAAGACTTCTTCCTCTCTCACTTCACAAGTGAAAATTTACATTAGCTAACATGGACAAGAGAGAAAAATGTAACACAGAGAAAATAACAATTCAACACCCAGTAGAAAGAACATTAAAATTTGGGTAGCTGTGTGTCCAGAATTTTTTCCCATTACACATACGTGTAAAAAACAGCTGAGTCATATTGTGTTTCTAATTTTGCATGTTTTTGTCCTGCAGATGCAGCCCAGTGGTAGAGCTAGCCTATTATGCTCGAGGTGCTAGGGTGAATCACTGAACACACACACACATACACACACACACACACACACACACACACACACACACACACACACATTTAAAAACATGATGGTTACCATATCATTAAAAGCTCACTTAAGAATCATTGTTTTTCTAAGGGTAGGAAGTATCCTCAGTTCCTGAACCACTTCTATTAGATGTGTAGTTTGGGTTCACTCTTTTACTCCCTCAAATATGCTATGATGAACATGAAAAATGTACACATGATTTCTCTGGTTTCATACGGTTCCCTCAGTTTAGACCTTTAGCAATAGGATTACTAGTCTAGGGCCTAAAGGTTTTAAGGCTCTGGCAGCGGTTTTGGAAAAGATGAGACTATCATTACAGCCACTGCCCAACAGGGCTGGGCATCCTGCTTGGTTCTTTGTTGATCTGACAGATGAAAAGCTGAGCCATTGCTGTGGGGATCTGCATAGCTTTGATGAACGATGAGGTTGAACTCTTTCCTCTCCTGTTCTCCATCTGAATTTCAACAAGACTTCTTTCCGAATTGATTTTTCAATGAGGGATGCTGCTCTGAGTTGCCTGCTTCTGCCTTTCTCATGAGATCAGCCTCCCACAATGCTGGGCTCAGTGACCTCCCACTTAGAACACAGGACAGGACACAGAGTTCAACTGGAGGGCAGAGGGACAGATGGAAGCCTAGGAGAGCCAGCCCTTCGCACCCACTCTGTTAGCCAGTGTACTTTTGTGGCACCGGAAACAGATTCCCCCCAGCACAAAACACACTGCAGCAGTTCCGATTGATTTTCAGTCTGCTGCGTTTATTTCTCTTCCTATCTTAATAAAACGGGAAGATCAAAGAACATCTGTATTGAGCCAAGAAGTTATAATTCAATAAGGGTGTTCTAATTAGAGTGAGGCAAAAATAAACTCAAGCAGAGATCAACGTCAAAAGCATTCAACAGTCAGAGTGCATGCCAGGGGTTCACAAGCTATAGAGTGTGTTACAAATCCCCTGAGGGCTCGTCAGTTAACAATATAGCTGGGCTCTATCCTGGAGTTTCTGAGGTGGTAAATCTGGGGTTGGGCTCAAACAGTGTACATCCCTTCCTCACAGGATCCCAGGAGAAGTCTATTTTGCTGGTCTGGAAACCCTACTTTGAACCACCACCCTAGGCAAATATTCTGTGTTACTGGCTGGTATGAATTTACTATCGACTGACTGCTGGGCTGCCTTTGCATAATTCTAGCTGGACCCACAGGATCTCATCTTTGGGTTGGCTCTTCACTCTTACCAAAGCAAGTCAACTTTCTCCCTCAGTGGTTCCAAGCCTGTCATCACTAGGGAGCCTTACAAAAGCTGGGCAATGCAAAATGGGCACGGTGGTGCATATCTGCAATGGCAGTCCTTGGGAGGCTGAGGCAAGAGGATTGCTACAAGTTTGAGGCCACCTGGAGCTTCAAGGTGAGACTTTGTCTAAAAAAATAAAGGCAGGTGAAATATCTTACTGGGTAAAGCTGCTTGCTGCCAAGCCTGATTACCTAAGTTTGATCCCTGGGACCCACATGGTAGAGGGAGAGAACCCATTCCTGCAAGTTGTCCTCTGACTGCCACACATGAACCAAAAGTTGTCATCTGACCTCCACACATGCACCAATGCACACACATACCCTTCCCCACCCACAGATCAATGTAATAAAAAATACTGTTACATGGGTGTTTGTATACAAGATTTAAAATTTGGGTGCTCTGTGTCAATTAGACTTTGATTCCAGGTATATAGCCATGACAGTAGGACCACACTTTTGAAGTCAGGACCTATTGCATGCCTTGGGGAAGGGTTAGAAAAATAATTGGATTGGTCCAGTTCACAACTACTGTACCAGAACTGGTGTGTGTGTGTGTGTGTGTGTGTGTGTGTGTGTGTGCTCAGTAATCTGGCTCTAGTTAGAACAAACTCTACAGGTGATCTGGAGATGGCTCACATTTGGAACCATGGCTCTAGCAGGGGGTATTTTTATCTAAGCAGGTACTGACTTGGTATTCCCAGGAGAGGTCAATGAATTTGAACTGTGCTTATCTCCCAACCCTGCATCAGCCATATCACTGCAGGAAAGTAGCCTTCGGTCAGCTCCCACAAAGCTAGCACAGAGGATGTCTTCTTCCCCTAAGAGTGTGCTTGCAGGAGCTTCCTCCACTCCCATGGACCTACCTGTAGGTCCATCTCAGCTAAGCTGATCAGCATCCGTGCTATGAACCTTTGCCAGAAGCCAACGGGGACGAAGCTCATCTTAAACACCCGCTGGATGGTGTTGGCTGTTGGGTGCCGCATGCTGTGGGTATCCAGCCCAGGCTTGGATGGAAGGAGATGAGGCAGGAGGTAGCTGAAACACATAAGGGAGCCATGGTGACTAGCATGGCCTGAGCTCTGCTGCAGGACCCTGGTTCCTGCAGATGTGCCTGTGGGGCAGCTTCTGCTGACAAGGCTCAGGAGGCCAGGGCCCTCCTTGCAGGACCTGAGAGACTAGGAAGACATGAAAGATGATTTGAAGGGATTGCTGGTCATAAAAATGCCAGATGCAGAAAATTGGAATTGCTTCTTTAGCAACTGGGCTGCAGTTGGAGAGAATCACTTAACACGGACTTTGGTTGATAGAGGAAAACAAATACAGCTGCACAGTTCTGAAGACAACACAGATATTGGGGTCAGAGTAATTTTTTTGGTCTTCAAAGCTGTTTATTGTTCTTGGCCAATGACGACAACACGGCTGCTTTAAAAGTCAGAACATGGTGATTTTTCACAAAATGAGTGATGTTTTATGAGAACACAAGTGGTCTTGGCCATCTTTACAATGTTACGTCACCACGTGACCTAGGTGTTCCTGTCTGTTGTCATCCAAAACAGCTGACAGCTGGGAAGACCCTGAAAGAATGCATCTGGAAACTGGCATCCACTGTGTGATGTGAGCTGAGAGATGGCCCAGGGCAGGCACAGGGTGGTCACAGACCAGGAGAGACATAGGCAGCTCCCCTGAGTATGCAGAAGCTGGACTCTTCTTAACAAAGGCTTTGCCTTTAGCTCTCCAAATCCTCTTAAAATAAAGCCATTTCAGTCCAATAAATATCTTTAGAACTTTCTAAAAGAGACTCACCTAACATGTTATTTGTCCCTTCAAATTCATGAATTCCATACCCATGGACTTAACCAACCTTGGGCTGAAAATATTTTTAAAAATTTGTATCTTTACTGAACATGACTTTTTTTTTCTTGTAAGTACTCCCCTAGCAACTATTTACGGAGCACTTAAAGATACCTAGAGATGACTTAAAGTATGTGGAGGGTGTGTGTAGGTCCTATGCAAATACTATGCCATTTGTATAAGGGATTTGAGAATCCTGGACTGTGGTATCATCACAGTGTGCTGGAGCCAATCCCCCAATGGCTACAGGGGATGACTATATAAGGAAGTTCAATGACAGCTTAGGGGCCCCCAACACATAGGTGTAAATCCCAGCCCTGACTTGGTGGCTCAGTGTCTTGAGCCTTGTGGGCTGGGGGAAGGATACCTAATGGGACAGTTAGAGAGGTGGGACAAGGGCTGTACAAGTGACCTAGTGCATACAGGTAATAAGGCATTAGGTCTTCTTTAGCCCATTCAGGTCCTGGGTGAAGGGCATTCCATGCCACCTGGATTGATGCCTGTCTCCCTATCCTGCCTCTCCATCTCAACATCTGGTCTTACATCCTCACATCCAGAAAATACCTTATTTGTTCTTCTGTTCAGGGTCCCTCTCCTGAAGATGAGACCCTCAACAGAGCCTATTTGTGCTTCCTCAGCCTGAGCCCATCAAATGACTTCTTATCCTAGTCATGGAGTGAGAAGCAGGTGTTGAGAGCACAGAGAAGAACTTGAGAAAGTGTGGAAGTGTGCCCAGTGAGACAAGGCAACAGAGGAGAGAAAAGAGGGGTTTGGAAATGTTTGTCAAGCAACACAAGTCTGTCAGGAAGCAGCAATATGGAGGCTCAGGCCTATGGTTCTAGAGGGGAATCCCCTCATGAAATCTGGAGATCTTCCTGCAAGATAGTGTAGGAATGACTAGACCAATGACTAGATGGATGGCTTGGGCCGAGTGCAGTGGGGGGGCCTGCTGAGGAGGATTCAAGACAAAAGCTAGCAGAATCATCATGTAGAGAAGGCTGCTCAGAACTGAGGATCTGACTGCTGGGGGTAATTTCAGTAGAGGCCCGGGAGGGGCAATTGGGGGGGGGCTGTGAGACATGAAAAGCCTGGGAAATGGAGGGAGGAGCAGGTGTTGAGAAGGAAGGGAAGAGGGGAGGAGAGAGGGCTTGTTTGTGGCTCAGGACTGGGAAGAGCTGGGCCTACTGAGCCAGCCACTCTCGGCATCCATGCCAATGCTACCTGTGACTTCATCATTACAGAGTGCATTCTGAGGCCAGGTTGTATTACTGCCATGTGTACCTTTGTCACAGACTATTTTCAGTCATGATATAAGCAAGCCAGCTCCTCCAATGCAAACCCCCTCAAACTACTTTTAATGGCATTCTTGCACAGTTTTCTAAACCTTTTCAATAAGTGAATTTCTTTCAACTTCCTGAAAAGAGTAGCCCATGGCACTAAGGACAGTGTGGCCAGAGTGGGGCCAGCTGACCCTACTGTCCCAGGCCAGGCAATAGGTCATCCCCAGGAGCTAGCCATCATGATGGTGATAACCAAGACCCCCAGAAATCTCATTCAGGGCACTAGAGGCCTCAGACCCTACTCCTTCTGGTCATCTGCATACTCCAGACTGTGGACTCACCTGTCATTGGCAACAGGCAGGGCAATCTCAAACTTGGCAAGGAACTGAAAGTACTGCTCCTCAGTCTGCTGCGTGAAGCCAGTCCCCACCAGCAGCATCCTGAGGTCCTCCGCTCGGATCACGCCGTTCTTTGCCACTGAACGAGAGCCCTTGATGTTGAAGATCCTCTGTAGACATTCAGACAGCCAAATGGGGTCAAGGAAGTAGAGATTTCTCAGGCCATGACTGGTGTCTGGGAAGTGCAGCAGGGCTCCTGTTTCTATGAGGAAGCTGATGGCTGCAGGGAGGGGAGGAAGAAGCTGTGTCAAAGTCAAATAGAGAGCAAAAGGGACTCAGTGGTGACCCTGTTCCCAAGGCGAAGTGGGGGCATAGTAACTAATTCTTTTTTTATATTTATTATTTTTATTTTATATGTATGCATATATTGACTGCAGGTAGGTAGGTGCACCCGTGTTGTGTCATGCCCGTGGAGGACAGAAGAGGTTGTCAGATCCCCTGGAACTGGAGTTACGGACAGTTGTTAGCTGCCATGTGGGTACTGCAATTCGAACCCGGGTCCTCTGCAAGAACAGCCAGTGTTCTTAACCACTGAGCCATCTCTCCAGCCCCAAGTAACTAATTCTTTCCAGGAAGAAACCAACACTCCTGGCATGCAGAGCTCTTCAGGAAGGGTGGGCAGCCTGAGCTTAGGCTTCCTGGTGAAACACTTTGACTCCTGCCAATGACTTGAGCTGATGGTCAAGCAGTCACAGGTAATCCCTATTCTTTGATTATCTGCACATTCTCTTAGTTGTTGAAATTTATTTGTGAACCCCCCAGATAACACCTGGGGTGCTTTGTGGTCATGCAGATGCATACAGAGCTATGTGAAAAATCTGTCAGGCTCTGTGCATATCCCCAACTGAGGCTGAGCAAGGCCTTGCTCTGCCTCTTATTTTAGCTCTCATCTTGTGAGTGTCCCTTCTGTAATCTATTTAGTGCCATGTTTTAAATTTTGATGCATTTTGGGTAATTTTGCTATTTAAAATGACCCTCAAACATGGGGCTAGAATTGTCTAGTGTTTCTAAGTGCAAGATTGTGATGTGACTTACAAAGAAAATAGGTGCATCAAGTAAGCATTGCTGACGCACAAACTATAGGGGCCACTGCTGTGAGCTGAGTGTTAATGAATCAATAATACATTAAGGTATATGTGTTGGTTAGTTTTTATCATTAACTTAGTACAATCTAGAATCACCTGGGAAGAGCCTCAACTGAGGAATTAACTACATTAGGTTGGTCTGGGGGCATGTCCGTGTCTGTGTGGTGGGGGATGGACTTGATCACTAATTGACCCAGCCCATTGGTGGGCAGCACCATCCCCTAGGCAGGGGATTCTGAGCAGTATGAGAATGAAGAAGCTAGCAAGCAACTGAGCAAGAAGGCAGCTAGAATTTATTGATTTCTCTCTGCACTTGATTGTAGATGTGATATGACTGGCTGCTGGACTTCCTGCCTTGACTTCCCCTTAGTGAGAGACTGTAACCTAGAATTGTAAGCCAGATAAACCCTTTCTTCCCATAAATTGCTTTTGGTCAGGGTATTTTGCCACTGCAATGGAAATGAAACCGGAACAGTATAGAACAGTCATATGTAAAATGAGGGTATATATTGATTCATTGATGACAGGGTGACCAGAGGCTGGAAGGAACCTAACCCCGTATTTCTCCAGGGGCAATGGTTTAATATTTGTCATTGCAGTGGTTGTGGTAACATTTTAGGCTCTAAATGCCACCAATTATGAGAACTGGTATTGGTTGTTTAACTCCCCTCTGTGTTCCTGGATTGAAGTCCTGGAAAGTGGTGACAAGTTCACTCTGCTCCTGTGTGTTCTCTAAGGAAGGACAGGCAGGTGGGAGAGATGACAGCAAGGAGAAAGTGTATGGGGGGTGTTGGGGGAAGGTTGAAAGCAGGCAGAGCACCAGATAGTCACAGGCGCTCTCATGTAACCCTGCTCGCCTGTTGTGCTGAAGGTCAAGGTGGAACATGAAGTATAGAAGATTCTACAGTTCACTGGTGCTCTTTCCACCTTCCTCAAAGGCTTTGGACTTCTGCTTGGCCTGCAGTCACCCACACCCCTGCCCCCTGGGTGCCCGCTCATGGCCCACCAGATTGCAGGTCCTCATAGTCTTTGATGTCATTGTCAGGTGTCTGCTCCACCAGCTGCTCCAGCTGCCTGTCTGTCAGGTACTGTACTTCATCACCCAGGCTGCGGCTCTGCTGCTCGGCTAGCACTGCCTCCTGCAGGCTCAGGTAGCTCCTGGGGATCTGGGCATAGGTGAGGTGAGGCTAAGTCCCTCAGGTCCAAAGGGGCGCTGCCAGCTCCAACAGCCCCCACCCACCCTGTCATCACAGTCCTGGGCCAGAGGACACTTGTTTAAAGTATGGGAGCTGCAACAAGGAGACAGAGTATCACTTACTCAGCCTTCTGTGGAGACACACATACAGGGTGACAACAGACCCTATAATGCCAGGGCTATTGTGAGACTCAAATGACCCTTCCCTGTTCCCATTTGGCCCTGCTGACCTTAAACACAGACATGTCCCGTATAGCAAAGAGGGAGGGAAGTGCTGATCCTAACAGTTGGAAGCAGGCCCTTCTGGCCTAATGGGATGAGAGGGACACTTACCAGCCTGCCAGCGAGTCTCTGGCAGCCGATGGTGCTACCCACATCCTTCATGCTGCATGTGATGTGGAAAATCAGCTGCCGAAGTCCTTCCAGTCCTTCTAGACTCTTACAGGAGATCTCACTGTATGTACAAAAATACTGGGGCTTAATCTTCATGCCACCCCTCTGTGTTGGAGCACACAGCATCCCTGTTTCCCTGGAGATTTGTCTCAAACACTAGCAAGTCTGGAGAAGTCATTTCAGAAGGCTCAGGAAAGTTCTGGAGGCCTTGCTCTTGCACAGCTCTCTGCTGGGTGCCTCACAATGTCACTTTGGTCTGTCTTCCCATCGTGTCAAGTTCACAGAGGGAGAGTAAAGCCCAGAGGTACTGGGAACCCCAAAGGTGCCAGCTGGGAAGGAACAGGCTCTTGTTGGAGCTGTGGCTCTGAACTAGAACCAGCACTTTTGTTATTACAGACCCTCTCAGGCTTTTTCAGGGCATACCAGGAGTCCCCAAAAGCCTGATTCTACATTCTGTGTCAGGCTGACAGGTCCCCAGTCTGACCTTCCTACCTGTGCCTACGCAATTCAACTTACAGTGAGACCCTGAAAGCCACGGTAGCAGCACACATTGATTCTCCTCAGGGGCTCCTCACCTCATTTACTATGCCTCAGTGTCATGGTCTGAAAAATGGGTAGCACAGCCCCTACAATGTGAGGACCATTATGAAAGTCCAATGACAAGAGCCAAGTATAGGAACACACCCAGGATGGCTGGTCCTATCTGTGCCTGTTCTTCCCTCTTTATACTCTGCAGCAAGCTCCAGACCTGACAGATGGATCCAATGCAAGGACTGGGATGTCCCTCCCCAGGGGTCTGTCCTTGATCAGTGAGTGATCTGCCAATGGGACAAACGCTGCTTAAGTTTGTGTCTCTTTGTCCCTTAGGAGCTGTGCATTCTTGGTACAGGCCCTGGTATGGGAGGAGAGGACCCAGGAAGGAAGCACAGGGTAGGTAGCTAGGCTTTGACTCTCTAGTCATGCAGTGGGTTGGGTTGTCCCCTGCCCATGATGGTATTCTCTGCCTAGGGGAGCCCAGCTGAGCCCCAGGAGCACTGGGCAGCAGATCTCAGGAGAGATAGGATCTTGGTAACCAGAGCACATAAGGAAGCAGCATCAAGCAGGAGGCAGTGACACTCACTGTAAGTGTTTGAATGTGATGTCTGGGAAGCCTGTGGCTCTGGATCCTGAGGGTGAGCGGCAGAGTGCCAGCACATAGGCACGCAGTGTTGCTATCCTCTCCACTCGGAATTTGGCTTCAATTAGGTCTAAGTGTGTCCCGACCACCAGCACAACAGCATTTGGGGCCTTGGCCTGTAACAGAGAACCCCACAGCTGAGTCCTTTATCTGTTCCCTGACAAAGCATGGGAAACAGCTCCCTAGGTGCACAAGTGTGTCAACCCTGGATATTAGGGGGCTACATTCAGTCTTGTAGGCTGGTGCCTCAAGGGCCCGTTATGAACTGAGGGGCATTTGAGGTACTCCCCCTCCATGCAGAGGGTGCCGAGTTCAGTCCATGAAGAGGAGGATGCCTGATCCTCTGGACATTCCATGACTATCTGAGGCAGGAACCTGTGTCCGGACAATGGCATCTTTACCTTGGGAGGGAAGTGCTACACCCCGCCCCCCGGGTATATCCAAAGGGGAGTTCTTAAGTCAAAGGTAAATAGGAAAATTATAAGACCACCCAACCCTAAGGAGGCATTCGAGTGCTCCACATGAAAATCAAGGGGGCACATGATTTTGGGGCCCTGGGTAAGAGCCCTTCAACATACTTGGTGTTCCTCCCTCCTGTAGTTCCTTCCACATAATGCCTAAGAGAAGCCATGGAACCCTAGGGTGCACTGGGACCAGAGAATTGGAAAGGCTGGTGGCTCTTTACCTCAATGTTGAGCAGCCAAAACTGGAGGTTGGCCACAGCTTCCTCCCCCAGTGCCAGGTTCCAGACCACCACGTACAGGGCCTTGTCGGTGAAGAAGCACTGATTGACTGTGGCCATGCTGGCAGGGCCCCCGATGTCCCAGACATTGAACTCCACGGACTCAACCTACTTGAGCAACAAGGCACAAAAGGGGGTGCATTTGAGTGACCAAGGAGTGAGCAAATCATGAGAAAATGGACAATTGGAATATGTCTGAAAAAGATAAGGCCATGGGGGCTGGAGACATGGCTCAGTGGTTAAGAGCACTGGCTGATCTTCTAGAGGACTTGGGTTCAGTTCCAAGTTCCTACATGGAAGCTAATGACCATCTATAACTCCAGTTCCAGGGAATCCAACATTCTCTTCTGGCCTCTGTAGGTATTGTATGTACATGGTACAGTAAACCCTCATTCATATTTAAAAAAAAAAAAAAGACATGGCCACCAAAAAGTTACAGATGCCCCAGAGTGTCTCTTAGGAACCAGCAATCCAGGTGAGGGAAACAGGCCCAGTGGCATGAAGGTGGACTTCTGGGAGCTTCTATCTGCTGCTAACAGAGCAGAGTGTCTGGGGAGATCACCAGCCATTGTGCTGGCTCTGTCTTGTTTGACCCAGTTGGGAGATGTCTGCCTCAGGGGGCCCCCACATAACATCATGGTTCTCAGCCTCTTGTAAAGGCCAGATGCAGGCGGTGTCCCCAAACTTTTGTAGGTCAGAGCAGCACCCACCAACAAGGATGGAAACGCTCCTGATGTGGGAATTGGGGAAGGCTATGTAAACGGCGGTTTCTCCATCGCTGCATGAGCTCAGAGCTGGCTGAGAAGCCAAGGCTGCAGTCAGCTGTACCAGGACTTATTTCCACAAGGCAGCATTTTGGCCTCTAAGACACAGACAACATGCTGACCTGGTTTTGTATAAAGATGAAAGCAGACAGCTGTTCTCAGCCGGCTAAAGGTCAGCCACACAGAGAGATGGGTTTCAGTGCTCACAAGAGCAGCAGTGGCCTTCAACCAGAGGAGGGGAGATTTATGAAGGCAGGAGAAAGAAATTACCCCCAGGCCTGGGACACCCATTTGCTGAAGAACAGCTGGGAGCAAACAATGACTGAGTCATTGTCAAAAAAGCAAAGCCAAAAGGACTGTAGAAGATTCTGGTTATTTTAGCGAACCTTCAGACATGAGTCAGCTAGAGTCACTGCCTGTATGTTCTGAGTGCCTGGTATTCATTATCTCACTGTTCTGAACCTACCAGGCAGGTCCCTGTTCTTACTTTTATTTTGGGAGCTGGGGGTTGAAGCCATTGCTCTGTGTATGCTAAGCACGGACTGTCCTACTGAGTCATACTCGTAGCCACAGGACCTTGTTCTTAAGAGGACATGCTTCATTTCTCCATCTTATCTTCCCTGATTTGGAAGGTGACTTAATGAGGAAAAACACTAATGAAACTTGCCTCTTATTGCACTGGACTTGGGGCCTGTGGAGAAAACCAGGCCCTATCTGGACATGGTCATTATTACCCTAAAAACCTTTCTGCAAGCCAGATCCCTGAGTCAGCACAGGGTAGAGGAGACACAAACAGCAGAAAGGATGGCCTTGTGTGGAACTCAGAAGCTAGCCTCCTTATGCTGTGGACATGATGGGGAGCTGCTATGCTTTGAATCTGAAATGTTTTCCAGAGGCTTGTCTTGAATACTTGGTCTCCTGCTGGTGGAGCTATTTTCGGAAGAGGTTCTAGAAACTTGGAGAAGTGAGGTTTAGATGGAGAAAGTGGGTCACCAGGAGGCAGGTCCTTGGGAGATCTATTATCTCTAGCCCCTTCCTGTCACTCCCTGCTTTCCGTCCACCATGATGTGAACAGCTGTCCTCATCACATGTTCCCACGGCCATGATGTTCTTCTCAACACTTGTGGCCAAGTAACCACGGGATGAACCTCTGAGCCAATGAGCCAAAATAAATATTTTTCCTTTACATTGTTTCTGTCAGATATTTTGGTCACAGCAACACAAAACTAACTAATGCAAGCACCATGCCCAAGATTCCACAGGCTCTTTTCTGCTTCAAGAGAAAAGAAAAGTTTGTTTCCAATTGCGTGGTACTGAATGGAAAAAAGAGGATGATGAATGGGTTGGTAAAGGGTTCATTTTAAGTCAGATATACAATGGGACTTTTCAGATCTTGAATGAATGCAGGAACCAGGGAGGACAAGTGATTAACTCCTGGGGCACTTTTTCAGCTTCCTTGCTAGGGGGTGGGGGGAGATAGATGCTGGGGTGTCTCATTGCCTTTGTTCTTAGCCTTAGGGGAGTCCTACCCTACCCCATTTGAATATAAGTCTTTGAGCCAGCTTTGAAGGCTGAGCACTGCTGTGTTTAAAAGTCCCTCCCCACCCAAGGGAATCCAGGGAACAGGCAGGGTTAGGAACCACTGGCCCAGAGCCTCAACTTCATTAAGATAGAAAAACTACAAGGTCATGTAAAGAATTGCTTTGTCACTTTTGGCAGGAGCTGGGGTCTGGAGCAGCACAGAACACCTTGGGCCTTGGACACAAGGCTGAGAACACCTGGGATGTCTGGGGATAAAGAAGGGCCCATAGGGAGGTCCCTCCCACCCACAGGGACTGTCCGTTCAACATCCTTGACCTTGGCTTTGGAGCCTGTGGGCCTCTGGAGCTCCCATTTGGTGGTCCTGATGGTGGCCTCGCTGTGTGCCACCTGGGGGGCCCTCCCCGTCTGTAAGATCTCCAGGAGTGTGGACTTGCCCTGGCGTGGGGGGCCCACGAGGATCATCTTCATCAGCTTGCACTTCTCTGCTTTGCGCAGCTGAGCACGCAGGAAAGACAGTATTGCTTTGGGGCCTATGTGAAATCGAAAAAGGGGAAAGTGAACACCTAGCTGATGTACAGAGGGAATGTGCTCACATAGGAGGTCAAATTCTATCACAAATAGAATTTGTGACAATTCTGTGTGTGCTGAGGGATCTGGGAGAGGGAAGGGGTGATAATAAACACCCCAAGGGTTAAGTGCGAATGTCAAGAACTTAAGGACAATGTCCTTGCTGCCTAGGAAGCCATCGTTTAACTGTTCACTCATTCTCAATCTCAAGACTGGTAGCTATTGCTTTAGAGAAAATTCTATAGCATCTTCCCAAACACTGAGGCTGGAGTTGGGCCCCAAGGTGCATTCACCCACTGATTCCATCCCTAGGTACCAGCAGGGGACCTGACTGATTTTTTCCAAGGCAGTGACTAGGGAACAAGGCTGAGGAATTTTACCTTCTTTCCTGATCTCTGCAGGCACGTTGCTGATGTTCACATCTTCAATATCCAACTGCCAGAGGTTTCCCAGCTGACCTAGCTCAGGAGGGAGCTCCCGGAGGCCAGGGTTGCTAAAGTCAACCATCCATCATGAGAGAACACACACATGCAACAAACACACAGGCCCACATCTCCTATTAGCCTTTGCAGCCTGCAGCCTTTGTCAGCCTTTGTCAGCCTCCATCCCAAGCCTACACCTTGGTCCCTAATTTCAAGTGCCCTATTTAAACACTAACTCCAATATTTTCCCCCTGGATCATCAGTGGTGGAAATGGAAGTACTCTTCTACAAATCCCCTCAGCTTCAAAGTAAGTCCCACTATCCCACAATTTACCCTGTCTCTTCTACTAATGACATCAAGATGACCACTGCTTCCTCTTGAAAAGGCACTGCATTTAAGTTTTTGTTTTATGTGTATATGTGTATGTGTCTGTGTGAGTGTATGCCATGTGTGTGATGATGCCCATGGAGGCTAGAAGAGGGTGTCTGATTACCTAGAGTTGGAGTTACACTCAGTTGTGAACTGCCTGATGTGGGTGCTGGGAACTGAACTCTGGTCCTCTGGAGGAGCAGCAAGCCCTCTTATCTACTGAACCATCTCTACAACCCCAAGATATTGCATTTTTAATATTAATGTAACACTTTATATGGTGCTCAAGTTTTGCACACTGCTTAAAGTCCCCAGTAGGATCTGGCAGGCAGTGAGTGTTCAATATGTGAATGGCAGTGGCTCTCCTCACTGGACTCTGAGCAAAGCAACAAAGGGTGGCCATTCATCTTCTTCCCCCCAACCTCCTGTGCCACACCCAGTTCTGCAAATCCTGCTACTGTTTCTCAGTAAGTGAGTGGCTTCTTTCTGCCCAGACCCCTGGTGTTTAAGGAAGGATGTCTGCCTCCCCCAGCTGGCACCTGGCTCAACATGTACTCACTTTCCCAGGTAGAGCTCTGATAAGTTCTTGAGAAGGCAAACTGAAGGAGGAACTGCGTCAAGGTGGTTGTCATTCAGACAAAGGACTTCCAAAGACTCACTTAGGAAAGCTGGAAATTCTAACATACATGCTGCAAAGAAATGTCAAAATAGACTGTGTTTCTAAATAGTTCTAGACGACTGCAGTGTGAAAGTCAGGTGGGTAGACAAAGCTGCAACATCTGGAAAGCATGTTAGGAAACCTGTAGTACTCATCTCCCTTCCCAGCAAGTCTAATTCTACAGACATCCTTACATGCTGTGTGACAAGGATGTGAGAACAGGATCTCTGAGTGGCACACTGATTGCAATAGGACAAGGAAAGGACAGCCAGCGTGTCCTCCACTGCCACATGTCAGAAGGGGATTGGTTATTCAATAGAATAATGTGCTATTACAAGGCACAGAGCAGGTCACATATATGGGAATGAGCTGACACTCAAGTTCTCTGGAGAACTGAAAAAGCCACGTGCAGAACCAGGTCATGAGAAGGCTTGTTGGCATGATAGAAAATATCTGTAGATATGCACATGTGTGTTATCTGCATGTATAGATACATAACACACACAAATACAGATATGTCACACAAATACCATGAAATTCCATAGTCAAATGTGGAGAAAGAACTTACTAGAGGATTGAGTCTTCACCCCACACTGTTTGATGCTGTTTGGAGATTTTGTTTTACAATGTACATGTATTACTTCTTCAATTGAAAAGGCTAATTAATCAAGAAATAATGTTATGGGCTAATTTTTAAAATGTTGCTTAAAATATCACTTTCTGAATAACCAGCCAGCTCTTTAGTATTCAAGCAACTTTATTCATGAGGCAAAATATGAGATTATCATTAAGATCACGTCAAATCTGCCGTTTCCACAGCATTGGAGCATTGGTGCTGAGGAAGAATGCCATGCAGAGCCTGGAAATACACACTAGTGGGAATCAAATGTTTAGACTGCAGAAGCATCTCCCCCACCCCTTCTCTGGCAGGCAGGGAGAGTAGACTGGATAGCCTACAGGAAATCAGGGACTCCAAGATGAGCCAAAGTCCCCTCTTGGCTGCCTTGCCAGTTGCAGAAGATGTAGAGGATAGAGAGGCCCTCGTTCTTTTGTGGGGCTGAACATGTTCAGTTACCTAGATACAACCACCCCTTGCAGCGCTGGCTTGTCTCCACCTATGGAGTGGCAGTAATGAAGGCAATGAGAATGTTCTGGGAGAGATGAGGCTAGACTGCTAAGATCACTGATTAGTAAACTTGCCCAGCTAGCTGTGACTGTGGTGGACCTTACTGCAGCTGTGGAACTAAGCCGCAACAGGCTTGTGAACATGGCTTTGTTCTAGACCTTGTTCTGTAGAAAGATGCTCAAAAAAGCTTTCTTTTTCCCTGCTTCAATGAAAGGGCTTCACATTTTCCTGGGAGAACATCTATTAGGAGAGGGGTTGGCTTTCTTGCTTGCTGAGGGAATAGTCTGAGCACCTGGCCTTGGGGCTGTCCAAGTTTGAAGTTTCACCCTGGTGTTTATGAAAGTTCTTTAAGTGACGGATGGGAGTAATAAGGAGCCACAGCTCGAAACAGAGGCAACACCTGTCACACACCCGGCCAGCTGTCGAAAACTGTGGAAACTAGGGCTGGGGAGAACGCAGCTCAAGGTATTTATGAGCTGTTATTATTTATTCATAAGTTATTTATGACTCCACTGGTCTGAATTTTACCGTAAAAACTGTTATCCAAATTATTTTTGGACAAGGCCAACTGCATAAATAAGACCACTTGGATGTATGTAAATCTCCCTGGAATTTAACTATCCATCTGCAAACAAGTTGTCTTTTATAGATAATTCTTTACCTCTACGTCAACAGCCCTGAGAGAATAACACTACTGAGAAAGAGGACTGGTCATTACACTCAGGGGTGGCCCTCAAGCTTCATGATGAAATTGAAAAATCAAGTGGCTTTTTTCATCTGCCAATGCGATGGCCACCCTCGGCCAGGGGACCTTTCAAGGTGTGGCCTCCTCACCTGGCTGCCTGACTCTCCTACAGTGCTTCTCACTGTGCACCTTGACTTTCCTATGTGGCAGTTTTGAGAGGTTGTGGCTGGCCCCACTGAGTGACGGGCCTACCTGCCAGGCCAGTGCCATAAACTTGGTCCCTGAAAAGATCCACATGTTCCAGTGCAAGACACGTGTCCAGTGAGCCCAGCACACAAGGTCAGTCACCAGCAAATGGTTTGAGTGACCAAGATCCTTCTCAGCCCACACACATGTGCATCTCCTACTTGGTACCAGGAGAAGATAGTGTTTCTCTGTCTTTCCAAGTAAAATCCCTACATCTGCACTCAATTGCTAAAATCTTAAGGCCCTTCACTTAAACAGAGACCAGCTGGGCTGAGGGTATGGCTTAATGGTAGAGCACTTGCTCAGCATGCCTGAGGCCTTGAGTTCCATCTGAGTATGCAAGAAAAAACAAAACAAAGCAAAACAAAAAGAACTGGTTGTAAAATTCATAATTGCATTTCCCTGTTAGCATGGCAAAGGATATTTGCATCTGTCTTCTAGCTGTCTGGATTTATTTCCCCAAACTTTATGTCTTTATATTTCTTAAAGGGGTTGATATGTCTATCATATTCTTTGTATATTAGAGACCTGGGTGCCAATTTGTGTTGCAGTGATTTCTGTGGCAAATAGCTCATGTCAGCCTGTTTGCATGATACCTTTGTTTATAATATCTTTCACTAAACAAAACTTTTCAATTTTTACAGAGTCAGAGATTTAAGGCTTTTAAAAGTGATTCTGAGGTCAGGGTGGCCCACACCCTATAATCCCAGCTAGCTTTTAAAGGTCTCCCCAACCCCAGATTATACAAGTATTTTCTAAAGTGTTAATTCTTCTTTTCTGTTTTCTTTTTTATCCTGTTATGCATAGGACGTTATTATCACTGGTGTAAGGACGGGATAAAAAAGAAAACAGAAAAGAAGAATTAACACTGGAAAATTCACATACTTTTTTTTTAGACATGCTCTCACACTAACCCAGGCTGGCCTGGAATTCACTATGTAGCCTCTGCAGGATCCTCCTGTCTCACCCTCCCAAGTGTTGTGTTTCTCCTTTCCTAGCTGGTCATACCAACACTATTTGTTAAAACAGTAAAGCATTCTTTTCTACTAAATCACAATGCCACCTTTGTCATGTATTACATTCTTTACAAATATTTTATTTATTATTTTAATTTTATGTGTATGAGTGCTTGCCTGTACATACATAAGTGCACCACATGTGTGCAGTGTCCATGGAGGCCAGAAGAGGGTGTCAAATCCCCTGGAACTGGAGTTATAGGTGGTTATTAGCTGCCATGTGAGTGCTTGGAACTGAACCCAGGTCCTCTAGAAGAGCAGCCAGTGCTCTTAACAGCTGAGCCATCGCTCTGTCTCCATATCTTAAATTCTTACAGTTGTCTCTCAATATAGCTGAGGAACTGGTTCCAGGATGCCTTCCCCTACCCCTCTGCAACAGATGCCACAATCCAGGGATGCTTAAGTTTCTTATGTAAATATACAAACACATGCAAACATATTTGCAAACACCCCACACATCCTTCTGTGTACTTCAGATCATTTAAAAATGACCTATAAACTGGCACAGTGTAAATGTGTGAATAGTTGTTACAATGCAGTGTTTAGGGGACACCGACAAGAAGGTCTGTAGATTCAGTATAGGTGCAACTTTTTTTTCTAGTATTTTTAGTGAACAGTTGGTTGAACACACAGAAGTGGATGTCACAGGCCCAGTGAGGTAGACTGTATTTATTTATGCCTAGGTTTGGACTCTGTTCCACTGATAGTGTGTTACATGTTCTATCATATACAACTGAACGATAAGCATGTTGTGCGTATACACATGTACACACCAGACCATCACAAAGTACAACAGGTGGACAGACTATGTATTTCACTTCTTGCGAACTCTCTTGACCTCTGTGGCATTTCTCAACTCCACCTCACACCATCTGTTTTACTCAGTTTCAACCCTTCAAGCCAAAGGAAAGTTCCAGTACTTTTAAAAAATAACCTAAATGTTGGCTCCTGTTCTATGGAACAGCATCCTGAGGGACAGTTCTGTGAGTTTAGTTGGTTTCAAAGCCTCAGGTTTGATCAAAGAGTAGATATCACAGACATAGAAAACAGAATAGCAGTTAACAGAGTCTGGGAAGGGGACAGGGACCGAGAGACACAAAGAGGGTAGATACAGGTAGAAGGGTGCAGCCATGTGGGAGGGGTAACTACTCATGTTCTACAGCACTGCAGGGGAACTGTCATTGACAACAACTAATTGTATCTTTCAAACTTGCTGGAAGAGAGGATTTTAAGTGTTTCCAACACAAAAAAATGCCAGTCTGAAGTGACGGAAACGCCAGTTGCATCTGATCATTGTGCATGGTACATTGTGCCATGTAAATACACACAATTACTATGTGATTATTAAAAATAAAGCAGGGGGCTGGAGAGATGGCTCAGCAGTTAAGAGTACATGGCAGATAACAACCATTTCTCCAGTTCCAGGAAATTCTATACCTTCTTAAGGCCTCCATGGACACCAGGCATGCAAGTGGTACATTTACATAGAGGTAGACAAACACACATAAAAATAAAAATAATTAAGTCTTTAACTACAAAAAGTGTGGACTGGGGAGATGGTTCAGTCTGCTAAATGTCTGCCTTGCAAGCATAAGAACCGAGTTTGATTCCCAGAACCCACATTAAAAAGCTGAGTATGGTAGGACACACTTGTAATGCCGGCACTGTGGAAGCAGAGGCAGGTGGATTCCTGGGACTCGATGGCAAGTCAGCCCAGCTTGTTGAGCTGTTGAGCTCCAGGCCAGTGAGAGAGCATGTCAAATAAAAAAGGTTGTTCTCTCTGGGCTACACAAATATGTACCTGCCATCTGCACACACACACACACACACACACACACACACACACACACACACACACAATTATAGCAAAAGGAAAATGAATGGAGCCTTGGCCTTGAGGTGAAGGAGGAAGCCCAACTGTTTTTCATGGGGGGGATGGCTTTCCCTGAACATCATAGAAGAGCAAGAACAAGAGGAATCTTTCCCTATAGATACCTCCCCCCACCTCAAACTGGCCTTACGAAGAACAAACTCTGGAAGGCCACTTCCTAAGCACAGGAGAGAAACTCAAGCCCTTCTACAACCTAAGCCTTCGAGGTCAATGTGACTGTTGCCTCTTATGGACATCAGCAGATACCACAGTTTAGCAGGAAGGACTTAAAATCACTAGTCCTATCCCTGGAGTAAACTACCACAATCTGGGCTGAAGCCTGGTTCTGCCACACGACCTAGAACAAGTCAGGAATTCCTAACCTGGAGACAGGCTTTTGGGAAGCTACTAGGTTTAGTTGAGGTCATGAGGGTGGGGTCTTCATGATGACAGGAACATCCCTATAAGAAGTGAAAGACTTTCTCCATCATGTAAGGACAGTGAGAAGGTGGCTGTTGGCAAATCAGAAAGAAAGTTCTGATCCACCAGAACCCAACTTTGTGGGCACCATGACCTGGCTTCCAGCCTCCAGAACTGTGAGAATAAATGTCTGTTGGGTGAGTTGCTGATCTATGGTGTTTTGCTATTGCAAACTGAGCTGACTGAGGCATGTAGGGAGCCTCCATTTCCACATGGTGCAACATGGATGCCACTGGATACTTCAAATGAGGACTGAGCCTCTTGTGCTTGTAACATGTCTTTCTAGGACGGTGCTTATCATGTAGCAGATAGCTGCTAGCATTGCTGGGCTCTGGGTGGGAAGCCAGGGCCATAGGAAACTGGCATACACAGAGGTGGCTGTGTAACAGTCAACATTCACTTGCAGACCTTTCAGCTGACCATGGCTGTGTCTGAGATGCCAACACAAAAGTGAAGGGAAAAGTCCCACCTATGATGAGTCCCTGTCTGGTGGAGTAGAAACAAGGTTACCCAGCTGTGCCTCATCTCCCCATCCCACCATCTTCCCAGTCCAGCACATACCTGCCTCAGTCCCTGAACGCTGGCGCCCTCTGGTGGTGAAAAATGAGATACGCTTTGTTTTAAGCCCATCTTCATTTCTGTAGAGGGGAAAAGGTACAGTCAAAATTTGAGGGCAGTAGTTTCCTCTCTACACCCTGTTCTGGTATGCTCCATGAGCCTTAGGTGTAGAGGTTCAACTGTAGATATGGCACGTAGGACTGGTCGTCTCTCAGACCTTTATTCTCTGTGTATGACCAGTTGTGAGATTCTGCAGTAGTGTCTATCAAAAAGCTTCTTTGATCTCTAGATAGGCTGACAAGACTCCAGTGAAGGAATCTGCACTAAAGGAAATCTTGCACCGAATGTACAAATACTTTACTGGATAGGGATTAACATATATGGTGGAATACCTGAGGTCCTGTGTGTGTGCGTGTGTGTGTGTAGGCATGGATGAGAGAGGGGGTTTAAATTTGATTAAGGACTGCTGTATGAAATGTATAAAAGCTCAATAAAAAGATTTTAAGAATTGGGGACAGTATGACAAAGACATCACTATATTGTCTCTGGCCATATAACTTAGAACCGTGGAGAAGGCAGA
Organism: Nannospalax galili; assembly: GCF_000622305.1. Classification (NCBI taxonomy): domain Eukaryota; kingdom Metazoa; phylum Chordata; class Mammalia; order Rodentia; family Spalacidae; genus Nannospalax; species Nannospalax galili. Next base: position 1,458,995 of record NW_008352485.1, on the reverse strand, counting down.
AAATTCCAGCAGCTGTTTGGCTCCCTGCAGCTTACATGGCGCTTGAGGACCTTTTTGGAGAAGCAGTTAGCAAGGATGATCTAAATGGCACACGTGATGATTCCTATTGTCTGACTTTCCCACTTCAGGCAGGCAATAGTATTGCTGTGCTTGGCACATTCCCATGTCTGGCACATCGCACACTGCCTATGGGAAGCTGCCATTGGGTGTATGGTCTGCTGAGATGCTACAAAGTGACCTCCAGCCAATGACCCCGAGGGCCTGGTCTCTCCAGGGCTCATACCCAACCTTTCACTTTTTGTTGGATGAGTGCATTTTATTCCTCCTATACACATGTTCATCAGTGGCTGGAAAAAAAGATTGTAGAATTAAAGTCTAGGCTGAGGTGGAGACAAGATGGTCCAGATTTTAACAATTAAGGATGGAAGGGCCCTGTCATGGCTGCATAGCATCCTGTAGAATTCATATGTTGAAGTGTTAACCTTTAGGATTTCAGAAATGACTGTATTTGGAAATGGGTTAATTATCTATTGTGAAGTTATTTCCTTCTGAATTGGAACACTGGACCCAGAAAATTACAAGACTCAGGAAGTTCATGAAAGTTACAAGATTTGCCCACCCCCAAGGTTATATAAGTAGTAACAATTGTTGCTGGGAGGGGTTCAGATGATGACAACGCTCTGGCAGAGCTGCCCCAAGTTGGGTGGGGGTGCAGCTTTTGTGAGCGGACACCTATGCTGGTGTGATACGGCTGCCTTAGAGTCACCCTCATTAGTTCCTCAAGCTAGACTTGGGTGGAATTTTTCTTTGGTCTGTCCTACCTGCGGGAATTGATACTTGTTTGCCTTTCCCAGGAAAACTCACATGGTAGGATCCTTAATCCAAAAGATTAATATCCAAATTCCTCCAAAATCAGAACTCTGTGCTCACTGGCACAAGGCCAAAAGGAGAAAATTCCACACTGAACTCAGAGTTGGGTCACCTTTAAAACTCAGGTGCACTGAAAGTATTACATGAAATTGCCAGTAGGCTATACGTGTAAGGACTGTATGAAACATGTATGAATTTTGTGTTTAGACTTGGGTCTATGCATATGTGTGTATTTCAAAATTTAAAAATATCTAGAAAACGAAATGCGTCTGTTCACAAGCATTTTGAATAATGGATACTCAACAAGTAGGATCTTAAAAGAGGTGATTAAATTGACATGAGTTTGTTAGGATGGGCCCTAACCCAATATGTCTGGTGTCTTTAAAGAACAAGGCAATTCGGAAGCTGACAACATAGAGGAAGATCACAGAAATGCACAGGAAAGGCAGCATGTGCAGGTCAAGGAGGGTGGCCTCAGGAGGGACCAGACCTGCTGACATCTTGATCTCAGACCTGCAGCCTCCACAGTTGTGAGCAGCTATTCTGTTGTGTAAGACTGCCATCTCATTCTAAGTGTGGTATGGCAGCTGGCTCAGGTGCCTTCTCCAGGGTCTGCTCACTGCAGCAATACACGCATTTGAAAATATGGAGACACTCCTGTGGTTCTGCACACTTTTGGGCACATGGAGACCCCTCTCTGTGGTTCTGTATACCTCTGGGGACGTGGAGACCCCTCTCTGTGGTTCTAAACACATTTGGGGATAAAGAGACCCCTGCTTACTTGCCGAGTTGGTTTCTGGAGAGGTCCAGGGTCTTGAGTTGTCTGCAAGTCCACTTCTCTTGAGGTGGCAGTGCCACCAGCTGGTTCCCCTGTAACCTCATGAACATGAGGGCCTGGGAGGAGGGAGAGGTAAAGGTGGCATTAAATATGAAAAGAGAGGAGACTACGAGATATCAGTTAGTTCCCTGACAAGACACAGCCTATTCCTACTTATGAAACTCCCCAAATTGTTTCAGGTGGAGCTGACAGACATTGTGTTTAGCCCTTCCCTCAAGATGGATGAGAGACCAGTGTAGAATAGAAATCTAAGCACATCCCAAGGTCAAGTATTTTATTTATCTTTATTATATGTATATGAGTATTTTGCTTCCATGTATATAAGTGTACTGCATGTGTTCAATGCCTGTGGAGGTCAGAAGAGGGCTTGGATTCCTTGGAACTGGAGTTATGGATGATTTTTAGCCACCATATGGGTACTGGGAACCAAAACCTGGTCCTCGGGAAGAGCTGCCAGTGCTCTTAATCATTGAACCGTCTCTCCAGCCCAAGATCAGAGATTTTTAAGAGTCATAGTTAGGGGTAAGCCTCTCCTGGAAGGGTACCTGCCTGGTACACACACAGTACCACTAGGGGAGCAGTGTGTTGCTGAGTACCTGCTACCTCCTGGTGACCTCCTCCTTGGGTGGTTCCAAGTCTCAGGGACAAAGGAAGAGAGACACCAATACCATGGGTGACCTGCCCCAGCCACATGTTCTCAGATGTCCAGCATGGGGTCCCTGCGGTCCTCACATCCCTGTGCCCTGCTGTATGCAGGCCCACACAGAGGGGTACTTGTAACATCTTTCTTTAATGGAAGTACCAGAGACACACGGTAATGCTTCCTAAGAACATCATCACAGATCCTATCCACAATTCTATGGTTCTGGGCCACCATACTGGTGTACCACACCGAAGTCCTTACTTGAGGGCCTTTATTTCTCCTTATTGAAGGGCTGACACCACCACTCACCCTCAGAACTGGGATGATATTTGTCCTCTGAATTTCTATGAAGGCCTCCCCATGTGCCTGGCCCAGGGCTGAGGTTAGAGATGTGAAGGCTTTCCAATTTTGCAATGTGGAGGACAAGGATACCAAGAGTAAACAGGACTTCCACAGAGCCCAGTGATAAGATTCTGCAAGGCTCCATCCCTCTGGGCTGGCTGTGTCTACACTGCAAGGTACTGGTGTGAATGACAGACTCAGAACAGGGAGGTGGTATGGATAAGAACTCATGGCCAGGAGGTCCCTGTGGGCAGCAGAGACATGGATTCTTGTTCAGCAGTGATCCTGGGTGGCTCCCTTTACTCCAGCTGTGTATGTGTGTGGGTTCCTTTCCCCCGGCTGTGTATGTGTGTGGGTTCCTTTCCCCCGGCTGTGTATGTGTGTGGGTTCCTTTCCCCCGGCTGTGTATGTGTGTGGGTTCCTTTCCCCCGGCTGTGTATGTGTGTGGGTTCCTTTCCCCCGGCTGTGTATGTGTGTGGGTTCCTTTCCCCCGGCTGTGTATGTGTGTGGGTTCCTTTCCCCCGGCTGTGTATGTGTGTGGGTTCCTTTCCCCCGGCTGTGTATGTGTGTGGGTTCCTTTCCCCCGGCTGTGTATGTGTGTGGGTTCCTTTCCCCCGGCTGTGTATGTGTGTGGGTTCCTTTCCCCCGGCTGTGTATGTGTGTGGGTTCCTTTCCCCCGGCTGTGTATGTGTGTGGGTTCCTTTCCCCTGGATGTGTATGTGTGTGGGTTCCTTTGCCCAGGCTGTGTATGTGTGTGGGTTCCTTTGCCCAGGCTGTGTATGTGTGTGGGTTCCTTTCCCCTGGATGTGTATGTGTGTGGGTTCCTTGCCCAGGCTGTGTATGTGTGTGGGCTCCTCTCTTTGTCACATGTTGGTTCATGACTTGATGCCCCTCCTTTCTGAGATATGCATGTTAAAGTGACCCTTGATACCTTTGGGCAACTCTGGATGGTCTGAGCAGCTGGTCAGTCAAGACTGGAGGCAGCACCTGTGTGCTCCAACATAGCCACTTTGCCTGCGTAATGTATGAGTCTACCATGACCCTCCTCTCCCAAGGATGGGCCCTGAGACCTTTACTGAATATTAACAAACCCCTGTTCTGGAGATGGTCTTGGGCCCCACAGCCAGCTTGAAGACCCACAAACAGCCCTGGAGAGAGCAGGGTCCCACGCAGGTAGTAGCTAATGGTGTTCTGGGTACAAAATCCCTTTTCTGAGTTCAAGGTGCTTCTGTCTCAGTGTGATCCCCAGGATCAGGGAAAAGATAGTGCGAGAGACAGGATGGAGGAATTTCTGAGTGAGGCTTAAAGTTTTAACATGAAGGGCCGGAGCTGTAGCTCAGTGGTGGAGTGCTTGCCTAGTATGCACAAGGTCCCAGGTTCAATCCCCAGTACTGCTAGAAACAAAACAAAAGTTTTATCATGAGATAAAGTCCTGGGAGTTGCTATTTGGATCTGGAATGTTCCCTAAAGATTGATATGATAAACAAACAAACAAACAAAAAAACAAACAAACTTGAATGCTAGTCCTTTACTTTTTAGGAGGTGGTGGAACCTTTATGAGCTGGGGCCTGGTGGGATGTATTCTGGTCAGTGCGAGTATACCCTTGGGGAGGATATTAGGACTATACCTCTTCCACTTTCTTATTCTTTCAGGTCCTAGGCATGAGGTGAACAGCTTTGCTCTATTATGTGCTTCCTGCCATGATGCCCTGCCCAAGTATTTGTGAACTGATGCCTCCAAACTGTGAGCTAAGAAAAGCCCTTTTCACACTTTAAATTGGTTATCTCAAGGTGTTTGCTGCAGTGATGGAAAGCTGACTAACACAGAGAAATAAGCACCCTCAACACAGCTGTTCCCATGGCAAGCATTCCCCTCCCTCCATCTTTGTTCATGACCATGCACATTTCTGATAGCCAAATCTATCCTTACTTTTTTCTCCTCCTATCTCCTAAACACAGAGAAAGCACATAGATTCTCTGACAGTGTGGAGTGATTTTTCTTACCAACAGTGAGAAATGAAGTGCTATCAGACTTACATCAAGCTGAAAAAGACCCAGAGGAACTTCTTTTAGCATGTTTTCTGAAAAATCCACATCCTTAAGGTGATTTTTCCAAAAGACAGCCATTTTTTCTGGCAGCGATTCCAAGATGTTTTTGGAGGCTTTGCAAGATTTCTAGGGGTTTGAGGAAAAGGAGGAAGAATATTAACTACTTCTTTTAGCATAGTGATGCCTAGAAGGCTGTTTGCAAACTGATGTCAGAAGTGAGGCCAGTGGAACAGGGCTCTGCAGCAGTGAGGCTGGGTGAGGAGAGAAGCCAGGACTCTCCTTGCCCATGTTGTCCAGCCCTGCAGGAGTTTCCTGGGGAGACAAAGGTGGCTCATAATCTTTCCTCTTCCTCCAGAACATCTGGCTCATTGTCCTGGGAAATAACAGACCGATTTACTTTCCCACATATACATAGTCAAGCTAGAAATGCTAATTCTAGTGATGGAGAATTTCCTGGTTTGCAACCAACAGCCATAGCGCACAAGTGTTCTTTATACTAGTGCATCTGTTTCAACAAGTCAATTCCCAAGAAACGAAAGCCTCCTTTTGTGGGCAATGCTGTGCATCACTCATTTTATTTTGTGTATGTATTTATGGTATATGTGTGTGTGTGTGTGTGTGTGTGTGTGTGTGTGTGTGTAGGCCAAAGGTTGATGTCAGGTGTCTTCCTCAATTGCTCCCCACCTTATTTTTTGAGACAGGATCTCTTGCTGAACCTGGAGCTCACTGATTGGCTGGCTAGACTGGCTGGCCAACAAGCCCCAGGGATCTGCTTGTTTCCACTCCTCAGTGCTGGGGTTACAGGCATGCACTGCCACACTTGCCTTTATGTGTGTGTGTAAATGTGTATATGCATATTCACGTGTGTGTGTACATATGTGTGCGTGCAGAGGTGAGTGGTTGACCTGGGGTTTCTTTCTTGATTGCATTCCATTTTATATATTGAGGCAGTCTCTCTCACTTTGACCCAGAGCTTACCAATTTGGCTAGTCTGGCTAGCCAGCTTGCCCTGGGATCTCTTCCACCTCCTGAACAGCTAGGCTGCCACACCTGCATGGCATTTATCTGGGTGCTGGGGATCTGAACTCATGTCCCGATACTTGTAAAACAAGTACTTTATGCACTGAGCCACCTCCCTGCCTCATGTATGGCTTTTTCCCAGGGGTTCTGAGGCATCAAATTCGATCCTTATGCTTGTGTGGCAAGCACTTTATCAAATGAGCCATCTCTCCAGGGCCTGCACTATCCTTGAAGGGGCAGATGAATCATTCTGTGTCAGGTTGCAAGCTGATACTGCAGAAAACTCAGTGGGGGCAATTGTGTGTCCCTAGACTCTGGGACCAGGTGGGCTGGCTTATAGGTGCTACCTGCTCAGGATATAGCCTGACTGAGTGCTGAGGGACTCTGCTCAGCTACAACTGGGAACACCACTCCTGACACACAATGTGACCCCAAAAGAGATGAAGTGAGAATGTATGGAGAGGCATGTAGACCTGTCTTGCTGTTATGGGTTTTGATATGATACTAACCAAAGGGCAGGCCCAGGGATCTGGAAAGGCCTTCAGGCTGTTTCTGGAAACATTCAGATAGGTGAGCGACTTGAAGGAGTGCAGGAAAAGGGCAGGGAGCTCGGTCAGCTTATTATCAGATAAATCAAGTTCCTGCAGCTTCCGCAGGCCGATCCAGTTAGTGGCTGGGGAGGAAGAGTATGGATTGTCAAAAATATCCTGATCAGCAAGGAAGTGACTGATCCTACCAGGTCACTGGTGAGGAAACATACCATTTTCTTCTTCAAACAACTTTTCCAAATAATTCTTTGAAGCTGTCAGTTTTTGAAGTTTTGAGAGGTGCAAGAATCCAGGCGGAAGGTGGGACAGCTTGTTGCTGGAAATGTCAATTTCAAGTAACCTGGGGTTGGGGAGAAGGAAGGTGTGGCATCAGAAGAGCAACAAAAACACTTAACAGAGTCTCTGTAAGCAAGGTGTGCTTTGTCTCTTTGCATATACTGTTAAAGAAAACACACCAAAAAAGTAGGATCTCTGCTTTTCATTCATTGATGAACTATTATGACTAGTGTAAAGGAAATCGAATCTGTCTTTGGTGGGTCCTGGTTCTGCCAAACATCCAGGGATTAAAACCTCCCCCATGATGTCACAGCAATGTGAGGTGGCTCTGCTCTCTGCTCTCCGCTCAGGTCTTAGAGCAGGACTTCAACCTTTAGAGCTTACAGATTCACCCATCTGAGCCAGGTTAAAAAATTGTATTTATTAGTGAGTGTATATATGTGTGTGTGTATGCATGCGTGCATGTGTGAACACAAGCATGCGCATGCCATGAGACGTGTAGAGATCAGAGGACAACTTTTGGGAGTCAGTTCTCTCCTTCCACCATGTGAACTCCAGGGGTTGAACTCAGGTTGTCAGGTTGGTAGCAAGCCCCTTTACCTAGGGAGCCGTCTTACCAGCCCCAGCCTTAGCTTTTGCAGTAAGCTCAAATCTCCTATGTGATGAAGCCTATCTCCTAAAGAAATCCATCAAGTACAGTCCTGTGATGGTTCATTTTTACTTTCAAGATTTAGAATCACCTTGGAAAAAAATAGCCCATGTCCGTGAGGGACTGCTTATACTAGGTTAGTTGAGGTGGGAAGACCCACCCTGAAAGCAGGTAGCATCATTCTATGGGCTGGGTTGCTGGCCTGAGTACCAGTATTCATCTCTCTGTTTCTTGACTGTGGATGCAATGTGACCTGCTCCTGCTCCTGTGGCTATGCCTTTCCCATCACAATGGCCCATATCTCTCAAACTGTGAAGTCAAAATAGACCCTTTTAAAAGTTGCTTGTCAGAGTATTTTGTCAGAGTCATGAGAAAAGAAACTAATACAGTTCCTTCTGCTCCCATGCCACCTCAGGACTCAGGCCTCTAGAAAAGGCAGGCAGGGGAACACACTGCCCCCTCGCTGCCAGATTCCCAGTGTTGACCCTCTCCTGAGTTCCATTCAACTTTTCCCAGGAGGTGAAACAAAATTTCTACTACCCCAGGAAGCTTCTATATACCTTCCTTCAATTCTGTGCAGGACTGAGATGTGTGCCTTGACTAAGCAGCTCTGCATGGCTATGAGTAAGCTGTGCAACCTTAGGCCATACCAGCCTGTCAGGCCTCTCTGCTCATAAGGGGCAGAGACCTTGTGGCCTTGCTTCTTCACTGCACCCAGAACTTAATTTTCAAGTGCACAAAATGCAACCAAGGAACTTGTACAGAAGTGCAGTGGTGGCAGGTGGGGGTACAGGGCGCCCTGTTCACATCCCTGGGCTCACCTGGAACAGATGATTTCATCAGATGACTGCACATAGGGCAGCTCCCCCAGGTGGTTGTCTGAGAGGTTCAGCTTTCTCAGGTTGATGAGCCCCCAGGGGATGACTGAGGGGAGGGAAGGCAGGCAGTTGGCAGAGAGATCAAGCTCTGTGATCTGGCAGGAGATGTCTATGAGCCAGTCGAGATCCACCCAGGGCAACTTGAGATGGGACCATCTCACCCGAAGTGCCTGGGGTTGGAAAGAAAGGAACGGCACATGGGAAAGCTGAGTCTAGGCCCAAGGTGGGCCTGGAATAAAAGGTGATTCATTCAATTGTGAGTCCATGTACCCAGCCTCGCTGGAGTCCTATCCTGAGGCACCAAGACCATGGCTATCTTGTCTCCCCAGCACCCACCATGTAGCTAGCAGAGGAGGCGGCTAGTCTGATCTGTGCATGTGTTCCACAGGTAATCTGTGCATGGCTCCAAGTCACACTCCAGCAGGTGCTAGAGTCTGATCACACGTGCAGCACAGCAGCCTGGGTTCAAAGGATGCCCACTGAAACTTGGAGGACCACTTTCCAAATGGGATGAGGACTAAGGCCCAAAATATGGGTCTGGGACCTGTTTCCATGGCTCTCTTTCTGTGATTTGGGCTGCTGCCACCTGCAGCCACCTGCACTGTGCAAGGCCGTGCTGAAAACATTGGAATGGCAGAGCTCCATTTCACAGCCCACGGTAACCTGCCCAGGAAACCAACCCCTTTAGCTGTAGCAAACAGCCCAGGAAGTCAGACAGCTACTGTTATCTATAGTAACAACCCAGCCAGTTCACCAATCTCTTCTACAACCATCAGACGCAAACACCCAGGACTTTAATATTAATACTATTAATAATGGACAGCTTCCCTAATTTTGTGCCTGCTTCCAGTTTAGGATCAACCTGAGAAAGCTAAGCAAGTCCCACAAGAACCCTACTTCCAGCAAGGCCTCCAACTTTCCTGGTCCACAGCCTCCAGGGATGACACAAGGAAACCTCCCCTTTGCTCTGCTGAGGCTTCCCCAGTCAGTGGCTCTGAGTTCTGCCACATTCAAGCGACAGTCCAATCCCTTTGTGGGAAGCCCAGAACAAATATTTTCCTCATGTGGCTGGTCTTTGTTTCTTTCCACAGGAGGAAGTCAGAAATCCCAGTGGTTTGCTGTTGTTGGGCAGCAAACAGGTCCTGGTTAAATACATAAGAGCAGGACTTTTTCTTCTAGACTAATGAATTTGGGATTCAATTAGGTTTCTGTGAAGAAGAAATCTGATTTTTTAGCTTATTTCTCCAGAGAAATTGAAAATCCACAACTTAAAATTACAGGGACATAAATATAAACAAAAATTAGTGTTTCACAAATGGGAAAATGTAAGAACCGTAGAGATTGTGGGAAAGGTACCAATACATGAGTTAAATCAGAAGCAACGGAGCGGTGACCATTTCTGACCGCTAGATGGCAGTGTGCACCTTGTCTTTATCTCTCCATTCGCCAACTCCCACAAGGACTGTATGCCAGCACCCCCAACCCAGGGACTGAGGCCCATCTTCATCTCCTTCATTTGTTTGGACAAAGTCCAGAGAGAGGAATCTTAGCTTCAGATAATTTTATTAGATAAGTCACTCAATCGCTCTGGGTGTTTTATTGTTGCTACTATTTTTCTCACCTTAAAATTTTAAGTCTGGAAAAAAAATCTAAAAATTGCAGAATTGTTGATCTAGGACCCAATGGACACCCACAGTCCTGGAGTCACCAGTTGTGAGTGGTATAACATAACACTTCACCCCTAAATATGCAAGCACATATCTTGGAAGAACAGGAATGTTTTCATACAAAACATACACTTTTCATGAAACATAGCATCAATGCAAGACTAGCCAGTCTTGCCAGGTGTGGTTGCACATGCCTTTAATCCCAGTACTTCAAGAGGCAGAGGCGGGGGATCTTTGTGAGTTCCAGGTCAGCCTGGTTTACATAGTGAGTGCTAAGCCAACCAGAGCTACAGGGAGACCCTGTCTCAACAAGCTAAGTAACAAACCAAAAGCAAAACCAAAAGCAAAACCAAAAGCAGACTAGCCAGTCCAAAGCTCATTTTCAAATATCCACAGTTATCTCAGAAATGGATTTTTTTTTTTTGGCTTTTTTTGAGACACGGTCTCCTTGTAACCCCAGCTGTCCTGGAACTCACTATGTAGACCAGGCTGGCCTTGAACTCACAAAGATCTGCCTGCCTCTGCCTCCCAAGTGCTGGGATTAAAGGTGTGTGCCACCATACCCGGCCTAGAAATGGATTTTTAACAAATTTTTTAATTTATTTTTATTTTATGTGTGTGAATTTATATGTCTGTATGTATGCAAGTGCACTCATGCCATACAATGCCTGTGGAGGTCAAAAGAAGGTATCGGATTCCTCTGGAACTGGAGTTAGTCACCATGTGGGTGCTGGGGATCGAACACAGGTCCTCTGCAAAAGCATCCAGTGCTCTTAACTGCTGAGCCAACTCTCCATCCCCCAGAAATGGATTTTTTAACTAGTCTGTGCTCTGGCCCAGGATCCAATTGAGAATGACACTTTGTGAAGTTTTAAAAAGCCTTGTGCTTTTTTTAAGACTAGGGAGCATCCTCATGCTTTTTAGGGACTTTAAGACATTGGCATTGTAATTTACAGGTCATTCCAGTTGTCCTTATGAAATTATGCCACCATCTCACTAGCTCAGGAATGATATAAGTGAAGTAGATACCACTTGAGATTCCAGTTAAGCATTTTTGGCAGACGTGAGACCATGTTGCATCATTCCTACAAAACCCCACCAGGGGGCATCAGATATCAGGTGATTCTACCCCTGGCTCCGGGTTTGATTCCAGGTTGAGGTGGGCTTGTCAGATACATAATTGGTGAAGGTCCGTTTTACCCTTTGTGCTTAACAAGCACCCTGTGGGGGTGATATTCTGACACGGTGTGTATATTCCGTGTTTCTGCACAATTTCTTAGAGTGGGTTTCACATAGTCTTGCCAAGTGGTGATTTTTCCCAAACTTTCTATCTTTCTACATTTATTATCTGGCATGACTTTTGCAGAGGAGTGCCCCCCTCCACCACGTGCCCACCTCATGTAATTGTCATTCACTCTGGACTCACAGATTGTTTTCTTTAGTTAAAATGTTCCAATTCATTATTAGCACCATTTCTTTTGATGTCCAAGTGGTTCCCAGCTAGTCCAGGGGGAAATCCCCCGGGGGTGCCTGTGCTTTTTCAACACGCTCCTGTCACCAGGTAATACCTTACTCCCTTGCAAATTCAGATGTTCCAGGCCCTTATCATGCTATCCAGGGAAAATCCTGGCCTCAGGTCTGATTTCCTTAGAGGAAAATGGCATTCAGAAGCCAAGGTCTAGGCATTAGGTGTGCTTGTCACTGCTGGAGTAGAACCACTTCTCAGCCCACAGGACTGGACACAGTTCTGTGGTTGCCACGAGTCATTCTGATGCGTCCAGATCAAACCCAGACACACAGGGATCTTTCACCTGGCACTGCTGGTTTTAATCTAGCAAGTAATCAGTTTGGAGTGAGGGCTCATCTGGGCCCAGGATTTCTTATGGCTGGGGGGTTCTTGCAGAGCCCCATGGCCTCCATGGGAAACACTAGGGTAAACCTGACAGCCAGCCCAGCAAGAGGTCAAGAGGATTGTCACTGGTGGCCTTTGCAATACCATGGCTAAGAAGGGCCCCCAGGACCTGGCTTCCTCTTTTCTGGGCTCACAGAGATGTATCCAAGTCCTGGGAGTCAGGGACAGGAATTGGCGTGAAGCCATGGTGTCCAAACTGCATCTCAGTTCTCTCTACTCATTTGGGGTGCCTGTCACCACCACTTGCTCTCAAATGTCTTGGACCCAAGCTGAAATACCAACCAAAAGCAAGATGAAATGACCCCTTTCACATCTGCACCCTGAACTTCATAGGCCTCTTCCCTCCCACCTGAATCCTGTACTCCTGTAAGCGCCCTGGGGAGTGGTCTGCTTTCTGTTGCCATGAAAATATACCTGAGGTTAGCAGCTTTCTAAAGATAGGAACTCCAAGTGGCTCAGAGATCTGGCAGAGCATGGTGCAACTATGACTTGGGCCTAGGGAGCGACTCCTTGGCTATATCACAGCAGCATCATGGTGGGAGCATGGGAGGGAGGGAGAAGGAGGGAGATCATAGGATGAAAAGAAGCCAGAGAGGGATTCAGAGGCCAGGCTTGTGCATCAGTGACAACCCACTCTATGAAACCACAGTTAATCCCTTCTGAGGGTGATGCCTCCAACCACCCAAACACTATCCATCAGGGTCCATCTCTTCAAAGTCCTACCACCGCCTTTAGATACTTCCACATTAGAGACCAGTTCTCCAGCACTTGAACCCTCGGGGGACAAATCATATACACCACAGTACCCTGTTTCTTCACCTCCCAGCTGGAGCATGTGTTAACATAACAGAAGAGGGTCATTATCTTGGTTAACACATTTGTACATCTAGCAACATTTTCTTATGTAGTACTGAATGTGTCAACTGTTAGATGCTCAGGGAGTTTAGGGTTCAGACAACAGAGGTGTGTGTGTGTGTGTGTGTGTATACATGCATGTATTTGCAAGCCTCTGGCTACCTTGGCTCAGGGAGTTCTTGATCTTCATGGACTCATATGAGTGAATGTTAGGGCCCACAAAGCCAAGAAAGAATGCTTGTATGGAAACCCCCGTGCCTCTTGCAGGGTGACAATTTTATCAGAAGAAAATCACCCAAAAGAAATGAGTGAAGTGTGTTCCATTGCTTCCTTAGACACGAGGAAGAGGAGGAAGTAGATGCCAACACCTGTTCCTAGAGCTCTTTCTAGGTTTACTCCCATTGCGTTTCTTGACATCTGATAAGCTCAACTCCAGGGAGAAAGAGCAGGCAAGCCTTCTACCTGGTCTTAGGTTACCTTGGAAACTTTGATTTACATGTTTTATCATCTCTGCTGCACAGACATTGCAGGGTACCTCGGTGTTCCCAAAGTCCCAGAGAGCAAAGAGGAAGAACATCCAATTAAAATGATGACCATGCACTTGACATAGAGACAAGCTCAACAAGCCCTGAAATGCTTGTTGCTTGTTTGTGTTAGTCTGGGCAGAATCACCTCAAACTGGGTTCTGAGGGAGCACAGCCAGCCATTGCATAATCCTGTCCCGGAAGGCTGAACAACAAAATCAAAGACAGCTGGCTGCCAACTGTTCAGCTCAGTGGTCCAGCCACGCCCCACCCCAGGTGAAAACAGATGGAAAATGTATTCACCTTTGTTCCCAGGTGCTGGGCCAAGTAAAAGGAAATACTGCATTCTCCAAGTGGCACCAAGAAATGGTTTGGAGGCTTGTTTTCCAAGGTAGTGGTGATGGGGACTCAGGTTGTTATGGGTTTTAGGCTGGTGAGATGGCTCAGTGGGTAAAAGTGCTTGCATGCAAGTCTGACAATTTGAGTTTGATCCTGGAACCCATGTAAAGGTAGAAGGAGAGAAGTGACTCCTGGGGGCCTCCTGCTCTGGTGATGGAGGCTGGATCACAGAAGGCCACCGGACATGAAGTACCACAGTGAAAATGGGCCACAAGGGCATCTCTTTATTTTTTTTTTCCAAAAAAATTTTTATTGCATTTTATTTATTTTATATGCTTGTGTGTATATATGTATGGGTGCACATGCCACAGTGCATGTGTGGAGGTCAGCAGACAACTTGTGGGAATTGGTCCTCTCCTTCTACTATATGGGTCCCAGGGACTGGACTCTGGTCATTAGGCTTGGAGGCAAGTGCCTTTACCAGCCATCTTACAGGCTCTCACATTTTTATGTCACTGTAACCCTATTGGAGTTAAAATAAGAGCTGGAGTTTAAGATGCTTTTAGCCTGACTGTGAAGTTCCAATGATTGAGGCCGGAAATTGAGTCTAGAACAGACATGGAAAAGAGCTGTTGGCTCGCTCCAGGACTGGCTTGGTTGTGTGGTGAGCAGCCTTCTAAAGTGGAATACACTGATGTTTGCCCCTTACCAGGTCTCTGCTGCCCCTCTGTGAAGAATTCATAGGTCTGCTTCTTGTGTTCCCATCTCATTGTTCATGTCATGATTCCCTGCTTGACTTACAGCCCACTGAGTCAGAATCCTAAACCACTAGAGGCTGTAAGTTCTTTGAAGGACAGACTACTGCTCAGGGACAGCAGGGCATGGCACACTAAAAGAGGCAGTCAACAGAGATTTGTTTGGGTGTGATACACATGTTAAAATGGGGGAACACACAGAATGCTCTAAAGTTGTTTTGTCAGTCCTTGGCCCATAGAAATCCAATGCTTTCTTTCTTCAACAAAAATTCCCTAATAGTGGAATGCCTCCTTCTTCATTTGGGGCTTTGTTCCTTAGACCAGTCAGAACTGTGGCAGCCCTAGGAAGTCCATAAATGGAAACCAGTCAGATAACGCCAGAAGGGTTTTGTGGTTTAGATCTGGACTATCCCCCAAAGTCTAGTGCTATAGGTTGAGTCTTGCCTGTGCTATTGGGAGTTGGTGGAAAATCAAGAAGCTGGGCTTAGAGGGAAGTCTTCTAGGCACTGGGGGTGTACCCTTGAAGATGTTGGGACCTAACCCCTCCTCTCTGGGCCCCTTGGATTCTTAGCCCATGAATAGAATGGCTCGCTCTACCATACATTCTCAACATGCTGCCTGGCCATATGGCAAAGCAACAGGGCCCTTGAAACCTCTGAAAGAGTGAGACAAAACAAACCTTCCCTCTTTATTAGTTTATTTCTCTTGTATATTTTGTTAGAGCGAAGAAAAACTGACTAATAAAAAGGAAAAGTCAAGACCTGATATTTCCAGAACATTTTATAACGCACACCCACAGATTATAAAGGAAAAGAAAGAATCAGATTCTTGAAAACCAAAAGGATGCCTGTTGAGAGTAGATTAGAAAGGCAATTTTAAAAGTTAATGAAAATGACAGCAAAATCAGTCACTAAATCAGAGGAGAGCCCTTGAGAGCCTAGGGAATAAAAGGAGAATTTCAAAAAGAACTTGAGACTATGTGCTCCAGAGAGCAGGTGGCGGGGGTGGGAGGAATGGCTCAGTGGTTAAAAGTGCTTGTTGTGCAAACATAATGACTGGAATTTGGATCCCTAAAACCCACATAAATACAGGGTGGGCGTGGCAGCCCACCTATAATTCCAGTCTTGGAAGGCAGAGACAGGGAGTCCCTAGCACAAGCTAACTAGCAAGGCTGTCCATCTTCCAGAGCTCTGGGTTTGACTGAGAGACCACGCCTCAGTGAATATGGTGGAAGAGAGCTGAACAATGATTCCCAACATCAGCCTCAGGCCTCTGCATGCACACACACCCATGTGCATGGGCACCGACATGCATGTGTGCCCCACCACATGCAAGCATGCATACATACACACATACATATCACACACAAAAAATGAAAGAAGAAAACCTTAGAAAATTTTTTAAAGGGGGGAGGCAAGTTTCCTTCTAATCTTGAAAGTACTTACTCCATGAACTGAATGACTGAATGAGAGGAAAAGTAAAATTGGTTCTGCTAAAAATATTGTAAATGTCAGTGTCAGTAGTGGTTAGCTGCCAATATAATATAAAATAAAGGAAACATTACCATAGAAACCAGCTAAATGAAAAATATAAAATACAAAAATAACTTACAAGACCAGGTCGGATAAGATGTTAAAAAATTTCTACCAGTGGGGCTGGAGAGATGACTCATCAGTTAAGGGCACTGGCTGCTCTTCCAGAAGAGCAGGGTTCAGTTCCTAGCATCCATAGGGTGACTAACAACTATCCCTAACCCAAGTTCCAGGGAACCCAGTGTTCTCTTCTGGCCTCCATGGGCATTGTACAACATGAATGCATGTATATACATGCAAGCAAAACTGGATGCAACACATAAAATAAATAAATAAATAAATTTAAATTTATACACGTGATCTGTTCTTATAAGGGTATTTAAATGGCTAATCTTAGGCATCAACTAAGCTGCATGAAGGAATGCCTGGTGGCCTGGTAAAGCATTACTCTGGGTATGTCTGAGGGCACTTCCAAAGGAGACCAGTGTGTGAGTCAGTGAACTGAGTGCAGACCATCTACCCTCAATGTGGGCAAGTGTCATCCTATCAGCTGAGGACTGGGACAGAACGAAAAAGCAGAGATTGCTGTCTTTCAGTCTTAGACTGAACATTCTTCTCACAGACAGCAGAGCTCCAGGTTCTCAAGCTTTGGACTCTAGGATTTAACATCAGTGGTCTCTGGGTTCTCACACTTGGACTCATTGGTATCATGAACACCCTGCGGTGTCCATCTTGAAGAGGACATATCACGGGTGCTTAGGCTCCATAGTTAGATAGGCTAATTCCCGATAATTATCTATCATCTATCTGTCTGTCTGTCTGTCTATCTACCATGTATCTTTTTACCAATCAATATTATTTTTTAAATATTTATTTTATTTTGGGGACTGGAAAGATTGCTCAGTGGTTGAGACTACTGATTGCTCTTACAGAGGATCCAGGTTAAGTTCCCAACACCCACATGGTGGCTACCAACTGTTTGTAACTCCAGTTCCATGGGATCTGACGCCCAATAAATTCCTACAAGAATTGCATGACATGGACGTGGGTGCACCTACCTACATGCAGGCAATACACTTATCACATAACATAAAAATAATAAACAAGATATTTCTAAAAAGATTTATTTTATTTTATATTTATGTGTCTCTGTGTGTGTCTGTGTACATGCTCATGTGTGCTGGTGCTGTAGAGGCCAGAAGAGGGTGTCAGATCCCCTGGAGCTGGGGTTGCAGGTGATTGTGAGTCACCTGACATAGGTGTTGGGAACTGAATTCAGCAAGCTCTCTTAACGGCTGAACCATCTTTCCAGTCTCTGTCTGTCTGTCTATCAGTCTGCTGGCTTGCCTGTCTATCTTCTATCTTCTATTTTTAAGCTATTCATCCTATTTGCTCTGACTCTCTCAGGAACTCTGACTAATATCAGAACAATTATGATCTAGAGCTGTGATCAGATGATAGCATCTTCTTACCAACTCCTTCCAGTTCATACAAAGCTCCTTTCAACCTCAGTATCCCTGCAAGGTTGGTGCAGTTTGTTTTACAGAAAGAGTCTCAGAGTTGACCTAGTCCTGTTACAGAATCAGGACTTTAGTTTGGATGCTCAGTGCTGGATCTGGCTCCCTTCCTACTACAAATGCATGCTCGCATGGCTTTGGGGAAGCTGACCATCCGAAGGCCCCATCAGAGGATACCAGAGTAGCTCCATGGTCACAAATGACAAATGATCACACTCCAAAAATACAGTGAATCTAAATCTTTTTATGTGTCAACAAAGGACAAAGGAGATAAGAGAAAAATCCATGAAAGTGTAGGAAAAATGACAGCAGCCCATGAAAGATTGCAAAGGAAAAGAGCAAATGGAGGAATTATAAAGCTACACCCCCTAGTAAACAATGGGAGAACCCCAAAGGGCAGGGGCTAGAGAATGAGTTGTTTTCCCATAGGAACCTTCCCCATTGATTGGCTGAATTCTAAGACATGAAGGAAAAGTAAATTACAAATGCAGGCTTCCTACACATCTTATCCCTCACTTGCTGAGACAAAGGCAAAGCAAAGAGCGAGATCAATGACCTGGGACATCTAGATCAACTCTACCTCCAAGGCTCAGAAAAAATCATGGAAAAGGGGGCAGAAAGACTGTAAGAGCTGGAGATTGGGGAGGAGTGCTGTGAAATGCTGTCTTCTGGCCAGGACATGACCATTACGTTCATGAGCTCATGGCAGCTATGGTTACCTGCACAAGACCTGTGTAGAGCAAGTCAACAAAATCAGTCAACATTCTGTCAGGCAATACTAATTGGACTCAGTGGGTTAAACAAACAAAAAAAAAGAAGAAAGAAAAAGAAAGAAAGAAAGAAAGAAAGAAAGAAAGAAAGAAAGAAAAAGAAAAGACAGGAGAGTGGGAGAGGGATGTGTTGGGAGGTAACGAAAGAAAGAAAGAAAGAAAGAAAGAAAGAAAGAAAGAAAGAAAAGACAGGAGAGTGGGAGAGGGATGTGTAATTGGGGAGAGTGGTGGAATTTTGGGGTGGACATGCAAGATATGCTGTATACATGTATGCAATTGTCAAAAATATAGTTTTATTTATATAGTTTTAAGATAAAAAAAATTTTATGTGTGTGTTTTGCTGAATGTGTGTAAGTGTATGCTGTGCCTGCCTGGTACCCATGGAGGCCAGAAGAGGACAACAGATCTGTAACTGGAGTTAAGGATGGGTATTAGCCATCATGTGGGTTTTCTGGGAACCGAACTGTGTCCTCTGGAAGAAGAGCAAGTGCTCTTAACTCTGGAGCCATCTCTCTAGCCCAATAAAGACACATACTGCTCTTGCAGAGGTCCTGAGTTCAGATCCTAGCACCCACATTGGGTAGCGCACAGCTGCCCGTAACTCTAGCTCCAGGGAGACCCAACCTCTCTGATCTCTGCAGGCAATGCACTCATGTATACATACCCACACGCAGACACACACACACACACACACACACACATACACACACACACACACTTAAAAAATGAAATAGGTCTTTAATAATATCTGGGAGATTTTTGTCCTCCTCCAGAGCTAACAAATGAACTGACTAGGCTGAAATAAAAGATTTACTTACAAAAATAAAAATTCCCAAAGTGATACAATAAAAGTAAAAGCAAAATAAAGACCCATTCCCAAAGCCTCCTAATTCAATAGATATTATTTTCAATCAGAAAATTTAAAGAACGAACAGTCCCTATGTTATGTAAATGGATCCTTAATACAGAACTCACTTCATTTTATGAGTCAAAACTAGGAATTTTGAAAAGCCATTAAAATTCCAGGTTGGTTGCATGTATGTACATGGATACAAAAACTGCCATAAAATCCATTTAAAATAGAATACAACGAAGCCAAACGCAAAGATTTTGATTCTAAGGCCACATAAGGTCTACCCAGAAAACTGGGTAGCCACTAGCATGGCGGTGACTTAGACCCTGAAAACACAGCTGGCTCAATCAAAGACAGAGAAGCACAGTGCACCTCCCTGGTCAGCTGAATGCCAGAAGCTGCTAAGCAAATCTGTCACAGGCTTCACTCATGTTCTGCTGTTTGCAGCACTGGTGACTGAACTCAGGGCCTCCTGCAGGCAAACACGCTACCCCCGAGCTATGGCTCCACCCCTAAACTTCTTTAAAAGTTAGTTTTTATAAAAGAAATCGATAATGCCCCCCCCTTTTTTTTCTTGTACTATTTTAGTTGTACTTTTAAGTAAAGGAAAATTATAAGAAATCTCCCATCACAATTTAGCTAACAGTTATTTGAGAAAGACAAAACTGAAGAATGAAAATTCCCTGTGCAGTTAGCAAAGCTTTTCAACTTATGATTGAGAGAGGACCCAGGTTCCTCAGCTTTTAAATAGAGTCAAGAATTCTGCCTCACAATTACATAAGAGATCAAAATAGACTATTTAGCAAAGCATGTTTTAAGTCACAATCTATGTAAACAGAAGGGACATTTTACATACATAAATTTCAACCATCTATCCATTTAAGCAGTCAATCATCCATTCATTCATGAATGCATCCAAACATATATCCATGCAATCACACATCCATACATCATCCATCCATCCATCCATCCATCCATCCATCCATCATCCATGCATGCAGTCAACTATTAATCCTGTTCAAGATCTATACTGAGGGTCAATCATGGGGTGAGCACAAGTGGCCAGGGTACCTGCTTTCAAGAAGCTTTTGGTTAAGTAGAGGAACTGACATTAAACAGGAATTTCATCCAAGCAACCTTATACTTTGTTAAGTGCTATGAATACAACAGACAGGAAGCTCTGAGAGATGAAGAAGGTGTGTCCAGACCTGTGGGCTAAGGAAGAACTTCGTGAGGCTGTTGTGTAGAGCTGAGATTTGCAGGGTGTCTTGGGGTCATGGGGCAGTGTTGAGTGTTAAGAGGGCAGGGTTGCTTTTTCCACTGGTATAGCATGGTTAATATAGTTTCTCTCTACTCTTGGGCATTTGGAGGTTGCCCTTCAATTTCTCCTTCTTATGAATAGTAAGCTTTGACCATGTTTGTGACAGTCACTATTCATTTCTTTTCTTTCTTTCTTCTTTTTTTTTTTTTTCTTTTGGCCTTTTTGAGATAGGGTCTCCCTGTAAGCCTCAGCTGTCCTGGAACTCACTGTGTAGACCAGGCCAGCCTTGAACTCACAGAGATCCACCTGCCTCTGCCTCCCAAGTGCTGGGATTAAAGGCGTGTGCCACCATGCCTGGCTCATTTCTTTTTAATTATGTCTTACAGAAAGGAAATTCAGAAAAGTTCACTGGGAGAAAAAAATTTTATAGCTTTGGCTACACGATGCCAATTACTTATGCACATATGAAACCAATTTGTAGTCTCAGGAGTGTGACACTGGTGAGCCCACTGCTCCAAGTCCTGCCAAACGTGTTATTCAACATTTCTGTTTATTTTTGCTAGTTTAGTAGGTGACAGTACTTTCAAGTTGTTTTAATTTGAATTTCTGTACAAATAAGTTTGTATATATTTTCATGCTATGATTTGCTGCCTGTGTCTTTTCATATGTGAATTAACTGCTTATTTCTCTTAAGTTCTCACCCAGTGATTCTGTAACCAAGGTGATTTCCCAGGTGTGGATCTGGCCAGGCTGCTGCTGAGTCCCAAGCAGCTGAATTAAAGTCAACCACCAATTGATGCAGAGGTATCAATCATATAACTAGTATTAACAATCTATTCTGGATTTAAATTTTGCCATTTTTTTCTAAAATATTTTCCTGTTTCCTTTTCTTTGTTTGAGATGGTGTCTCCCTATCTTGCCTAAACTATTCTGGAACTCCTGGGCTCGATGTTCCTGGCTTAGCCTCCCAACTAGTTGGGACTATAGTTGTGACCCACACCTAAATTATCACATTCTTTTAAATGTTTATTTTTTATTTTTGAAATATTTTATTTTTATTTTATGTGTATGTGTGTATTGTCTGCACCCAAGTGCACCCAAGTCATGCAATGCCCCCAGAGGACAGAAGAGGCTGTCAGATCCCCTGGAACTGGAGTTACAGACAGTTGTTAGATGCCATGTGGGTGCTGGGAGTCAAACCCGGGTCTTCTGCATGAACAGCCAGTGTTCCTAACCTCTGAGCCAGCTCTTCAGCCCTCCTTAGTGTTTATTTTAAAAATACCTTCTTAAAAGTATTTTATTTATAGGGCTGGAAAGATGGCTCAGAAGTTAAGAGCACTGGCTGCTCTTGCAGAAGACCCGGGTTTGAATCCCAGCATCCACATGATGGCTAACAACCATCTATAACTTCAATTCCAGGGGATCTGACTCCCTCTTCTGTCCTCCACAGGCACTGCATGACACAGGTACACTTACACACATGCAGGCATAACACTCATACACATAAGGTGAAAATAATAAAATATTAAGAGATTTTATTTATTATTATTTTTTAAATTTTAACTTAATTTTTATGTATATGAGTTTATGCCTGCACATATGTAAGAACACCTGTGTGGTGCAATGCCTGTGGAGGACAGAAAAGGGCCTCAGATCCCCTGGAACAGGAGTTACACAGCTTCCGGAAACACTTTGGCTTAGAATCCTGACTATTGTATGTTATGAACTCCAGTGTTTTTACTGTGCATACAAATTTTCTGCTCTTACAGAAATATAATGATTTAATTAAAAAAAACAAAGACTTTAAATATTTTCCAACTGTCATTCCTCATATAAGTATCAAATTAGTATACCTTTGGATTGCATTGTGTTAGAATGTTTGATTTTAAAAATTGTTGTTTCTAAGTGGCTGAAATACATTGCATCATTCAATGAGTTTTGGCTGGGGATTAGGACAGAATTTTTAATAACTTCTGAAATGGCCCTAAATATACTTCTGCTATTTTATGCTACACATTTATATGAAGCGGTCATTCTGTCACTAATATATACAAAATCAAAATATCAATAAATTCTGAAAAATGTTGAAAATGCAATGTCAACTATTCAGTCAAGATTTAATTCTTTATGTAAAAAAGCATACCTATTCGTTAATATGTAACTTTGCTTTCATCTTTAATAAATGGTAAAATTATATGTATATCAAAGAATTGTCTTAAGATAAGTTTCTTTATTATCTATTACCTATTCTATATATCTGTATACATATAAAATTTTCTTGGGCTAAAAGGGATTGTGATTGGAAAACTATGAAACCCTGACTGGCCTGAAACTCCCTATATAGACCAGGCTGGCCTGAAACTCACAGAAATCTATCTGCCTCTGCCTCCCTAGTGCTGAGTTTAAAGTTGTGCACCCCCACTCCTGGCAAGAAGCCCTGATTTGTATGACTGCCATATTTGTCTTATGTCCCATTAGGACAAGATGAACACCCACTTGAAAAGGTCAGTCTGTAAAAACGAGAGAAAATAATACAATGTGGAACACAGCCCCCCTCCCTTATCTCTGAGGAGATGTTCTGAGACCCTGGGAAATGCCTGGAACTGTGGTTCATTCTGAACCCTGTATATGCTATGCTATTTCCTATACCAATTATATGAGTTTAATTTGTAAATTATACATGGTGAGATAGCACTAATAAAAACCAACAATAGAATAATAATAAACAACTATAATAAAAGTTAAGTGAATACTGTCTTTCTTTCAAAATACTTTATCGCATTTCTGAACAGCCAATATCTCTTGTGTTTTGGGGCCATATTAGTTAAATAAGTGTTACTTGAGCATAGGCATTGGGCTCTCCTCAGAGATCTGGTAATGAGCCAGCTGCTTAGTAACTACTAGGCAGGTATGGTGTCCAGCTTGGATGTAGTGGACAGGGGATGTTTCACACCTGGGGTGGGATGGATGGGAATAGTGCAAGATTGCATTACAATACTTGGGATGGTATACAATTTAAAACTTAAGCATTGTTTATTCTAGAATTTTCCACTTAATATTTTTGGAACAAAATTTACTGTGAGTAACAAAACTTATGGGAAGTGAAGCCACAGGTAATGAGGGAGCACTGTAATGAGCTGAATTCCTCACCAGGGCACATGAAAAGCAAACTGGACAGGAAAATGCCCGAGTTTACTTTTGTGACCCTCAGAGGGCAGCAGAAGGCTTTCTCTTCCTCTCACAGAAGATGGTGAACAGACCAGGCTGTGGTCACTCAGGGTCTCATCAGCACTGCCCCTTAAACCTGGGAATGCCAGTTCCCACCTTTGCCACACTAACTAGTACCTTTAGCCATTCTGGGTGTGAGGAACCAAGATGGTAGCAATGTATGTACAAATACTCTGAATAACATATAATCTTGAAGAGAATCCTTTGCACCAAGTATGAGTAGTACCTAGGACAAGAGTGCAACCCAGAGGCTTTAACTGTCCTCAGGAAATGCTGCCAGCCATGGCCATGAAGCCCACTCAGCATGCTGCCCCTACTCAGCTGGAGCAATTGGCAGCCCCCCACAGGCCCCAACAAAGGCAGAGAGGCCATCTTGGCTGCCTCCTGCCATTCCTGAGCAACCTGCAGACAGAAACGTCCACCCAGTGGGTCACAGGGATGAAGACCCGCTTCAGCACTAACAGCATGCAGCTCAGCTCTGACACCAAGACAGCTCAGTTGGGTCACCAAGAGTTAAACTACATAAGCCAGAGCAATCCAAGGAGTAATAAGAATAGTACATCTAAATGGCCAGCAGAGGTGGATTCTGGCAGCCTGAGGACCAGGTGATGGTCAACACAGAAAAGTGAATAATGGATGCTAGATCTGGACTGGCTGTGCCTTCCACAGAAGCCCAAATGACTTTAAAAACACCCACTAAAGCTGGGTGATGAATTCTTGCAATCCCAGCCCATAGGAGCCGGAGGCAGAATGACCAAGAGTTCAAGGTCATCCTCAATACATAGCAAGTTCAAGGCTAGTCTGAGCTACAGGCAATCTTGCCCACTCCCCAAAGAAAAGAAAAAGAAAACAAAAACAACAACAACAAAAATCTATGGGCTGGAGAGAAGGCTTAGCGGTTAAGAGCACTGACTGCCCTTGCAGAGGACATGGCTTCAATTCCTAGCACTCACAGCTGCTAACAACCGTCCGTAATTTCAGCTCCAGGGGAATCTGACACCCTCTTCTGATCTTTGCAGGCATTCCAGAACACAGGTGCACTTACAAACATACACATAAAATAAAAATAATAAAATAATATTTTAAAAAATATACTAAGCTGGGCACAGTGATGCTCACTTGTAATCCCACATTCAGGATTCTGAGGTAGGAGAATTGCAAGTTCAAAGCCAGCATCGGCTATATAGTGAGGTGCTGTCACAAAACAAAACAAAACAAAACAAAACAAACCCTAAACTACAGGAACCAGTGGGGTAATCAGAGCACACATGCAAACCAGGATGTCACACATGGTGGTCATCCTCAAACGATGCTATATGGCACCTGATGATTGCTGAAGCAGACCTGGAGGCTTCCTGGTCTTGCCTGTGCTTCCACGATGGCTACTTCACTAAGATCACTGCCATGAATGGCAGCAAAGTCAAGGGCATTTTCAGGCCATATATCATGTGAGCAGAGTACCCTTTTAATCTAGCATCAGGAGCTCAGTATTTGGAAGTGAAAATGTCAGCTCAACCCCATAGGATACCTGGAAAGGTGGTGAGCTTACGTGGGCTTCCTGAGCCATCACCCTTGTCTTCTCTTCAGTAGCAGCACAGGGGTGACCCCTCACAGGCCAGAGATTACAGGGCGGCCAGAGGCGCCCATCTAGGGCACTTGCCTTTAAGAGTCACTTTAATCACAAAAGTAACACCTGCTTTGGAGGCCCAAAGAGGGCATATGAGTCAGGCTGCACTGCAATTTCATTTCCTCTTCTGATATGAGCCAGAAGAGCCCAGGAAAGGAAGAGCAGCGTTGTCTATTATTTGTCTTCTCATTGGTAAAATGCAATCATCACTCCATGCCTCTTGCCAGCCATAGCACAGAGGCAGGAGTCACCTTGCTGGAGAGATGAGAGATGGCTGGTCCTCTCTGCTTTAATCTTATGACAAGAAAATCAAAGATACTGGCTGTCAACCTCAGGGGCAAACTAAAATCACCTGGGGGAAGTTTCAGAAACTCTGGAGGCCTGGTCCCACCCCTAGAGACTTTATTTATCAGGGTAGTGTGCAGCTTGAACATGGGGGATTTTAAGACTCCCAGGAACTCCTGAGTATAGGAAAGTCAAGCCAATTTGCTTACAGAGGTCTGCTTTAGGAACTGAATCCTGGGGAAAAGCTATGCATGCAGGAGATGCAGGCTCTGGTCTGGACAGCAACACTGTCTGTTGCTGGGAAACACGGGCAACGTAACACAGGTAACAATGCCTTGTACCTCAGTAGTTTCATGTAGAACACACACTGCATTCCTTGCAATATTGTCTGATGAAGTGCTAATGAATTAAATATAATTAGGCTGGGCATGGTATCCCATGCCTTTAATCCCAGCACCAGGAAGTTAGAGGTAGGTGGACTTCTCTGAATTCCAGGCCAGCCTGGTCTACATAGCAAGTTCCACACCAGCGAAGGACAAATAGTGAAACATTGTCTCAAAAGAAAAATTAGCAGCTAGAGAGATGGCTCAGTGGTTAAGAGCACCGACTACTCTTGCAGAGGACCCAGGTTTGATTCCCAGAACACATACGGCAGCTAAAAACCATCGGTAACTCTAGTTTCAGGGGATCCGATTCCTTTTTCTGATTACCCATGGCACAACATGGGTGCACTTACACACCTGCAGGTAATACACACATACACAAAAAATAAAAAGAATAAATAAAATATTTATTTTATATTTATATATATTTATTTTATGGGCCGGACGGGGTGGCGCACGCCTTTAATCCCAGCACTTAGGAGGCAGAGGCAGGCGGATCTCTGTGAGGTTGAGGCCAACCTGGTCTACATAGCGAGTTCCAGGCCAACTGGGGCTACAGAGAGAGCCTGTCTCAAAAAGACCAAAAACCCTGGATGTTCTGATTTTTTTTTTAAAAAAGGAAAGCTATTTCACAGTATAAGAGCAGAGAGCTATAACTACAAGCTGTAGAAGAAAAGAGTTTAAAATGAAATATAACAACAAAGTTGAAGGTCTAAAGGAAATGGATGACCACCTACCAAATGTAATCTCCTAAACTGAATATAAAACAATTGGTAAATGACTTCAAAAATTTAAAATAAAGGCTTATTTGTCCAATTAGCCTTTGACAATGGTTCCCATGAAACATTTCCAGATATAGTATACCAAGTTCCTGAAACTGCTGAGAAATAAGAATAGTTGTATAGTAGTCAGTAGTTCAAATCAAGCCAATTAGTATTTATTAAGGGAATTCAAGGTTGGGTCAACATCTCACCATCATTTGTTAAACCAATGTATTAAAGTAGAAAAGCTATTGCTGTAAAAGAGATTTGCGCTAACTCAGTAACCTAGTAAATAAAATACTAAGCAAACATCAACACATGGAAACTACCTAAATATAACACATGCTTTCTTAAAAGAAATCTATAGCGAGGCTCAGAGGATCTTTAAAATCAGGGACAAGATAGACTTGCTATCATTATGATTAAACAACTTTTAAACTTTCTAGTGAACAAGATGTAAAGCTGGTTATATAAATATCTGAAAGGATGAGACCAGCTTCTTTTGAGTCTGCCAATGATATGACTTGATTGGTCTGAAGAAACTCTGCTAAAATCTACCAGAATTATTAAGGGAGTTGGTAAGGAGACTGTCTAAAGACAGAGAAGCCAAAGATTTATTCTCCACACCTGGGCCATCAGGTTGGAAAAGGAAATGGGAATGATATAAATGTATTCCCATTGGAATAGAGATCTGTGATGGTTTGTTTTAATTATCAACTTGACACACCCTAGAATCACCTGGGGAGAGAGTCTTGAAGATAAATTGTCTGGGTTGTGTTGGCCTGTGGGCAAGGATCATCTTGATTACATTAATTGATGTGGGAAGACCCAGCCTAAAAGTGGGTGTCACCATCCCTGGGTTTGGATTGTGAATTGCATGAGTGGAGAAAGTGAGCTGAGCAGCAAGCTTGTATCCATTGATTGCTCTCTGCTGTGGATGGTGGATGTAATGTGACCAGCTGATTCACAGTCCTGCCTCCCTGACTTCTCTGCCATGATGGACTGCAACCTGGAATTTCGAGCCGGAATAAACCCTCTCTCCCCTAAGCTGCTTATTGCCAGGGAATTTTATCATAACAGAAATGAACCTAGAACAGAACCCAAGATCTTTAGGGAGGGAATTATAAAATGTACATAAAGGCACTTAAATAAGGTGATCCGAAAACCGAAAACGAAAGTCTCAGACAACTTATCCAAGGTTGATGCAAAGAGAAAGAGGGCAATGTGGCCATTTGAGGAGGTGACAGATGATTTCCAAGACAGACACATCAATTGTGGTCATTTGATATAATACAATTGGGGATTTGTGGAAATTATACAGAATAGAATGTGTAATAATTAACTTTGAAAAAAAAGAAATAGGAAACTTGCATCAACAGATTGCAAGAATAATGAAGCACTTGCAATGAAAACAGTAAGGCATTTACCCACAAGCAACTGGTAGACCAGCGTACCAGTACTTAGAAACCCCAAATGCACACCAAAATATATGAAAATGCCAATGGTCTTGCTACGCAATCCAGCCTGGCCCCAAACTGGAGATCCTCCAGACTGCAGCTCCTGAGGGCTGGATTTCAGACAAGTGTGGCACTACATCCAGCAGCTTTATTTTAGAAACTGATAGAATAGCTAGTTCTCCACAAAGAGAAGAAAGCTTTCCCTAATACATCACACAAAGAGAAATATCAGAAAAAAAACCTCAAAGCTTAAAATGTAAAAATGAAATGAATAAAAATACCATAAATTGCTGGAGGGAGGGAAGGGAGAGATGGCTCAGTGGTTAAGAACATTGGTGGCTCGTCCAGAGAACCTGGTTCCAGGTCTCCTGGTGCCCTCTTCTGGCCTCTATGGGCACTGCATGCATGTGGTGCACACACATACATTCAGGCAAAAACTCATACACATAAAACAAAAAATAAACCTAGTAAAATATTTCTATAAAACAAGACTGGATATGCCCTTTATAAAATCTCTAATACATAAAGGAACTTCCAAGGTTTTAGAAAAGCATCAAATATTATCAGGCAACTCACACACAGGGATGTAAATAGTTTATGAACATATGAAAAAATTCAATAGTATTATTAATAAAAACATGAACATTAAAACCCTTTATATATATATATATGTTCATCCAATAGGCTGAGGAAAATTAAAAGGCTCTGGGTGGATTATCTTGTGCTGATCAAGGTATGGGGACAGAGAGGCTCAAATGTTGTGGAAGTGATTCTAAAGCAGCCCACTTCCAGGAACGCTGATCTGCATAAGCAGGTGTAACCTAGCTGGATAACAAGGGGCAAAACCCAGAACTCAACTGACTCAAAAGAGAAGGGCTGGGCCAACTGTGCTGCCTGAGGTACATATTTTAAAGAATAAGTTAAGGCTATTGTTGGCTGATGTAGAGGGAGTGTCACATTTAAAAAGCCAACTTGAAGATAATGTAAATGATATAATTTTTTTCTTGTTAGCTTGTTTCTAGGCAGGGTCTCAGCTATCCCAGGCTGGCCTTGCACTCACTGTGTAGCTAAGGGTGACCTTGAACCCCTCATCTTCCTGCCTCCCCTTCCCAGTTGCTGGCTCACATGCAAAAGCTATCATGCCCAGCCTCCAGCCTTGGTTCATGAAGGCTCATGTAGCTCTGAATACGGGGAGATGTGAAGGATCTCCTTCCCAAGTTAGTAAAGGGAGGCAGATCTGTAAATTTTATTGCATCTCTCTGCGTTTTCACTTGTTATAAACATATACTGCTTGTACAATTAAAACTTTTGCTAATTTAAGGAAAAATTTCAAAAGGAAATTAAAAAAACATGTCCTGTTTAACTAGCTTTGGAAAAATAGCAAAGAAAACATCAAGAAAGTCAGATTAGAAGGCCAGATTTCAGACCCTACCCACAGGCTGTGCTACTCACTGGTTTTCCAAGGCAGCTGCTAGGCTGGGTGCTGGTATCGATGAAATACTTCCTAAGCAGATGCTTGCTGGGGTCAGGGCTGTCCAGTAGGATGTAGGAACAGAAAAAGGCCCCGTGCCGTAGCAGGAATATGGCAATGTCTTCATTCCCTAATGGGACAAAACACAGAGAGCTCAGGGCATCTAGACGTCCAAATGGCCAACTCCACTCAGAGTTCAAAAATGTAAAAACTTTGGTGCTTAGAGAGCAAGCTCTTAGCTACTTCCCATGATGGGCCAAGTTCCTGGCAGCAGGAGCTCTACAGGGACTCTGCCCTTTTCAGGGCCCCACATGAGGCCCCATTTGCCATATCTGGTCCCTGCTATGAAGTGAAGGCACAAGAAGGGAGGCACAGTTATTCTGAGAAAGAAAATAACAGGGTTGGAGAGATGGTTCAGTTGGTAAAGTGCCTGCCATGCGAGTACGAGGATCTGAGCTTCACCCCCAGAACCCACATAGAAAGGGAATGTGATGGGATAAGCTTGTAATCCCAGCACTGGCGAGGTAGAGACAGATTGAGTGTGATGACCAGCCAGTCTAGATGAATAGGGAAATGCCAGGTAAAAGTGCAACCCAGGGCCGGAGAGATGGCTCAGCAGTTAAGTGCATTGGCTGCTCTTTCAGAAGACTTACGTTCAGTTCCCAGCACCCACATGGCAACTAACAACTGTCTGTAACACTAGTTCCAAGGGATTGGACACCCTCTTCTGGCCTCTGTGGGCATTGTACATATGTGGTGCACTTACAAGCAGGCAAAACACTCATACACATAAAAATAAATAAAAATTAAAAGTGAGACCCTGTCTCTCTGTCCTAAGTAATGACACCTGATGTTGACCTCTGGTCTCTGCATACTAATGTGTACTCACAGCTGCACACATGTGCATCCACACACAGGAACACATGAGAGAGAGAGAGAGAGAGAGAGAGAGAGAGAGAGAGAGAGAAAGAGAGAGAGAGAGAGAAACAGAGAGAGAGAAACAGAGAGAGAGAAACAGAACAGAGTCGCAGAAGTTGCTCCACAGAGGCCACTGGAGAATCAGAGGTGAAGCCAGAGTCCCACATTGGAAAGAAGGCCAGTGTGCACGTGGTTGAGCTGTGGAGACGCACCTGATTTGATGGCAGCATAGAGGGGCAAGCACACGATGGCGGGGAATTCATTCTTCCTGACAGCGTAGCTCTCTGGGTCAGCCCCATGTGTCAGGACCAGCAGCTTTACAACCTCCAGGTGCCCTCGCTGGCAAGCCAGGGCCAGCATCCAGTTCAGCAGTCTCTGGGTGCTGCAGGAACCTGGCAGGTGATGGGACAAAGGGAAAGTGCCACTGAAGGTGCTGGTTGCTCTCACACTCAGCTTCCCTGTGGCCATTCATAAAATCCGGCCTTCCTGTTTACCTCTGACTTGCATCTACATTATTATAAACTCACTGGCTTATCAAAGAAAGCCAAGAAAGGCCAGACTCCCAAAGGAAGGTACGGTGTGATACTGACAGATTAAAAAATTCCCGTGTGGAGACTGAGACCAGGAAGACCCTCCCAACTACTGCAGTAGTCTTTCTGGACCCCTCTTTCATTATGGGGTGCCTTCACATAGTCCGTTACTTCCAAATTACCTGTAACACACATATAAATTACTTCCATAAATGACACTTTAAAAGAAATCTTTGACAAAGGAAATAGATCTAACTTTGCAGCCTCAAAAGTCTACAGTGACTCCGTGAAGGAACCACCTACTTAATTCCAGGGCAAAGTGACATTGAGCTCACTGAAGATACAGGGACAGTGTGGGCTGAAACGATACAGTATCTTCAAGTTCAAAACAGTTAGTTATCTTCTGGATGTAGCTGCCATGGGAAAATGACTTCTATCATGTCCCCACTGCATCATGCCATTGCCTCAGTTCCAGAGGCGCAAAGTCCTTCAAGACCAAACTATCACCAGGTGTCAGAGGGTGACCTCCTCTGGGATAGGTCACTGACTAGGAATAGGGACAAAGTCAGGATGAGAGATAAGAATTCCGTGAAAAGGATCTGGCATAGGACCTGGAAACTGGAGCCTGTGCTTGGCAAATGCCCTTCTTCCTCTGTGGCCAACCAGGATTGGTGATTCTAAGGTATATCCAAAAAGGTGAATGATCTGTAATTCATTCACAGCAAGGGCATCGTGGGAAAAGAAATACAGAAACTGTAGTGCTGACTTCTGTGGAGTTGCATTCCTTTTAGGTGGCAGAACCATGGTTCTAAGGTGAGGAGCAGAGAACAGAGAGGTTGGAAACTTGCTGAAGGTCCACAGAGGGTCAGTGCCAAAGTGAAGACTTACCTCCTGGTTGGTCTAAAACCAGAGTGCTCTTCACCCCCGACAAAGAGACCATGACAATGTGTTTTCTGTGACCTAAATGCAAGGCTCCTAGAGCACCCCATCTGGGTCTCCATTCTTTCTTCTTAGATTGTTGTTTTGTCCATCTGTGCTCTTCCTATTGAGGCCCAGGACATTGTTCTCCATCCCTTCCATTCTCAGCTACTACTGGAGATAAATTGAAGGTCAGGAGCCTCAAAATCAGCAGAAAACTGCTCTGAGGTCCAGCCTAGCTTCCTGCTTGCAAAAGCAGACGACTTGAGCCCTTCCATTGTTTGCTAAGCAAACTTCTTATTCACCCCAGAAAGCCCCACTCCCTCTGAGGACCTGTCCTGCACCTAGGCAAGGCAGTGCCTTGTGCTCCCACACCTCTGTGTCTTATCACAGTTACAGTGCACCGAGTTGTTCCAGTACTTTTCCCTTATTGGTGAGCCAACGCCCCATTGAATGTTACAGAGGGCCACGACACCTTGAGTTCATTGGAGGCAAAATTACAAATTAGTATGCTATGTCCATTAAGTGAAATATTATTTAGTCATAAAAAGAATGTTCTACTGAGTCATAGAAAGTCATGGAAAAACTTTCAATGCATGTTGCTAGGTGAGAGAAACCAACCTGAAATGGCTACATAAGGGTGCAATTCCAACTAGAGTCTAGAAAAGGCAAAACCAGAAAGGCAATAGCAATGCTTGTTAATGGTTAGATGAAGAATGGGCTCTTATGGCAGTGACAATATCAAACAATTCTGTGTGATACAGTAATGGTGGGTGCACATCATTAAGCATTTGTAAAAACGCATAGATGCATGCTATACAGTGTGAGGACCTGAGGTCCCCCAAACCCAAATAAGCCAGATGCAGTAGTGTGTGACTTATGGCCAGATGGGAGGCAGAGACAGGAGAATCCATATAAGTCTGTGGGCCACCTTGTCTGGCTTACATTGCAGTGAATGAGAGACTGTCTACAATAGGTATAAGGTGAGAACCCGAGTACTCCATAGGTTATCTTCTGACCTCCACATGTGCACTGTGTCATGTGTGTACCTGCATTCATATACATACACACATCACATACATATCACAGACACAAAGATAAAAAACCCATAGAACAAACAATACCAAGAACAAACCCCAGTGTGAATTACGGACTTTGGTAATAATATATTAAAGTTAGTCTGTTAATTACAACAAACATATCAAACTAACATAAAATCAAAGAATGGGGAAACTGGAGGGGGCATATGAGAACCTGCACTTTCCTACCAAGTTTTCTGTACTTTCCTATCAATTTTCTGTAATTCTAAAAATGGCTCTAAAATCAATTGAAAATCAAGCTACAGTGACCCATATTCTTCAGTTTTTTACATTTACTTATTTGGTGTGTGTGTGTGTGTGTGTGTGTGTGTGTGTGTGTGTAGGTGTACATGCCACAGCGTTCATGAGGAAGTCGGAAGACAATTTTCAGGAGTCTTTCTTTTCACCATGTCAGTTCCAGGGATTGAACCTGGGTCCTCGGTCTTGGTGCCAAGGACCTTCACTTGCCAAGCCACCTTGCAACCCCACTTAGGTTCTTTATCAAGTGTACACGTGAAGATTTTCCTCATGAGCTAACGGGAGCAGGATGCACAGCTGCTGTGACACTGGCAGGCAGTTCTCACTTTATGGCATGCCCACTGGATGCCCTAGGCTTCCTGATTCCATTGTGGGTGAAGGCATGAAGAAATGAGAACATTTGGTTGAAGCCCAAAATGAAGGTCCTCTGAAAGGTAGTGGGAAGCTTTTGTGCTGTGATTTACCTGATAAGGACTCTAGCAATTCCTGTACAACTTCAGTGTGTCCAAAATGTGCTGCCACCACAGCTGGGTTGTCATCCGTGGGCTCTGTTGGCAGCTCTACATGTTTCTCTGTGAGTAGGTATCGAACGATCTCCAGATCCCCATGGGCTGCTGAGATGCTCAGTAGCTGACCCTGGTCAAAACAGGACAGGGCTTCAGTGAGGCCATCTTTGTTCATAAGTTTAAAAATTTTTTTATTTTTATGTGTATGAATGTTTTGCCTACATATGTGTAAATATACCCATGTGTGCAATGCCCAAGGAGACCAGAAGAGGGCACCAAACTCCCCAGAACTGGAAGTAATCTGACCACTTATTCAAAGTGCTGAGAATAAGTGATTGCTGAGTGCTCAGCCTTAAACAGGACAGCTATAGCACCCCTCCCCCAAGGCTCAGGGAACATCATGGAAGGGGGGTAGAAAGAATGCAGGAGCCAGAGGATGGGGAGGAAGCTGTGAAACACTTCTGGCCATTACATGGCCATGCACTCTTGAATCAATAGCAGCTGTGGATATCTTCACAAGACCTGCACAAGATAGGAATCATCAACATTCCATCATGTGTGTATGTGTGTGTGGGGGGGGTGCTTGTGAGGCCCCAGCCCTCCCCTAGGAGCTTTTGGCAGTTAGTGGTTGCCTGGGGGAGGAAGAGTCTCTTTCTTCGGTGGTGAAATCACTAGTAAGGTGCCCATACTCCAGTAAATACCCTCCCCCCAGTGCTCATGCAAGCAACCCTAATTGAACCCAGTGGGTCACAAAGAAAAAGAGACATGGCAATGGGAGGGCATATTGGGGCAGAAGAAGGAGAAATTCAACAGAGTGTGAGGGGGATGATGACTAAATAGGGGGCTAAAGTGCCCCAAACATATACACATGTATGAAGTAATGAATAATAATTTTTTTGGTCTGTTTTTTTAGACAGGTTCTCCCTGTAGCCCCAGTTGACCTGGAACTCACTATGTAGACCAGGCTGGCCTTGATCTCACAGAGATCCTCCTGCCTCTGCCTCCCAAGTGCTGGGATTAAAGGCGTGTGCCACCATAACCAGAATAATAAATTTAAAAAAATCTGCTCTTCTTTATGTGCATTCTATTTATTTATTTGTCTTTTTGAGACAGGGTGTCCCTGTAGCCCCAGCTGTCCTGGAACTCACTATGTAGACCAGGCTGGCCTCAAACTCACAAAGATCCACCTGCCTCTGCCTCCCAAGTGCTGGGATTAAAGGCGTGCGCCACCATGCCCGGCTATTTTCATTTTTTATGTATGCTCTGCCTGCATGTATATAAATGCACCACATGTGTACACTGCCTGCAGAGGCCAGAAGAGGGCATCAGATTCCCTAGAACTGGAGTGGAGTTACAAGTGGTTGTGAGCCATCATGTAGGTGCTGGGAACTGAACCCAGGTCCTCTGCAGGAGCAGCCAATGCTCTGAACTGCTGAGCCATCTCTCCAGCCCTGGGAAGCCCATTTTTACAGGACAACACTACTTTTAATCATCTGCCTCGTGAAGATGGAGGCCTTGTGAGAGCTATACCCACCAGCCCAGAGACAGAGAAATTGCCATCTGACAATTCTCAAAGCTTAGAAAGAGGGAAAGCAGCCAAGCCCTGTGAGAACCATTTTGCAAGTTACTGAAAAATGGAATATGGGCTAGGTGTGGTGGTGCACTCCTTTAACCCCAGAACTCGGGAGGCAGAGGCAGGCGGATCTCTGTGAGTTCAAGGCCAGCCTGGTCTACATAGTGAGTTCCAGGACAGCTAGGGCTACAGAAAGACCCTGTCTCAAAAAGACAAAAAAATAAAAAATAAAAAAAGAGGAATATGACTAATGACAGGACTCCACAGACCAGAATCCAGGGACAAAGAAGCTCTTGGAAGCTGTGGCAGGATTCTTGACTTGGTAATCCAAAGGAAGACTGTGATGGGGTGGATACTGGACCTCTGCCCGAGTTCCACCTTCAGCCCCTCTGATGTGTAAAAGTTGTATGTAGTAAGTAGTATATTAACACATGACTCACAGAGGCTTCAGGATTTCCCCAAGTTCATCCATAAATTGCTGTCATAGACTAATTCAAACGGGCCCCGATTTTCATGAGCCCGAGTCCACACAAAGGATGCTCAGACAGATGTTGGATTGGCATGTGAATATGCAAGTATGCTACTGAGATGTTAGGCCTTCCTGGAATTCGGCTGCTTCCCATGAACTTGAGCATCAGAATCTTCAAGGAGGCAAGTGGGGAACCCAGGTAGGAATGAGGCAGCCAGTGAGTGCTACTATGAACATTCAGGGAAGACCTACACGTGCAAGAGGCAGGGTTGAGCAGATGGAAGGGGTGATTTCTGAGCATGGACCTATAGTTTAGTTGAAGGTGGGGAATGCATAAAAGAACCAGCCACAAGCAAATACTGCACACAGAACAATTTAGAAATCAAACATTGTTGGAAATCATGTTAGAGCAAGATGGGCAGGAGGGAATGTGTGGGTGGAACTCCGGGGAAAATAACGAATACTTACTAAGATCTGGCCATGGGTGACACTGCACTGAGTACTTTATTTACATGGTCACATCCAGTCCTTGTGACAGCCATGCATGGAATGTGCCTGTCCTTCCATGTCAGGGATGTGAGCATGCGACCCTCAGTAAGGGACTTTATGACCAGCAGAGCTTTCCTTGATGTGAACTGTAGTCTATGCAGCTCTGAAGCCTATGTTCTCCTCATCCCAGCCAAGATTTCCCAGAAAGGGTGGAACTTGGAGGAATGTTTGTGTTTTGTGGTATGAATGAATTGGCAATGGGCTATCTGACAGAGTTGAGTCGCTTTCTAGGTGACTGGACTTTCTTGGTTCAATTCAGCCAGAAAAACAAAAAAATGGCCCACCACTACTCTGCCCAGGGAGGGGCCCAGGAGCCCATTCCTGGAAAGCACATGTACTGTGGAGAAAAGCCACAGTGATTGATCAACCAACTAACACAACTAGGAGCTGTCTAGACTCCAGTCCATCACAGGCTTAAAAGCTTCATCATCACAAGGTGATGGGTGACGTCATGCTCAGCCTTGGCCAAGAGGGAGTCAGAGGGGAGGAAGGGCAGGCACTGTCTCTCTGACCAGAGCCAACCTGGAGGCTCTGAAGTGTTTATTTAAATTCCATATAAAATAAAAGGTGGGCCCTTCTTCTATTCCCTTCCTTCCCTCTTCAGAGGAAAGCTCCCACAGGGCTTTCTAGAGCATGTATCCATACATGCCTACAGAGAATCCACATGAAACCAAATGCTCTTTTCATTCAATTCTTGTGTGTGTGTACATATATGTATGCAGATGCACTTGCCTGTGCATGCACATGTGGAGGCCAGAGATTGACTTGGGATGTCTTCCTCTATCACTTTTTCATCTTTTCTTAAATATCCTTTTTAAGATTTTATTTTTTATTGTATGTGTATGAATGTTTTGCCTGCATATATATAAGTGCACCTTTATGTCATGCAATGCTTGTAGAGGTCAAAAGAGGGTGTCAGATCTTCTGGAACCAGAGCTATAGACAGTTATTAGCTGCCATGTGGATGCTGGGAACTGAACCTGGGTCCTCTGAAAGAGCAGCCATTGCTCTTAATTGCTGAGCCAGCCCTCCAGGCTCTTTTATCTTTTGAGACAAGAACTCTCACTGAACCTAGAACTCATCATTTCTGCTAGGCTAGCTAGTCAGTGAGTCCCTTGAGATCCACCTGTCTCCATTCCCTCCCCCAGTGCTGGGCTTACAGGTGCACACCCCACACCTAGCTTTTTACATGGCTGTTAGAGATCTAAATTCAATTGTTCATGTTTGCACAGCAAGCACGTCACTAACTGAGCTATCTCTCCAAGTTCTCAGCTAATTTTTTATGACTTTTTATCAGTATAATATATACCTACAAAAAAAATCAGTTTCATGAGCTGGAACCTGATCGTGTAACCCAGGACCCAGGCCGAGGAACTGAACTTTGCTCAGAAGTGCCTTGTTACGGTTTGGATATAAAATGTCCACAAAAGTTGGGCATGGGGGCACACATCTTTAATCCCAGCACTTGGGAGGCAGAGGTAGGGGGATCTCTGTGAGATAAGTTCAACCTTTATGAGTTCCAAGCCAGCTGGGGCTATGGGGAGATCCTATCTTTTTTCAAAAAAAATAAAAGGCTGGAGAGATGGATCTGGTTGTTCTTGAAGACCCAGGTTCATATCCCAGCACCCACATAGCAGCTAACAACCACCCCTAACTCCAGTTCCCTGGGATCTGACACCCTTTTCTGACCTCTGACGACATTGCATGACACAGGCGCACTTATATTACATGCAGGCAATAGACTCATAGACATTAAATTAATTAATTAATTAATTGATTGATATCAATTAAACAAAGTTTTTTTTAATGCCCACAAAGGCTCCCGTGTTGAAGGAAGTCTTGGTCCCCAGCTGGTGGTGCTGCTCAGAGGTGAGTGGATTGTGTAGCTCAGACTTCATCAGTGTGTGAATACACTGAGCACGTCATAGCTGAATAGACCAGTAGGCGGCTGTACATAGTTGGAGGGAAGGTTACTGGAGGACTTCCCTTGGTGGTATATCTTGTACTTGCTCCACTGTTTTCCTCCTCCCTGCTCCTCCTCCTCTTCCTCCTCCCTGTTTCTCTTCCTCCTCCCTCTCCCCCTGCTCCTCTGCTAGGTCTCTCCTCCTCCCCCCCACCTCCTCGTCCTCCTCCTTCCCTCCTCTTTTTCCTCCTCTCCTCTTCTCATCCTCTTCCCCCTCTTCTCATTCCTCCTCTTCCTTTCTCCTCCTCCTCTTCCTTCCCCTCTCTTTCTTCTCTCTCTTCCTACCTGCCCTAGTTGAACAGATTCACTTCATCATACTCTCTACCATGATGCTCTCTGCCTCATTACATGCCTAAAAGCAATGGCGGCAGCTGGTAATGACCTGTGAAAATGTGAGCCAAAACAAACCTTTCCCTCTTAAGCTGTTTTTCTTGGGTATTCTGTCACAGCAACCAAAAGCTGACATACCCCAATTGTGCCCCTTTCTTGTCACTGTCCTGCCAGTTCCCCCCAACTGACACATCTTCATAACTGTAGTATGGTAGGTATGAAACCCATAATGTGATATTACGACCACAGGCATACATAGTATAGATGTGTGCCATCGTTACCACCATCAAGACACAGAACTTTGCTTTAACATAGAAATCTCCCTCCTGCTACCCCTCAGCCACTTTCTGTCACCCGAAAGTCTGGAATCCACTAATCTCTCTCCCATCTCTGCAATTCTATGGAATTACAAAATTAAATTATATAGAATACAACCTTTCTGGCTGGAGAGATGGTTCATCAGTTAAGCACACAGGCTGCTCTTGCAGAGGACCGAGGTTCAGTTCCCAGAACACGTATGATGGCTAACAACCCTTAGTAACTCCAGTTTCAGGGGCTCCAATGCCCTCTTCTGGCCTCTTCAGGCATTGCAGTAACATACACACAGGCAAAACATTCATACACATAAAAAAATTTTATTTTTATATATGTTTATGTGTCTCTGTGAGTGTATGCCATGTAAATGGGAGTGGTCTTGGAGGCTAGAAGAGAAGGCAGAGCCACTGGAGCTGGACTTACAGGCTAAGGTGAGCTGCCTGATGTGGGTGCTGGAAACCAAACTCAGATCTGCATATCTTTCATTTTACTTCTTTGCCTAATTTCACTGGCTAGAACGCCAAGTAGTCTATTGAATAGCAATGCACTGAATGTAATCATAACTGTGCTTAGCTAGAACTTCTAGAATTATATCATGGATGAACACCCTTGTTTCATTCCTGATCTTGGGAGAAAAGCCTTTCAGCATTGCTGCAGTCTGACTATGGTCTGTCCCTTCCAACTGGTATGCTGAAATTTGATTGCCACTGGGTGGGGAGGCAGGTGTTGGCAGGTTAAACTTTTAAGAGGCAATTGGGTTGTGGAAAGAGGTTAATGTCTTCCTCATGGGGATGGGTTTGTTCCTGCTAAAGAAGCTTGTCAATAAAAATTTTGTAACTTAAAAAACTGAGTGAGTTTTCTCTCCATAAATCTCTTTCTCTCTTTCTCTCTCTCTCTCTCTCTCTCTCTCTCTCTCTCTCTCTCTCTCTCTCTGAGGTCAGAGGACAAATTGAGGGAGTGGGTTTTCTCTTTCCACTATGTGGGTCTCAGGAATTGAACTCAGGTCATCAGGCTTAGCAGCAAGCACCTTTAATTGCTGAGTCATCATGATGACCCCGGCTTCTTGTTAAGCAAGGCTGCTGCCCTCATTTTGTCTGTTCTACACATGCCTGCTTGCCCTTTGCTTTTCCACCATGTTATGACACTACTTAAGGCCCACTGTTAGACTTCTAATCTCCAGGACCATCAGCCTCCAACCCCTTCTATTCTTTATAAACATCACCCAATTGTAGGAATTTTGTAAACAGCAACAGGAAACAGACTAAGACCTCCTAAGTGTGATGTTAGTGCAAGATTTTTGTTTTTGCTTTTGTGCTCTTTTTTTTTTTTTTTTTTTTTTTTTTTTGGTGTGTGTGTCTGTGTGTTGGTAGATTTTATGGGTTTCTTTACAGGTTGAGGAAGTTCTTACCTATTGCTAATTTTCCAAGTTTTTTTTTAATCAGGAATGAGTATTGGAATTTTTCAATTCTTTTCTTCTGCAGCAGATGATATGATAAGGTAAAGTTTTCTTCTGTAGCATATTAACATGGAGGATGATATTATATCGATTGACTGTTGAATACGGAACCAGCCTCACATCCCTAGGACACTCCTGACCTTGTCATGGCATATAATTACCTGCACATACTGCTGAATTTTCCTATCTATATTTATGATAGATATTAGTTGGTACCTTTATTTTCTATATTATCTTTGTCTAGCTTGGGTATTAAGATAATTATGATTTCATAGAGGGCTGAAAATATTGTCTTCTAATTTCTAGGAAAAAAATGTGTAGAATTGATAGGTATCCTAAACATTTGAGAGAATTTTCCAGTGAAACCATGTGGGCCTGCACTTTTCCTTTATTAGAAAGTTTACAACTTATTCATTGAATTTCTCTAATGATTAAGGAACCATTCAAATTTTACATTTTAAGAGTCTTTCCAGTCTTTAAGAGTCAAGCCTAAGTTTTCAAGTTCATATGCATGGAACTGCTCAGCATTCCCTCTCACCCTTTGGATGTGTTCACATCTGTGCCGACACTCCTGGTTTCCTTCCTTGTATCAAAGGGCTTTTCTCTTTTGTCTTTGCTAATATTGCTGTCAATTCTATTAATATTTTTCCCATTTTAAAATTTTATTAGTTTATAAAGAATTCGGTTTCACTATGGCATTTTTCAAACAAATTTTGTTTTTATTGTTTCTCCCTCCATCTTCTTCCTCACCCCCTCTTGTGCCCTCTCACCCCCATTAGCTTCTTTCATGCCCCATGTGACCTTTCCCCTCTTCTTTCCTCCTTCCGCCGCTCCCTACTTCCCTCCTGTTTCCCATCTCTTCGTCTATACTCCCTTGCACAATCTGTTATTCACATACACACAAACAGTAAAAGACAGACTATGCAGAGGAGTGAGAAGTATGTGATTTTGGTCTTTCTGAGACTGGGTCACTTCACTCACTATAATCCTTTCTAGATGCATCTATTTTCCTGCATTTTGTTTTCTTTATTGCTCAGTGAAAGAACTAGGCTTTTTGTTTCATTGATTTTCCCTCGTTTTTAAATTTCATTAATTTTCTACTCTTATTTTTAAAGTTATTTTTATGTGTATGAGTGTTTTGCCTGCATATATGTAAGTGCACCACATACATGCAAACTTGCAGAGTTTAGAAGAGGGCATGAGAACCCCTGGAAATGGAGTTATAGATGATTGTTAGCCATCATGTGGGTGTTGGGAACTGAACCCAGGTTCTCTGTAAGAGCAGTCAGTGTTCTTAACCATTGATCCATCTCTCCAGCCCCTCTAATATTCATTCATTCATTCATTCATTTATTATTTATTTATTTTAGTTTTTCTTTTGTTTGCTTTGAGTTTATAGCTTTTCTTTTGTTTGCTTTGAGTTTATTTTGCTCTTCTAGTTTCTTTACATGTGAGGCCACTGATTTGAGATTCTGTCTCTTGCAATATTGGGAACTGGATTCAGTACTTTGTGCATATGAGGCATTTGCTTTACCACTGAGCTATATCTCTACTTCTTGGCTTTTGAAGAGATGAGTTTTGCTGTGTAACTCAGGCTTGCCTTAAACTCACTATATAGTCCAGGCTGGCCTTTAACTTGTTTTTGTTTTCATTTGTGTATGGAATATGGGTGTATCTTGCAAATGTGTATGTATGTATGTGGAGGACAGAAGTCCATCTTGAGTATCTTTATCACTCTCTGCTTTATTTTTTTGAAACACTAAACCTGGAGCTCACTGATTGCCTAGACTAGCTGTCCAGCAATCTCCAAGGATCCTCAAAGATCCTTTTGTATATTCCCCCAGACCCTGGTTTTTCCATGTGGCCGCTAGGAATCCAAAAATAGGCCCTCGTGTTTATGTGGCAGATATATCTCCCCAGACCTGGGTCTTGAACTTGTAATTCTCCTGCCTCAGTTTACCAAGTGCTAGGATTATAGGCATGCACCACAATACCTAACAAGACTTTTTTCTAATGTAAGCATTTTAGCATTATAGTTTTCCCTCTCATTACTGCTTACATTGCATTCTGTGGGTTTTGATATGCTGTATTTTAATTTTCACTCAGTTCAATGTATTTTATTTTAAAAATTATGTGTATATGTATATGTCTGTGTATATGTGAAGTGTAAGTGCAGGATCCTGTGGAGTCCAGAAAAGGGTGTTGGGTCCCACAGAGCTGGAGTTACAGGTGGTTGTTAGTCACCCAACATTGGTACTGAGAACTGAATTTGGGTCTTCTGCAAGAGGATTCCACATTCTTAATCACTGAGTCCTCTCTGCAGCTCCAGTAAAATATATTTTAGATTTCCACTGAAACTGTCCACTGAAACTGTCTCTTTGACCCAAGGATTATTTAGAAAAATGTGGTTTATCTTTCAAGGGCTTAGAGATTTTCCCATTACGTATTTGTTATTGATTTCTCTTTAGTTCCATTGAAATTAGAAAACATATTCTGTACTATTTCAATTATTTTGAAGTGTGTTGAAGTTTGTTTCATGGTCTGTGATATGGCCCATCTTGGTATATGTTCTGTGGACATTGGAAAACAATGTATAGGATGGTCATTTTCACAATATTAATTCTCCCAATCCATGAGCATGGGAAGTCCTTCCATCTTCTGATGTCTTCCTCAATGTCTTTCTTTAAAGATTTAAAATTTTCATTGTAGAGTCTTTAATGTCCTTGATCAGGTCATTCTGCTGCTGTTGGATAAATTTTTTTTTTTTTTTTTTTTGCCTTTTTGAGACAGGGTCTCTCTGCAGCCCTAGTTGGCCTGGAACTCACTATGTAGATGAGGATGG
Organism: Nannospalax galili; assembly: GCF_000622305.1. NCBI lineage: Eukaryota > Metazoa > Chordata > Mammalia > Rodentia > Spalacidae > Nannospalax > Nannospalax galili. Next base: position 1,415,979 of record NW_008352485.1, on the reverse strand, counting down.
CCTGGTCACAGAGATCCACCCGCCTCTGCCTCCCGAGTGCTGGGATCAAAGGCATGCGCCACCAAACCCGGTGGATGGAGTATTTTATAAATGTTAGTTAGATCCTGCTAGTTATTGATTTCTTCTATAACTTGGATGATTTTTCGGTTAATTGTATCATTTGTTGAGAGAGGATGCCAAAGTGTCTTACCAATGATGTGGATTTGTCTGGTTCTTTCCATTATATCTACTTTTGTTTCACAAGTTTTGTAACTCCTCAATTTTGTGCTCATATATATTTGAGATTGTGATCTTGGGGGATCAAGTCCCTTATCACTATTTAATGACCTTCTCTGTCCTTGGTAATTCTCTTTATTCTGTAGTTAATTTTATCTGCTGTTAATACAGCTGCTCCTACTTTCTTCTAATTAATCTTTGCATAGCATACATTTTTCCATTCATTTACTTTCAACCTATATAATATCATTTTATTTAAAGTAAGTTTATCATAGACAGTATGTAGTTGCTTCTTCTTTTTTAAATCCTGTCTATTAAACTCTGTCATTGAGTTCATGGATTTAGACCATTCATGTTTAATATAATTATTTAGATGTTAAAGCTTAAATATTCCACATAATTTTTTGTTTTCTGTTTAATCTCTTTTTATTTCTGTTTTCTTTTTCTGTGAGTTACTTAAATATATGTGTGATAAATAGTGATAAAATATTTAAATAATATTTTATTTTTATTTTATGTGTATGAATGTATTGCCTGCATATAGGTAGGTGCACCTGTGTCATGCAATGCCTACGGAGGTCAGAAGAGGGTGTTGAATCCCCTGGAACTGGAGTTATGGACAGTTGTTAGAGCCATGTGGGTGCTGGGATAGGAACCCAGGTCCTCTGTAACAGCAGCCAGTGCTCTTAACTACTGAGCCATCTCTCCAGGCCCTTAAATATGTTTTTCATTTTATTTCAATTAGTCTATTGTTTTGAATATATCTCTATGTATAGCTTTTTTGCATGTGGTTGTTGTTTTGGGACGGAGTCTCACTATGTAGCCCTGACTGGCCTGGAACTTGTTACATAGAACAGGCTGCCCTCAAACTCAAAGATTCACCTGCTTCTGCCTCCCCAGTGCTGGGATTAAAGGCACGTGCTACCATGCCTAGCTATGTGTACCATGCCTAGCTACGTGTGGCTTTTTAAACGGCCGCTTTAGGCACTGTATTATTACAGATATTAGCTTACCACAGTCTACTGCTTTCACCATTCTGCCTGTTTGAGTGAAATACTAAAGTCTTACCTCTTTGCATCACTTTATCCTCTGTTGATAAGATAATTGCTTTCTCTTTAAAAATTTCCTTTCTGTATATATTAAGAGCCACATTGGACAATGTTATCATTTTTTGTTTCAATTGTCAAATATGACTTAAACAGCTAAAGATGAGAAGGGAAATTAATTTGTTTTTATCATTTTTTTCTTCTGTTTATTGAAAGATTTATGATTTTCTATCTTTTTAGACAATTTCATTTAGATATTCCAACAGGAAAGTCTTCTAGAAATTAGTTCTCTTAACCTTCTATCATTCCAGAATGTGTTAGTTTTCCTCTCTATTTCTGAAGGCTATTTTCCATGGTTATGGAATTTTAGGTGAACTTTTTTTTTCAGGACTTGAAAAATATTGTGACACTTCCTTCTGGTTACCATGGTTTCTGGGGAGAAATCTGAATTGTTATTCTTCTATAGGAAATAGATTTGCTGGCTGCTTTTAATATTCTTTGTTTTGTCCTTTTTTGTTTTCATAAAAGTTTGATTATGACATATCTGGAATGCATGCCATTGAATTGTATTCCCTTAGAGAGTCAGCCAGCTTCTTTAATCTGTATGTTTATATATTTCCCACTTTGGGGAGTTTTCAGTGCCCATTTCTTTGACCACTCTTTTGCTGTGTCTTCTTTCTACTGTTCCTGGAACTTTGGTGACATAAATATTAGCTATTTCATTAATATTTTCACATGCCAGAGCCAGGTGCGGTGGCGCACGCCTTTGATCCCAGCACTTGGGAAGCAGAGGCAGGTGGATCTCTGTGAGTTCAAGGCCAGCCTGGTCTACACAGTGAGTTCCAGGTGACCTGGGGCTACAGGGAGACTCTGTCTCAAAAAGACCTCCCCTCCCAAAATTTTCATATGCCTATGAGGATCTCTCTCTCTCTCTCTCTCTCTCTCTCTCTCTCTCTGTCATAATTTCTGTTCTTCTGCCTTCAGAATCACTCTTTCCCTTGTCTTCTCTATTCTAGAGTTAAGCCTGTCTGTCTTGTTCGTCTGTCTGTCTACACTTCAGCTATTATATTTTCAAGCTCCAAAATTTTCAGTTCTCCTTTCATGTCTTTGCTGAGACTTTTGTTTCTGAGGCTTTCTATCATCTTGTACTTTGCTTCACGTGTGCCCATAATTTAATTACTAAAGTGCTTTCTGCCTGTTTTAGAATCTCAGTCAGATCTTCAAACATTGGATACCTCCAGCTGCTGTCCTCAGCTGTGGACTTTTTTTCACTGACTTAGACATATTTCTGCTTCCTTGGCTGAGTTTGTTTGTTTATTAGAATCTAATCATTAGGGGAAATGCATTTTAAGATTTGGGTCTTATTAATCTTGGGCTTGGACCTTATTGACTTTGGTAGGTAAACAGTGGTGATGCTTCATCACTGCCTGGTGGGTGGAAATCCAGGAATGACTCAGAATTAGAGGACTCTGTTGGGCAGGGAGGTTTCATGCTCATCTGTAGGTCTGCTGCAGCTCCTTCCTTGTTGGGAGGAGGACGGATGGCTCATTACTTCCAGATATCCCATATGGGAACCGAGGCCTAGGTCTCCACTGATGGCTGTAGGGCATTTGTTACCACCTGGTGGGGATTAATATCCCAGTTACCCACAGCCTTCTTGGACACCTTGGAGTGTGGGGGGATGTCTGAGGCAGCTTTACAGCCTGGCACAGTTCTAAGTCTCTCCACCTGGCCCTGGCTAGAGAGTGGTGGGTCTCTGGAGCTGCAGGCTTCCCTGTGCTGTGTGGCTGAGGTAGGCTGGTTATTGTCTATAACTGTGTTTCTATGCTGCCCCTCGCCTGGCTCTTTGTTTGCAGACAGCAGCTTTCTGTGGAGTTTCTTTGCCTGCATCAGTTTGTTTCTGGGTTGCCAGCTTCCACATCTAGTCTGGGATGGTATAAAGAACCCCCTGAAATGGAGCATGATGACTTCTTTGAGCCCTGAAATCACCAGTGGGTCTCTCTTCTCTCCAGCTTCTAGAATCCTGTGTTTACTGTATGTTTGATGTCCAGGGTTCTTAGAGAGGATGGAAAAGTACATCTGTTCCATCCTCCCTCTTCCCTCTTCTTATTAGAAACAGTTCTTCATTTATGTGTTTAACTGGAAATCTTTCCAAATGGCTGCTAGAGACGAACTGATGCTTTTGGACTGTTCTTTAGTGGTCCATGACCCAGAGGGTTATACAGCTTTTCCCTCCTGTGGAGTGAACAGATAGGTCATCTCCCATATATAGGTGTGTCCCTTTGCCATATATACCATGAGTTCATTTTCAGAGGGATACCAAATGTCCTCTCCTTAACAGTTCTTATTGTACCCCAATTTCTTACATTTCTGAGAGCAGGCTACAGGGTTAAAAATCTATCTATCTATCTATCTATCTATCTATCTATCTATCTATCTATCATCTACCTATCTATCATCTACCTATCAATCTATCTATCTATCTATCTATCTATCTATCTATCTATCTATCACCTATCCATCTACCTATCACCTATCTATCTTATTTAATTATTTACATGTATTTGTGTACCTGTGTGAGTTTAAGTGCAGGATATGTATGCAAGAACCTGGGGAGGTCAGAAGATGGGTTGTCAGATATCCTGGAACGAGTAACAGGTGATTGGGAAGCAACATGTGGGTGGGTGCTGGGAACCAAACCCGGGTCCTTTGCAAAAGCAGTAAGTGCTCTCAACTGCTGAACTATCTCTCTAGCCCCTCAAATTTGAATTTTTTAACTCAATTAAATGGGGACAAATTAAGCCTATGTTAATTAAAGTAATGGGAACAAAGTATCAATAGACTGTTTCCATGGTAACATTCAATCCTTGTCCTCCACAGGGCAGGAACAAATCTTCTGCTCCTTTGAGCTGCTGGTGCACTAGCTTTTTTAGAGAACAGTTTGACATGTGTTCTAAAACTTTAAAAATCATGTATGAAGATATCATAATGAAATTCACTGTCTTGTACTAATGTGTTAAAAAACTACACTTACCATTGCTGTATATCTATACTAAGAAAATAGCCTTACAATAAGAAAATAATTAGGCAAAAACATTCAAGGCAGTATTATCGGTAAGAAAATTTAAATAATATAAATATCCAATCAAGAAAGGTAGATTAAACTTAAACTCTGTTCTCTTTATCAAGTGGAGTATTATATAGCCCTGAAGGTGAATGTTTGCAAGGAATTTATAGCCATACAGAAAGTTCTTGATAAAAAAAAATGCAAGCAAGAAGTGTATGAAAAAACTATTATAGAATGTAACTACCCGCATCAGAAACAGCAACATCCTCTCAGAGCAGTGGACTAGGAGAAAATGTACTGAGACAGCTAAGAGACTGTTTGCATGTGAGAAATATGTTTATTTTTATTCTTTTTTCCCTTTGCTTTTATAGATTTTTCTAAATTTTCTTTTTTGACTATGTGCTATTTTTATAATGGAAGAAAGAATAAAATCTGCAGGTTAAATTGGCAGAGAGTATTTTGTTCTTTATATTTAAATAGCCTATCCATGTCCCTCTAAGACCTGACATGTAAGGTAATGTCATGGTATGGTGTCATGCTATCACTGAAATCCATTGGAAAGGAATGTTACCCACATTTTCACACCAAACAACATACTCCAGAACACTGAAAGCTCTCATGGTTCTGTTAAAGAGAAAAACATCTGAGGGCTGGGGATGCAGCTTAGTTGGTAGAGCACTTGTCTAGCATGCACTAAGTCCCGGGTTCTGTCTCTAGCACCTTAACCCTGAAGTACATGCCTATAGCATGGAGGTGGAGGCAAGAGAATCAGAAGTTCAAGATCAACCTTGACTGCATATTGAGTTAGAGGCCAGCCTGGGATACATGTGATCCTGTTCCCAAAAAAATTAAAATGGGGGGGGGCAGGTACTGGGGAGATGGCTCAGTGAGTAAAATGCTTGTTGTGACAACATGAGGACCTGAGTTTGGATACCAAGCATCCATGTAAAACCCAGATTCATTGGAGCATGTTTGTAACCCTGGCTCCAGAGGTATGGAGACAGACAGATCCTGAGGGTTTGCTGGCCAGCCTAGTCTAGCTAAATGGCAAACTCCAGGTTTAGTGGGAAATCTTGTCTCAAAAAAATAAGATGGAGCAGGATAGAGGGAGACACCCTATATTGACTTCTGGCTTCCACAGGCATGCACAGGCAAGTGTTGCTCCCTCCCCATGCATTACTGCCCCCCCCACATATCTGAATAGCAGCTCTGGGGCAGGCATGCACCTGTACCTTCTCTAGCTGGGATTCACTCTCTTCACAAGCTTCCCTGAGCAGGTCACGGGCCCGGGAGAGGTCTCTCTGCTTGTAGGCAGTGTGAATGTCTTCTGTGCTGGGGGGCCGTACTGTGGAGTCATCACCCGGCGCAGACAGTTTGCTGCCCATATCTCTGGCACCTGCATGGGAGGAAGTGAACACACAGGGTCACCTTCACTGTTGGCAAGATCTGGAGAGTCATCACAGATTACAAGCAAGGACTGCACTGCCCATGACATAATTGTGGGCGATATAGAAAGAAAAAGAATGGCTGGAAATGATCCTGTCTGTAAGCTCCTGTTTTCTCGGTGACATGTAGCCCTTCTGGAAGACATTTCCTGGGGAATTTGGGTACAACTCAGAGGAGGCTGCAGGGGACTACCACCTGGGGATAATCCAGGGCTCTGGGCTTCAGGAAGTAGAGAGCAGGAGAGATGGACGAGGGAGCTTTGGTGGGAAAGCTGGTGGTTCTGGCCAAAGGGCCACACTGCTGTGTCCCTCCAGGGAAGAGAGCAGCTTATGCTCAGGATATGCAAACCTATACATTCCACAAGTTCTTCCCTACTAAGAAAATGCCCCAAAGGTCATGGGACTTGAGATTGGCAGCCTTCACCTCTGCACTAACATGTAACCCTAGTGTCTCCAGCAATCCCTTGAAATGCTGGCCTCTAGACATGCTTGGGCCATGTGACTGGCCCACCCTATCTGTAAGATGCCTTGTGGTTCTGCCAATCTTGTTATCTGAATTGTGGCTTACTGTGAATATACTCCTGTTCACTTTTGTGGATGCTAGCCTGTCCTGGTGGAGGGGCATGTAGGATGCTCTCAGTTAGATGAGCACCTGGCTTGAGAGGAGAGGCCTAACTTGCAGACACCTGTAGTGGTGCCGAGGGCTCAGTGAGTGTATAGGTCCTTACTGAGCATCTGGACACAGACAAGTACAGTGTGGGTTGGGAAGACATAGCTAAAGGAGGTCATTTTCCCCCATCAGTGCTCCACTCCAGAACAGGGGTTCATCATTAGGTGTCTGAGCTTCCAAAAGCTGACAAATAGGTTTCAGAAGTTCTTCACACATTTTCAAGTTGTTCACAAAACTCTCCCATGTCTGTGTAACATTTTCTGGGAACAAAATTCAAGACTTCCACCAGATTTCCAAAGGTTAAGTAAGGTCAAAAGCTTTATCTCTACGGGTGTTCCAGAAAAGACTGCAATGATCTAGAAGGTGTATTCTGAATTGTGTTGAGTGATGGAAGAAATGAGATGAGAATGCTATCATTGTTGGCTAAGTTTGCACAGGAGAAGGCAACATGAGGCTAAGCATGGGGCTCAGACATCCACCCGCCTGCCTCTTTAAAGGGATGAATGAAACAGTCTTTAGCTGGTTCTTTTTACTTGCTTTTTTAAAAAAAATATTATTTTTATTTTATGTGTATGAGTGTATTGCCTGCATGTATGTGACTGCACCTATGTCATGCAATGCCGTGGAGTTCAGAAGAGGGCTTCGGATTTCCCTGGAACTGGAGTTAAGGACAGTTTGTAGTCGTCATGTGGGTGCTGGGAATTGAACCCAGGTCCTCTGCAAGAGCAGTCAGTGCTCTTAACCACTGAGCCATTTCTCCAGCCCCTTCTTGCTTTTTTAAAAAATGTAAATACTGAGTAGGTTGGCCTCTAAAACAGATGTTACAAAAGTGAATCACATAATGGCAGACAACATCTGGGAAAAAATTTAAGTATTTAATCTCTTTGCAATGGCGTGGGTTATAGTTTTGTTCTTAGATGTTCCCCAAGGGCCCATGAGCTAGAAGCTTGGACCCCTGGGAGCTGGTAGAGCCTTTAACAGATGGGCCTAAAGGGAAGTCTTTAGTAACTGGGGGGCACAGTCTTGGGGATCTTGGGCCCTGGGCCCCTCCTCATTCTCTCTTGTGCCCTCCTTGTCCATGAGTTAAAAGTGGTTTTGCTTCATGATGTGCTGCCTCATCACAGACCTAAATGGGAACAATCAATCATGGACCAAAGCTATGAGCCGAAATAACTTTTTTCTCTTTATAAGTTGGTTATGTCAGGCATTTTGTTATAATGAAAGAAAACTATCTAACAAGGCACAAATTTACAAGGTTAGAACTAAATTTAACAAATAATGAGTAAGATCTGAACACTGGAAATATAACACTGCTGAGAAAATTAAACAAGATCTGTATAACCAGAAGGCCTTCTACATTCATGGATTAGAGGCTCAGTAGTGCTCAGATGTCAGTCCCCCTGGCCTTATGTGTAGATTCGACTTAATCTCAACTATGAATCCAGTTGGACTTTTTTTTAATAAAACTCTAAATCTGATTCTCAAATTTGTATGGAAAACCTAAGGAATCTAGAATACCCAAAGCAATCTTCAAAAAGAGAGTGGGAGAATTTATACTACCCATTTCAAGACTTACCATCGAGGTGATATGATACGGGTACAAACAAATAGCTCCACAGGACAGAAGAGAGTTAAGAAATAGACTCATGGGGCTGGGGTGATGGAAGATGGCTATATTAGACTTATCAAAAGTTCAACAATATGCTTATCAAAAGACACCTTTTAAAGTTGAATAGGCAAACTGTAGATTGGAATAAAACATTTGTAAAACATATCTGAAAAGAAATGGTATATAGATTGCCACAAAGCGTGTAAAAAACCTTCTACAATATAATAATAAAAAGACAAATAATCCATTTACAAATGGTCAGAGATTTGAACACTGGAAGATATTCAAAGAATATCAGTATTATTAGTTATCAGGGAAATGCAAATTAAAACCACAATACTCACCAGAAGGGCTATACTTTAAAAAGACTGGAGCAACAAGAATGCTCAGACCTGATGGGTTATAATATAAAATGGCATAATTACTTTATATAAATAGGTCTGATGGTTTCTTTTAAAATTGAACATATACTGATTTATGATCTACAGATTCCATTCTTAGATAGACTCCATGTAAGCATGTCCAAAAAAATCACCAAGAATTTTCAGAAAAGCTGTGCCATATTTCCAAGGTGCAAATAGCCCAGGTATCCATCCATAGGAGAATGCATAAACACCCAGTGGGGCGATTATTAAATAATAAACAGAAATGAACTATCCATCCATCAGATGGCTGATATGAATCTCAGAAACATAATGTTGAGTGAAAGAAGCCTTGTAAAACAATTCTATTTCTATGATGCACTAATTCAGCTTAAGAAACAAGACACATCCAAGAGCCATTCTTGGGGTGAGGGGAAGCAGTGAAATTTATCAGGAAGAGGGCATGAGGACATTGCTTGGGTCAAGGGTTTCAAGTCTTGATGGAGTTTGCAGTACACAGGTGCTATACTTGCCAAACATAACAAAAGTCCATTTAAAATATGTGCATTTCACTTTATAAAAGTTCTGTCCATATATGCTATTATAAACATCATCAAACCTTAGGCAACAATATGCTTATGTTGGTAGCTAAGGGTGAAATGTATAGATGTTGGTAACTTACTTTAAAGTCATTAGAAATAGAATGGGGAGGAACAAGAGGGAAGAATTTTTTTTTGTCTTTTTGAAGCAGGGTCTCCCTGTAGCCCCAGCTGTCCTGGAACTCACTAGGCTGGCCTTGAACTCGCTTGCCTCTGCCTCCCAAGTGCTGGGACTTCAGGCGTGCACAACCACACCCAGCAAGAGAGCAACTTTATAATTGCCTGCGCCAGCCTCTAAGAGGTGGGCATAGGGGTGTACATTGTTCAGTTTGTTCAATGTGACTACATGTTTGAAAATTTCCACAGTAACGTGCTGGGGAGTGAAGGCAATTCATAATTTCGTACCAGCCCACCAGGGACATATAGGAAAAGCTTCACTGCCAATGCAGAAAAGCAAGGTCAAGTTGCTGACAGAAACAAGGCCCTTAATAGCACCCAGGATCTTTACAATGACCCTAAGTTGCCACGATTTGACTATTTCCAAGGCAACTGTTCTGAAAATTCTTGAAGAGGGTGGCTATGGGGCATGGCTGGTAGCAAGGCTGGCGGCATTCCTGAAGCAGTACAGATTGCTGGGTCTGAGCGGGAATTACTGTTTTGTTTTTTTTTAATTTATTTTTTATTTTTAGAAAGACAAGAAAAAGCTTTGTGCATAAGTGGCTATATGTGCAAATAAGGTAGCTTCGCTTTCCAACACACAGGACAGTCCCCATTAATTATTCACAGCCCGAGACCCTGAGACAGCTGAGAGCAGGAGGGAGAAAGGCCATGGGGAGGCGGGGGCAAGAAGGAGGCAGAGTCAAGGGCAGCTCCTCCATCAGAACAGGGCACTTAATTATGTCATGGCTCATCTTTCAGAATTAAACAGTCCCTTTATCTCATAAAAAGCAAGTGTACGTGTATCCGCGCAAGCGGTTGGGCAGATGCAAAGCTACCGATTCTGGTCCCCTTGGGAACAAACACAAACAGCTAAATCTTTAAACTCAAGTATGGGGATGCTATGAAGGTCGGACTTAGGTTATTCGAAGGTCCTATACCACACGTGAAATTACAAGAGTGATTTTATTTGAACATGGTCTTTAAATAACGCCTGTGTGCTGTGTGTATGGAGTAACCAAGGTAAGAGTGATTAAAACCTGCTGTTTTCTTCACGTTGTTCAGTCCTGGGTTATTCAAACTTGATTTTCTTAAGTTGCATGGACATCTCACATCCACTCTCACAGACCTTATGAGCTAGGGCTCTACTCTGATCTGTTACTGGAAGGACATTAGTGCATATACATTTAATTGAACCTACTAAAATCTCATTTAATTTCTGGAAATTGCAAATACAATGGTTAACATTTGTTTAGATTGAAAGAAAAATATAAGATGCCAACAGAGAGCACTAAGGATTGTGAGGGATGAGTGATGGAACTAGAAAGCGTTTCCTGCTTGATTTTCCAAGTTTTTGTAATGAAATGTGTTGCTGATTTATTTTATATGGTAAAGAAATTACACAGCTAATGAACATATATCCAGCAAAACAACTAAATAATATAGAAATGATCACGCTAAAGTCAGAAGTCTCTTTTTACCATGATTAGACACCTGTTTCTATGGAATTAATTTTTTAATAAAAATGCTACACTTTTATATCTGTGAATCAGTTGCTTTGATGTAAAGTTAAAAAGCACTGGCGATTGTTCAGTTTTTTGTACATTTATTCAGGTATTTATACTTATCAACTTGCCCCCAAATAATATAACCTTTTCTACAGTGAAGCATCACATTACTAAATGTATTCTTCATATACACTTGAAATTCAGATCAAAACATACGGATTCCTCAGATTTATCCTATTTGAATAAAACATCAATGTCTCAAATAAGTAGCAAGAATTACATGAAAATAATAGAATATTTGAATAGTTTAGTTTTGTATTTAAAACTTTCCTTCTCATTCTGTATATTACAATGTGTTTTTATTTTCCAAAATAGCAGTGAAATTTTCCAACACACACAACTAGAAACAAGCATGTCATTTGCTTTTAATGCTTAAGCAAGTACTTAACAAAATAAAGGAAGACAACAGCAAACCAATAGCATTTTCAAAAGGCTTGGTTGGTGCTGCTGGTCAGATTTTAACAGAGTCAGAAGCAGAAGCAAGTGAGGAAAGAACAGAAATGTGGTACCCAGCAAGGGTTAGGGACACAGCACATGTGGAGCTACTCAAGAATACCAGAAATATTTAACGAAAGCGCTGAGAAATGTTAGCATTGGCCATATCTTGGCATTTTGATCCTCTGGGTATGGGTGATAAACTGAAGTTCATTATGAGTATTGGTTTACAGAAGTAAATTATTTTTTAAAACCCCATAAAAACAGAGCATCATGCTGTCCATGATAGAGACTTTCAATTCCACATTCTGATTATAAATAAGTACTTTCAGGCACCCTGGGTATCTCATGCCATCAGTTGGTCAAAGAGCAATGAGTTTAGTTGCCCATAACCCCTAGGCATGCCCAGCATTTATGTTTTAGAAAAAAACAAATTATTATGACTAGAGAAAAACTAAAAGAAATGATTCTTTCTTATCTGTCAATATTTTGGAGCACCGATAACTCAGAAGTCCACAGATAATAGAGAGACATGGTTGGGATAGTATAGTAGTTCCCTGTGATGTCAGGCATGTTACAGAGCACCCTGCTTTGTCTGGTCCCTGAGGATGCTCCGTCTCAATGCCATCCTTAACTTTATTCTAGAGCAGGATTTGTTATTTCTCCTGACAAAATAACTGGAACACATTCTCTCCAGTTTTATTCTACAAACCCAGGGCAATGGAGAAATTATATTAAAATGACTTTAATTCTCTAAGATCACTCTCTCTCTCTCTGTGTGTGTGTGTGTGTGGTGTCTTCACATTTGTGACCCCAGAAAAAGGCTCTGCCGTTTTACTGGCACAATCCATGACATTGTTTGTTGCATTCACCTCCATCAATGGAGCAGCAAAAAGTTCAAATAATCCATCAAAACGCAACTCATTGCCAAACAAACACAAGCGCACTTCAGGATGCCACCAACCTGATCAGGGCTGTTTAATGACCTTCCTCCAAGGAGTTCCCATCTGGCCACAGCACAAGGAAAGAGGGATGGACCACCTCAGAAGTGATGACCCCTTGCACTTCAGGACTCGCTTTGCTGGCCCTGGCTTTAGCAGCCTTTAGAGAGCAAGGTGCTTCTCTCTTCCCAGATACCAAGGTTTTGGCTTCAGCAGCACTCTTCGTCTCTGGGTCACATTACGGTGAAATCCAACACTTTATTTCTTTGGGAGAAAAGGCAGAGGATGCAGGGTGCGGAAAGGAGGGAGGGTGGCCCTCCGAGGCAATTCTTCCTGGCTGCAGATGGCTGGTGATCAGCCCTATCCCAACTAGCTGCTGTATCAACATCAAAAAAAGAGCAAGAAAAGAGCAAGATCCAGCCCCGAGGTGAGCAAGTCTCATCCGAGGAAATCTTGCTGACATAGCCTTAGAACTCCTTTGTGGCTGTTCTCATCAGATCTTTGGAAATTTTTATTAATAAAAGAGAGATGGGTGGTCATATATATGGACTGTTCTCTGGGGAAAATCACATGTAAAGGATCTATTTTCTTTAATAAAAAAATACGGTTAATGGGCTGGGCAGATGGCTTGGTGGGTAAAAGCACTTGAGATACAAGCCTGATGACCTGAATTCAAATCCTCTGAATCCACATAAAAGTTGGACTCAGCAGCGCAGACATCAGCAATTGCAGCATACCCCTACCAGAGATGGGAGGTGGAGACAGGAGACAGACCAGTTAGCCTGGCTAATACAGTGGTGAAGAGACTCTGTCTCAAACAAGGTAGAAAGGCAAGGCCTGAAACCAGAAGGCTGTCCTCTGGCCTCCACATATGTACCATGGTATGTACATGCCTATACCCACACACATGAACAAGCACACACACACATATGACAATCAATCCTAAAATAAGCATGTTATGTCCACATGACAGTGAGAAACTGAAAGGCTTATAACATTTACTTTCAGACAGAGTATAGTGACACTGGCACATTCCATGTACATTTGCCATCGCTGGAGACCTTAAAAATGATATAACTATTTCAGAAAGCAAGTAGAAAATCTTGTGTAACAAGATGCAAAGAGAGATTCTAAGGTTGTACCTGTCATTTTCTCTCCTAGGAATTAACCTGTAGAATAACATAGTATAAACAAAAACAATCTGAGTAGCAGGTCTGCTTCCTGCAGGGCTGTCCCAGCCAGGGTAGCACCAGTCATCCAGGAAATGGCCAGGGAAGTAAAGAATGACTTTTAGCAAAGTGACAATTGGGATTCCCCCACAGGACTGGGGTTTGATTTATGTCTGAATGTACTGCTTACAACCCTACTCTGAGGGAGAAATCCTGACTGCCATTTACAGATGAGGAACGTCAAGAGAAAGACGTGGGTTCACAAAGTTCCAGAACTAGAGAGGAGTGGGGCAAGAGTAGAAGCTGTGCTTTCCTACTCCAGAGAGTATGGAGGGTCCACTTCTCTGCTTTATAGTGTAGGAACTCCTGGTGCTTCCACATGTGAGACCATGAGTCATTAAAATGGGTAATAATGAAGACGGAGAAGTGTGTGAGATCCTTACAATGCTAAGCTGACATATAGAAACATGGGGGCATGCTTACATTGTGTAGAGTGTTAGGGTGGTTAATCTTGACTGTCAACTTGATTGGACTGGGAAGTGCCTAGCGGACAGATAAATCATTCTCTTGTGAGTATCTATGAGAGTGCTTCAACAGAGCATTAACTAAGGTGGGAAGATCCCCTGAGGCTAGGGGCCTGTATGGAATAAAAGTGAGGGAAAAGAGAAAGCCTGAAGCATAGGCATTTTCTCTCACTGCTTCCTGTCAGCTGTGATGTGAGCTGCTTGGCTCCACCACTTTACCCGCCATGGTGGACGGTAGCCTCTGAAGCCATCACCTAAATAAATTCCCCCTTTAAGTTGTTTATGTCAAGCAGTCTGTTGAAGTAATGAGAAAGCCAACGAATGAAGCCTCATGGAAAAACATGTACTATAGAACACTGATCAACACTGCTTAAAATATGCAGAATGAAAGTGCTCATTCCAGTTTTTAGATCCTGTGTGATTAAAATACTTTGGGGGAAAAAAAGGGGTATAGTGAGTATATATCAACTATTATTTTTAGTTGGAAAAATTGAACCTGTCTCCCTCCTCCTCCTTTTTCTTTCTCCCTGTCTCTTTGTCTGTCTCTCTCTCATTTAGGAGTAAGAGCTAATGGGTCACCAAAATTACTGTAGTCGTTGCCTTCAGCAGTTATAATAACTGAACATGTTGTTGTTTTTCTATATTTTCATATATATAGTAATCTAAATAATATTTTGTAATATATATTTCTTTTTGGTACCAAACATATTGCTTTTGAAACTAAGAAAAATATATTATGAGACAAAGTATATCTAGCAAAAAGTGGACTACTTTCACCTTGGTCTAATGAATTAGACTGCACTGGGGTTATCTATATGGCGGCAACTGTTTGTGCTTAGATACACCAAGTCCCGATGTTGTTGCTCTAGAAAAAAAGACAGAGAGCAAGGAAATCTTGAGGGACTATAATTTTCACAGGTGTTATAGATCTTAAAAGATAAAATAAGAGGCTGGAGAGATGGCTCAGTGGTTAAGAGTACTGACTGCTTTTGCAGAGGACCTGGCTTTGATTCCCAGCTCCCACATGGTGGCTATGATCCATCCTTAACTACAGTTCCAGGGGAATCTGAAATTCCCCCACTGAACCCTGTGTACTCTGCCATACATGCTGAGTCCTATTTATTCAGGTGTTTGTACTCAAATGTCCTTCATTGTCAATGTGTCCACTGGAATCTAGTCAGCTCAGGTCACCTAAATTTTGAGAAAGGAGGCAAAAGCATGCAGCTATAAAAGACAGCTTATTCAAAAAAATGATGATTTGCAAAACTGGATCTACACAGACAGAAAAATGAAATTAGATTCATATCTTTCACCTTGTACAAAATCAGTACAAAATGGATCAAACACCTTAATTTGAAACCAAATGGCTGGAAAGATAGCTTAGTGGTTAAAAAACAAGTACTGTTTTTGCAGAGGACCCAAGTTCATTTCCCAGCATCCAGATAGGGCATTTTACAACTCTGTAAATCCAGGTCCAGGGAATCCAATGCCTCTGGCCTCCTCAGACCTTCTCAGGCTCCCACATGCATGTGGCATATACACATGTGCACATGATTAAAAATAATAAAGACATGGCTGGAGAGATGGCTCAGCGGTTAAGAGCACTGACTGCCCTTGCAAGAGGACCCAGGATCCTTTCCCAGCACCCACATGGCAGCTACAAACCGTCCTTAACTCCAGTTCCAGGGGAATCTGAAATCCTCTTCTGACCTCCGTGGCATTGCACAACATGGGTGCACTCACATACATGCAGGCAATACACTCATACACAAAAAATAAAAATAAAAAATAAAATAAGACAGTTGTGATGGTTTATCTTCATTGTTGCCTTGACTGGATTTTAGAATCACCTAGGAGACACACCTCTTGGTTTGTGTATGAGAGTGTTTCCAGAGAGGATTAACTGAAGAGAGAAAGTCCATCTTGAATGTGGGCAGCACTATCCTATGGAGTTCCACATTGGATGAGAAGAAAACAGCAAGCTGAGCATGAGAATTTACCTCTCTGTTTTCTGCCTGTGGACACCATGTGACCATCTGCCTTATTCTCAAGCCACCATGCCTTTGTAATCATGGACTGTACCTTCAAACCGTGAGCCAAAATAAGCCCTTCCTTAGGTTGCTTTTGTCAGATATCTTGTCACAGCAATGAGAAAAGTAACTGAAACACAATGTACATTCTGTGACAGTAGTTCATACATCAGTAAATGAAACCATTTTTCAGTCCTGCCAAGTACTCTGGGAAATATCCTTCTTTCCAACATCCACACGAGGCTGAGCATCTCATCACCACCTACCAACCATGAGGTGACCAGTGTTGAGGTGGTCCTAGAGGCTGCCGACACCCAGCTGCCAACAGCAGAGCTAAGGTTTGGATTCCTCCCATTGCAGCCCAACCTTCTGCATTCTCTGCTATGCACTCCCAAGCAGACCAGGTTCTGATTCAACATGTGACATGCAAGGCAACAGCAGTGTAACTAAAAGGTGAGATGATCCTGTCTCACTAGATGGAAAAGCCAGAAAGGAAATGGAGAAGTATCCATCTTGCAGCAGCAAAAGAGAAACACAGCAAAACATAGGCATAGATGAATTCTCTCCTAAATTTAGATCCTTTTCCAGAGCTTCACTTACTTGCTGCTTGTTTGTTCTATCAATACTTAATACCTCCTATGTGCTGATCCTGGGATCAGAGCCTGCTGAGACAGCTTGAGTTGATGCTATATTTTTCCTGGAGTTTACTTTGTAAACATCTGCAGCAGAAACCATGCCCTTGGCCTAACTATGGATGTTTGAAGGACTTGGGATGGTCAACAAACAAGAGCTGATTTGGTAGAGAAAGAACTATTAGTCTGAAAAGTGAAATCACAAAATAAGACAGTTTCTTTACTCAATACTTACTAACGAAATGTAAAATGGTGAATTTAAAGACACAAGAATAAAAAAATCGTTCTTAGTCTAATCCTTGAAATGATTATGGTTATGAATATCATACAATTAGGAAATTCTTTGATACAGCAATCTTGTTTCCAGGGAATTGACTCCAAGTGAATAATTCCCCACATTTAAGAAAACAGAAGGTTGGCAGTATGTAGCTCAGTAGAGGAGTGTGTACTTAGTCAGCATGCATGAGGCTATGGGTTTGTATCCAGCATGGATAAAAGCAAACCCCAATAATAAATAAGAATGGACTGGACAGGTGACTCAGTGGGTAAGAGCACTTACTGCATAAGCATGAGGGCCTGAGTTCAAATCCCCAGCACCCATATAAAAAAGCCACGCATGGTTGCATGTGCCTACAACCCCAGCATTGAGGGCCAGAGATAGGCAGATGCCCAGAATTCAAAGTCAGCCAGCCTATCTGGACCACCGAGCTTCTGACTCAGAGACCCTGCCTCAAGGCAGTAAAGTGAGGAATGATAGAGGGGGGCACCTGGTGTCCTGCTGTGGCCTCTGCACATGCACTCACTGGCAGGCACCTCTGCACACTCTTATGCACACACTACACTCACCCCACACACACTAAGAAGCATTAAGCAAAAAGCAATATGCGTGAACATGCTCATTGCCATGCTGCTTGGTGATGAATGGCGATTGGGACAGCTGAAATGCATGAAAATAGGCACACAGAAAATGAACAAGATGACCATTTTTTAAGATGGTCATGCACAAAGAAAGAAAAGATATTTCATCCAAAAGGAAACACTTAAGGTGAGGCACCAAGACTTTCTAGTACCATCGTCTACTGAGAACTGCATTAAATAAAACATATGGGGACAGCAATAGAACTGTACTTAAGTTCTCAGAATGGGGTTCAAGCACAGCTTGACTCCTACAGTTTCCTAGTCTTTGACAAGCATTTAAGTGATTCAAATTTTATCTTTTTATTTATTTTTATTTATTATTTTTATTTTATGTATATGAGTGTATTGTCTGCATGTATGTAAGTACACCCATGTTGTGAAATGCCCACAGAGGTCAGAGGAGAGTGTTGGATCCCCTGGAACTGGAGTTACAGATGGTTGTTAACCACCATGTGGGTACTGGGAATCGAACTGGGTCCTTTGCAAGAGCAGCCAGTGCTCTTAACCTCTGAGCCATCTCTCCAGCCCTAAATCCTATCTTTTTGTAAAGAATGGCACCTATGAGCACTATCACATAGTGTACACCAATAAGTCAACAAAAAGAAAAGCAGCCATACAAATGGCCAGGCTCCTTCTCTATACTCTAGGTGCCTTTAAGTCAATCAACTGTGTTATAATTGCCTCAATAGACTCTAGATTTCCTTCCTTTTCTGGAAAGGTCTCCATTCCTTCCCTGCTTATCAACATTCTCCCTCCTCTGCCTCAGAACACAGCACAGATGGAATTCCCCAAAGAGGGCTTGTGGACTTTCCCCCTAGGCTTCCTTCTCCTTCTTCCTTCCGTACATGGTCTGCCAAGGTCATGCCCAGCTTCATGTTGTTGACCCTCAGATCATGCCAGGAAGGGTTCAGCTATAATCTTGTCCATCATACAGCATGGCCCAGGGGTATGGAATTCTACTGGTAAAGGTCAAGAAAACCTTCAGGCCCTCTTTGGATTTTTCTTTTTAAGAATAGCTTCACTTTCCCCCTACATTTCCCCTGTATCCCTTGAGTTAGGTTGTTTCAGAACATTTGTAGGGCTCACTTCTGTAAAAGTTTACATAGTTTCAAGATAACACTGGGGTTTTCCAGTTCATACAAGGATCTGAAACCTTAATCATATGCACTACTTAGGAATACATGGATGTAAAGAATAAAGCTTCCAAGGAAAGAGGCCCAAGCACAGAGAGCTCTGGAGAGGGCCAGAGGAGTGGGACCACCAAGTCATAGCTCACCTGTTCCTCCCACCCCTTCCCTTGACATCAGCACCCTTCTTTGGACCCCTGGACTGCTTCCATTGCCTCCTTCCTTCTTCCAGAAAACCAGAAAGACTGGTGGCACCTAGTTCAGAGGCTTTGTGGTCTGGATCAAGTGAAGGGTGGCATGGGCAGTGCTTAGAACATGGTCCAACCCCTGCTGAGCTCTAGATAAATGATGTGCTATTATCATTACTTGAAATAAGATAGCCATTGTACCCATCTATAAAAGTTATGGGGGCTGGAGAGACACACATAAATAAATAAATAACAAATCTTAATTAAAAAAGAATTGGTGACACCACTTTCAAAGTTCTCCGAAACATTGAAGAGGCTGAAAAAATTTAAACTCATTTTATTATATTGGCATAGCAATGTCAGCTAGAACACTATAGGAAAAGAAAATAACAGGCATGCACAGCTGGGTGGCTCAGGGATTAGTACTGCCCTCAGCATTGATCAAAGAAACATCTCTGCAGTGAACGGTGGTTAATGCAGACTCGTGGTTGGTTAAGGTTCTGAGAACAAGTGACTGTTCAGTGTTTAACCTAAATGGGACATTCATATTACCCCTTCCAAGGCTCAAGAACATTGTGGAAGAGGGGATGGATAGAATGTAAAAACTATACAACGGTGAGGAGGGCTAGAAATGTCTTATAGGCATGACAACGCTGTGGCATTTGAGAATTCAAGAAACTACAATTCCTCCACAGGGTGTGCCTAAGACTGAGGCCCTAACATTCAATCATATATGGAGGAAAAGGCTCATGGGGCCCCGCCTTGACCAAGGGAGTTAATGGTAGTAGCCAGCTGAGAGGAGAGAGGAAGTCATTGTCTCCGGTGATGCAGCCACTGATGAGCTACTCACACTTCAGACCTTAGTATCACTCCTGGGTATGACCCTGCTCACATCAGTGGGTCACAAAGTAAAAACAAAAAAACATGAAAGTGGAATGGGGACTTGATGGTAGCAGGGAGACCATTGTAGATGGGAGGAGGGTAAGATAGGGTGGAGGGATGAGTGTGACCAGAATCTTATATATGTGTATGAAATTATCAAAGAATAAATTAATAAAAAGGGAAATTAAGGCCAATATCCCTGATGAATATAGGTGCAAAACTTCTCACCCAAATATTGGTAAATGGACTACAGCAACACATAGAAAGGATCATACACCATGATCAAATGAGAGTGAGATTTATTAGGTGGGTGAAGAGTGACTCAATATACATAAAGCAACGAATGTGATATGCTACATTAACAGATCATCTCAGTGGAGGCATCAAAATCAGACAATATTCTATATATTACCATGATAAAAAACTGTCAACAAAGTAGGCATAGAAGTAACAGCCCTCAACACAATAAAGACCATATATGGCAAGGCCACAATTATCATATTCAGTGGTGAGAAGCTAAAGGCTTTTCCTCTAAGGTCCTCACCACTTCCATTCAGAGTAATACTGGAAGTCCTAGCCAGATCAATTAGGGGAGAATAAAAATAAAAGGCATCCAAGACAGGAAGAGGGATTTAAACATCTCTGTTTGCAAATGACATGTTATATATGGAAAACCCTGGAGACTGCACCCAAAAACTGTCAGATCGAGCAAAATTAAAGGTTACAAAATCAACATACAATAATCAGTTGCATTTCTATACAATAACATGGGCTACTGGAAAAAAGAATTCAAGAAACAATCTCATTTACAATAGTTTGCAAAAATACTTAGGAATAAATTTAACCAAAGAATTAAAAGATCTATTGCAACACGAGTGAAAGAAATCAAAGACGACACAAATAAATTCATGATCGTGGATTGGAAGAATTAATACTGTTAAAATTTCTAAACTATCCAAACTCTTCTTCAAGTTTACTTCAAGATTATTTTCTATAAAAATTCCAAGAGCATTTCATACACAAATAGAAAAAAATCCTAAATAGCTAAGAAGAACAATGTGTGGGGCTTCACATTTGCTGGTTATAACTATACCACAAAGCTGCAGTCATCAAAATAGTATCTTTCTGGTATTCAAACAAACACAAAGACAAATGGAACACAATGAGAGCCCAGAAATAAATTCACATATATGCAATTAACTAATTTTTGACAAACAGTGCTGGAAAAACTGAATATCTAGGTACCAAAGAATGAAACTGGATCCTTATGCTACATGATCACCCATATGAAACTTGAAAAAGATTAAAGACTTACAGTGTCAAACCTGAAACTTCCAGAAGGAAACACAAGGCAATGTTCCTTGACATTTATATTGACAATGATATTTTAGATGAGATTAAAAAAAAAAAAAGCACAGGAGGGTTGGAGAGATGAGTTAGCAGTTAAGAGCACTGGCTGTTCTTCCAGAGGACCTGGGTTCCATTCCAGCACCCACACTGCAGCTAACAACTATCTGTAACTCCAGTTCCAGGGAATCTGATGCCCTCTTCTAGCCTCTATGGGCATTGCACACAAAGGGTGCACTTACATACATGCAGGCAAAAGAATCATACATGTAAAATAAATTAAAAAGCACAGGAGACAAAAAGCACAAATAATGTGGAACTGCGACAACCCACAGCTTTGGCACAGCCAAGGAAACAATCAACAAAATGAAAAGGCAGCCTAAAGAATGGGAGAGGGCACTTGCAACCATAAGTCTGACAAGAGGTTTTGTGCTGGTCAGTTTTTGTCAACTTGATACAAACTTGTCACCTGGGAAGAGGAACCCTGAGAAATTTCCTCTATAAGACTGGCCTGTGGGCATGTCATTGGGGCATTTTCTTGAATGCTACCTGTTGTAAAAGGGCCCAGTTCACTGTGGGTGGTACCATCCCTGGGCAGGTGGGCCTGGGCTGTATAAGACAGGTAACTGAGCAAATCAGGTGAAGCAAGCCAGCAAGCAGCATTCCTCCTTGGTCTCTGTTCAGTTCCTGCCTCCAGGTTTCTGCCTTGGCTTCCCTTGATGATGGACTATGAGCTGTTAGCCAAATAAACCGTCTCCTTTCTAAGGTGCTTTGGGCTGTGGTGTTTATCACAGCAAAGGAAGCCAAAATAGGGCAGATTTGTATTTGAAGCATATAAAAATTCACTCAATTCAGTAGTAATAATAATCATAGTTTAAGTGGCCCCAGACCTGAATAGATATTTTTATGAAGACAATCCAAAGGGCTAAATATACAAGAAAAAAAGTTGAACATCATCACTACTGGGAAAATGCAAATACAAACCATGAAATGTCACATCACACCTATTAGAACAGCTGTTCGAGAACAAGAGGTAAGAAGTGTGGCAGTGAAATGGAGGGAACAGAGCCCTGCACACCGTTGTTAGGAATGTAATTGGTATAGCTACTGTGGGAAACTGTGGAAGCATCTCAAAATATTAAATATTGAACTACCACATGCTTCCAAAATCTCACTACTTTATATCTGTGCTGGATAGCTTTAGTGTCAACTTGATATACCTGGGTTGAGGGAGCCTCAATTGAGGAATTACCTCCATAGGACTGGCCTGTGGCCATGTCTGTTGGGGCATCTTCTTGATCATTGATTGGTATGGGAGGGCCCAGCCCACTGTGGGTGGTGCCACCCTGGGCAGGTGGGTCTGTGTTACATAAGAAAGCAAGCATGGGGCTAGAAAGATGGCTCGGCAGTTAAGAACACTGACTGATCTTGCAGAGGACCCCAGTTCAATTCCCAGTACCCACATGGTGGCTACAGATAGTCCTTAACTCCAGTTTCAGGGGAATCCAAAGCTCTCTTCTGACCTCCAAAGCATTGCATGACATAGGTGCACTCACATACATGCAGGCAATACACTCATACACATAAAATAATAAAAATAAAATAAAATAAATAAAAAGAAAGCAAGCTGAGCAGGGACCAAGAGAGCAAGTCAGTAAGCAGTGTTCCTCTATGGCCTATGCTTCAGCTCCTGCCTCTGGGCTCCTGCCCTGAGTTCCTACCTTAGGCTCCCTGATGAACTGTGACCTGGGAGATGTAAGCTGAATAAACCCTTTCCTCCCCAAGTTGGTATTGGTCAGAGTGTTTTGTCACAGCAATGAAGTAACAAACGAGAACATAAATTGGTACCAAGAGTGGGGTGTTGACTGTGAAGAACTTGACCATGTGGGATTTTTGAGGAATGTGGAAGGCTTTGGAAGTTTGGGCTAGAAAAGTGGTTGATTGCTGTAAACAGAGATTAACAGGCCATTCTAGTAAGTGCCTGGACAAAACTAGTGCTGAGAACAATGTAGTTCCAGAGGGAAATAAGGACTTAAGCAGTACTTGGGACATTTTGGCAAAGAGTCTGGCTGGAGTCTGCCCTCGACCTAAAAGCTTGCCTGAGGCTAAGTTGAAAAGCAATGGACTAATTTGTCTGACAGAAGAAATTTCAAGGCAGCCTAATGTAGAAATGGTGGCATGGATATTAATGGTGAATGTTATGCAGATCTACAGTGAAAGAGACAAAATGGGGGAGAAAGAATTACAGTTTGGATTGAAAAAGAGCACTAGGAAGATAAATGTTGGAGCTCTGGAATGTGCTGGAGAGGATCCCTTTGATAATGAGATTAAAGTGATTAAGGAGATTGAAGTGATTAAGGAGGGGCCTAGAGACTCAGACTTAAACAATGGAGAGAGTGCCGCCAGGGCAAGACCACACCCAGTTAAGCCTCCAACTTGTGAAACCAAAATGCTGCAGAAGCCACTGAAGAGAAAATCTTCTAAAATGGATAAAGCAGGCTGGAGTCCATCAAAAACTTGCAGTCAAATTTGGCAGTGTTATTCACATGGTGCTAGCTTTAGAGGCATGAAAGATGCAAGAGTGAAGGGGTCATCAGTTCTTCCTCTGAGGTTTCAGAGAGTTGTAGAGGCTAGGCAGCATGGAGCAGAGGTTCCCCTGCATAGAGAAGGCCTTCATAGGCCATTGTATGAAGCTGTAAAGGTGAAGCCTGGTTGGCAATGGAGACCCCAAGAAGACATTCATGATGCCAGAGCTGTGAGGCATCTTCCAAGAAGACCTGCATACAGGGAGTGGTACCAGCCCAAGAAAGATGTGTTGCAAGCAGCAAAGCTAGAGAGGCTGAGCTAGAAGTAGAGTCCCCGAAGTTGGACATGGAGCTACTGGATTTGGTGTTTGCCCTACTGGTTTTTGGTCTTGTTTTGGTCCAGTATTTCCTTACTATGCCTCCATTCCTCCCTTTTTGAATGGCCATGTGTATTTGGTTCCACTGTATGTTGGGAGTATGTAATATGTCTTTTGATTTTATAGAGGCTTACAGTTAAGATATTTACCTGGGTCCCAGAAGAGACTTTGGACTGTGGACTTTTGAATAGTATTGAGACTGATAATGACTATGGGGACTTTTAAAGTTGGACTAAATGCATTTTACATTTTATATGGTCATGAGCCTATGGGGACCAGGGGGTTGAATGTGGTGGTTTGAATGAAAATGTTCCCCATAGGCTCCAAGTATTTGGACATTTTGTCCCCAGATGATTGCGCTGTTTTGAAAGATCTTAGAAGGTGTGGCTATCCTGGAGGAAGCACGTCATTGGGGGTGGGCTTAGAGAGTTCTTAAGCCTTGCTGGGTCTCCAGTTTCTCTCTTGCTTCCTGTGCCTGCTTCAAGATGTAGAGAGCCTAGCTTCAGCTCCTGCTCCAGCCACCTCTGCCAGCATGCCTCCCTGCCATGACGGACTGTAATTCACCTGGAACCGTAAACTCACTTCCCTTTATAAGTTGCTTTGGTTGGTGTTTCTATCACAGCAATAGAAAAGTGGCTAATACAATATCCAAAGGACAGATCATCAAAGAAAATACAACCAGTATCCTGAAGCTACATCTGCATCCCCAGGCTCACTGTAGTATTATTCTTCACAATATCCAAGCTATAGAATTAAACTAAGTATCTGATGGTGGGTGAATACAGGAAAGCAGTACACATCTATGTGCATGCAGGTTTATGTATACACACAATGTATACTCATCCTTGGAAGAAGAAGGAACATTCTGTCATCTGTGAGAACACAGACGATCCTGAAGAATACGTTAAATGAAAACACAGTATAGGAAGACCAAAACTGCATGTGCCACTTGTGTGTGGAATCTAAGAGTCAGACTCAGAACCAGCAGGTACAGTGATGATTTCCAGGGCCTGGAAAGTGGGGAAATTTAGAGATGTTGACATCATACCTTCAGTCACAGGATAAGTAAATTCTGGAAATCTAATGTCCAGTATGGAGACTATAGGTAATAACTATATTGTATGCTTGAATTTGCTTAGACGGTAGATCTTAAGTGCTCTACCCTCCCCATTATACACATGTATGCATACACACACACATACACATCACATACAGGCAATAATGTGATAGATATGTTCCTTAACTTGTTTGTATAATCATTTCACAACCTAGGATAGACATATATCAAATCATCATGTTGAATGCCATAAATATATACGCAATTGCTATTTGTCAAATATACATCAGTAAATCTGGAAAAGGTAAAAATGCTGTTATGAGAGGTGAATCAAAGTTGAAATAAGTGGACTTAGGTCTCATTTTTGTCAATTAATCTTGTTAAAGATCACACTTAAAACCATGTGAAATACCCAATAATATTTCCAAGGGAAATATTAGCCCCTTTATGTGGCTTCAAATCTTGGAGGTAATAATGTTCAAAGTCTGGTTAATCTGTAAAAATCCTTGATGGGTGTCATTGTTTGAATCTGAAATGTCCCCCAGGCTCATGTTCTGATGGTACTGTCTTTGGAGGCTGGGGGCACCTTTAGGAGGTGAAACTTGGTTCTGGTGAAGTAGGCCACTAAGACTGGGTGATTGAAGGTGACAGCCTGGTCCTGGTTCTGGCTGCTCTGTTTCCTGATCTGCCATGATATGAGGGGCAGAGACACACACACACACACACACACACACACACATACACACATACACACAGGCACACAGGCTTTCTGGCTTTGGGGATATCAATTACAGCCTTTCTTGAAAGAATATGACTCTAGATGGAAGGCAGAGACAGTATTTGTGTGAATTTCTATTTGAAGAAAAACCTGGATAAGCAGCTGTGGGTGGGAACTAGTGTCCCCTGTGGAGGGCTAGCAAAAAACATCATGGAGGTTTAAGTTGCAGCTGAGTTTTGTTCTAAGAGTCCAACTCAGAGCTTTCTTGGAATCCATCACTGAGCACAGTGGAGTGGCTCACACTTGAGTTTCACAGAAACACTCATTTCTCTTCTTAATCATATTGTAATTGTGTTCTGCAACTTAAAAGTTCTTCCTCATTGGCCTGGAAATCTCCCACATTCCTTCCTTGGGTGGGTCCCAGTCTTCAAGGCTCTTTGCAATTACCTGTGGTGCTGCCATGTGTACCTCTGGGACATACATTCCTGTATCTGCTCACCTGTGAGCTACAAAGTTGCTACAAGCTGAAGGAACAGAAGAGATATTCAGTCATGATTTCTAAAAAAAAAATTACAATTTTTTCTCAAAGTCCTTACTTATTTACATATATTAGCCACTTTCCTTGTTACTTGACCAAACATCTGACAACAAGCAATTTAAAGTAAGGAGGGCTTTGGTTTACAGGTTGAGGGGTACAGTCCATCATGGTGGGGAATGCATGCAGCAGAAGTAGGAGGTGGTTGGTCCCATCATGTCTATAGTTAGGAGGCAGAGAGTAGATAGTAAGTGACACCAGGCTATAAAATCTCAAGGCCCACCGCAGTAGCCCACTTCCTCCAGAGAGCCTCCCCCTCTTAATGGTTCCAAAACAGCACCACCACAATGAGCCTATGGAAAACATCTCACACTCAAACCAAAGCACAAGCCAGGCGTGGTGGCTCATGCCTTTAATCCCACTATGTGGATGGCAGAGGCAGGTGGATCTCTCTGAGTTCAAGGCCAGCCTGGTCTACATAGTGAGGGAGATAGGGGTGGATCTGAGAGGAGATAGGGGAGGGGTTCTAAATAAGAACAAAATCAAGAATCAATAAAAATATTTTAAAAAACAACAACCAATAGTAAAACAAAGAAAATCAAAACAAAATAAGAAAGCCAAGCAGCATAGCTGTTTGTGATACAATTATATTAGTCAACATTTAAAAAGAAAAGGTCTATGAAAAGGGGAATAAAAGTACACCCTCACTACATTAGGTAATATTAAACTTCCTTTTTTAAATCTGTGAAACCAAAGAACATGTCCCATTAATGGTTCGGATTGTCATTTGTTTCCATAGGTCCAGCATATATCAGTTTCAAATATTTACTGATCATTTCTACTTTTTCTATGAACTTTAAAACAATTCTTTCCTCCTGAGTCTTCTTTTATTTAAAAAATCAGAACATTATTTTTCTCATTGGTTTGATAGTACTCTATAATGAAGGAATTAGCTCTTTGTGGAAAAGTTGGTTCCTAATTGCTCTTTGCTACAGAACAGTTCTAACTGGCATGTGGTGATTCCTCAGCCCTCTCTCTGATGATGTCCAGGTTTTGCGTTATGCTTTGAGAAAAAGACCTTACTCACTGTAAAACTGTTTTAATTTACTTTCCTAGACTTTTGCTAGTATTAAATTTCACACCTAAATATTTGATTAATCTGAAATTGCTTTTTGTGCCGAAGAAGGGAAACGTGCTAGTTCCAAACAAACCAAATGAAGCAAAATCAGTGCACATCCTGACATGTTGTAGAGTTGCTCTCTGCTCCTTTCTTTCCCTGGCCTTTCCTTTCTCCTCTTCAAGCCCCTTGATGACTGTTGGGGCATTGAAGTAAGCTCTGTCCCTTCCTTCCTCCTCAGCTTAACCTAACCACTTTCATTTTCCTGGCTATTTTCATGAGTTTATTTTTCTAGATAAAATTTAGTGTATTTTTTAATGTTCCTCAAATAAATTGTTTGTATTTAAATTGCTCTTGCATTGAATCATAAAACCAACTTGTAGAGAATTAACAATATTAAGAGAATCAAGAATATTAAATCATCCTATATGTGAAGATATCTGATTTACTTAAGTATTTTTTAATATCCAGAGTCTAAGGTTTTCATCACATGGGCCCTTTATGTATTTACTCTAATTTTATACTGGGAACATTCATTTAATAAGGAAGGTCTTTTTGAAGCAGATCTTTTTTCTTAAAGCCCTGTGAACATTCAAAGTTTTCATTTCAGTTTCTGTATTCTTGGGTGGATCTCAACAGGACATCTAATTATGTGCTAACAAAACACACTGTGCATAGGGAGAGTGCTCAGAACCTGTATGAAAGGGCCAAAGTCCTTGAAACTGAGAAGCAAAGGATATGAAGGGAGGTTCAAATAGTGACCATGAGCATCTTTTTCCACAGCTAAAACCTGCCCTGCCTTGCTTATCGCAGAAGAAATGCATATTGAAACTACATGAAAGCTTGGGACACAGTTCAGTCACAGAGTGAGGGCTCACCTTGTGCACAGCCTCACACAGATCATTTTTCACGTATCAGATTAGGAAAATGGAAAAATTTGGTAACAAACACTATTGTCTGGAAAACAGGCAAGCCCAAACAGTAAGTTGTGAGTCAGTACACCCTGTGTGAGGCGATTTGGCAGTATCGGTCTGATTTTTAGATGCATATGCCCTTTGACTCAGCACTTTGGAATTTACTGTATAGACACATTCATTAAGATGTGAAACAACAGCTAGTATTGTTTCTTATAGAAAATATTAGGAATAACCTAAGAAAAGATTGCCCATATAAAATGTGGTACATCTAGGTCATAGAATACTATGCAGTTGTCACAAAGAACATCAATGACAGTTACTAAGTAAAAATATGTGAAAGAAACAGGTGAGATGCAGAAAAGCATTTGCAATCAACTCTATTCTGTATAAAAGAGGGAAAAATAAGAATATATATGTTCTCCCTCATATGTGGATCCTAGAACCAGACTCTGATAAATG